>NW_006383011.1:16533492-16539967 GCF_000327345.1 Myotis davidii | reverse complement strand
CCCTGGGGGAGCGCACTGACCACCAGAGGGCAGCTCCTGTGTTGAGCATCTGCCCCCTCGTGGTCAGTGTGCGTCATAGCGACTGGTCATTCTGCTGTCTGGTCAATTTGCATATTAGCCTTTTATTCTATAGGAGGATTTACTCAATTGTTAGGGCGACATAATATCCCCTTGTTTAATTCAGGTTTCTTTCATAAAGAGAAATATTCATATTTAATCTATGGTAAATGGTATGTAGAGGCTGTTTAAATACAGGGGTGGGAAAAATAGGCGTATATTTGTTCATGTGGAAAAAGACATGCAGGTTATGATTTCTGCAATTTTCCATACAAAAAACTGTAAACCTACTTTTGCCCACCCCTGTATTTTCTGTAAATGTTTTATATAGACCCACATATAAATTGTGTACAAATCAATAAGGAAACACCAAAGCCTTACTAATAAAATATGTAGTTAACATATGCACATATATACTTGTAGCAAATAGTTTCCCTAGTTCATCATCGGATTTAAATTTTATGTGTTAAATGACCTAGCAAATCTACTCTTAGACAAATATCCAAGAGAAAAGAAAACATACATCATAGAAACATTCATAGTAGCATTATTCATAATAGGCAAAAGGTGAAAATAACTGATGAATGGATAGACAAAATGTGGTCTATACGTACAGTGGAATACTACCTGCCCATAAAAATGAAGTTTTGATACACACTACAGCATCCATAAGCCTTAAAAACGTTATGCTAACTGAAAAGAAGCCAGTCACAAAAGGCCACATACTGTATAATTCCTTTTATAGGAAATATTCAGAATAGATAAATCTACAGAGACAGAAAGTAGATTAGTAGTTGCCTAGGGGTAGGGAAGGAGGGGTGATGGAAAGTGACTGCTAATGGTTTCTTTTGGGGGTGATAAAAATGTTTAAAATTAGTGGTAATAGTTTCACAACCCTATGAATATACTAAAAATCACTGATTTGTGCCGTTTAAGTGGGTGAATTTATGTATGTTTATACATGTAGGAATGTGATTATATCTCAATAAAACTTTTTAAAATGCATGTGTTAATATAGGATGGTCTTTTAAGATGCCTACAAAAAAAGCAAATGTCTAAAGCTCTAATTTTTAGGTTTTTAATGCTGCATATATTTTTTAAAGCTATGTTATTAGATAAAAGAATGATCAGGGTAATTGTATCTTCTTGGAAAACTGTATCTTATTAATCTGAAATATTCCGCTTTAACCTGTTTAATACACTTTGCCTTAAATTCTAGTTCATCAGATATTAAATTGCTGTGACTTTCTTTTTCACTCATACAGAATATTTTTCTTCAAATTTCTAATATCAAGGTTGCTTTTTTCTTGCACATATGTAGCTTAGTGTTACATTCTATTTTTAAAAATCTGAGATTCTATAACTAGGGCAATTTAACCCATTCACCTTTACCTATTATTTAAACTTATTTCTGTTATCATATATTTTATTTACTATACTTTGTTTTCTCTGCCTTTGGTTAGAATGGTAACTTTTTATTTCCTACTCTCATGATTTATATTTGTGGTTATGATTCATATATTTCAGATTATGTTTTTCTTTTTTATTTTGCAACTTTAAAGTTTTTTTTTTTATTGGTTAAGGTATTACAAATGTGTCCTCCTCTTTATCAGTATCCATAGCCGCCATGCATATTCGCTTCACAGGCTTGCTTGTCAGAAAAAAAGATGCTGCAAGCCATTGGAATGTGCTCTCAAATGCTCTCCAGTTCCATCCATGCTGTTGCAAAAGGCAAGAGTTCCTTTTTTTTTTAACTGCAGCATAGTATTCCATTGTGTAGATGTACCACAGTTTTCTAATCCACTCATCAGATTATGTTTTTCTAACAAATTGTATCTAAATCTTTTCCCTGAAAAAAAAACCCTAATATTTTATAACTTCTTTTTCTTCTACCCTCCTATGTTGAGCTGAGCTGATCAAGACTGATATTTAAAGATTAACATAGATTTAAAAATCATGAGACTCCATATACATTTTACTGTGAGTATGTGTTCAGTGAAGCTCTCCACTGTCTCCTTCCCTCCCTCATTTCTGTTTCCTCACAACATGCCTTTCCTTCTTTGGGACCCCACGCCCCCCTTCTGCGGTCAGGAATACTTCCACAAATAATACTTTCAAAAGAGGTCTGTAACAATCAGAGAAGGTGAATCATGACAGGTCCAAAATGCTTTATTTTCCTCTCACACTGAATTGCTGTTTTGCCTGAATATAGAATTATGGGTTCAAAATAATTTTTCCCCACAACTTCAAAACCACTGCATGTCTATCTTCTATCCCCTGTTTTTACCCATAATAAGACTGATGTCAACCTGATTCTTTCCTTTGTAAATAAACTATCTCTGCTTTCTGGAAGCTTTTAGTCAGTTCGTCTTTATTACTAACATTCTGAAATTTCATAGGTTGACATTTGAGTGTAGAGCGTTTTATTGATTTCAGAGAGGAAGGGAGAGGAAGAGCCAGAGAGAAACATCAACGATGAGAGAGAATCATTGGTCAGCTGCCTCCTGCATGCTCCACTTGGGATCGAGCCCACAACCTGGACATATGCCTTGACCAGGAATCGAACTGTGACCTCCTGGTTCCTAGGTAAATGCTCAATCACAGTACTCATTAGGCCTTTTCAAAACACTTTTCCATCTTCAATTTGGAGAAATTGTCTCTTTATTATTTCTGTGATTATAATCCCCTTAATTCTCATTTTTTATTTAATCTTCTATTACATGAATGTTAAAGCTTTAGAAGGTCCTCTATATCATGACTTTTTTGTTCATGCTTTCCACCTTTTTCAGTGTAAGACTACATTCTAAAGAATCTTTGCTCAGTCTTCCCATTCATTACTTTACTTTTAGCTATGTCTATTCTATTTATCCTGTTTATTGGGTTTTTTAAAATCTTGACAGTCATGTTTTTAAATTCTAAGATTGGTTCATTTTACTCTGTCCCATGTTTGCTTTATAAATGCAATAACCTCTCTTGTCTCACTGTGAATATTAATTTTACTTATTTCAAAGTCTGTTGCCTGTTCATTGTTTCATTGGGTGCTATTTTTCCTTATTAAGTTTGGTGCCTCATTTTTTCTATTATACGTCTCTAATGTTCAGAGATCCTATTTGGCTGTCTGTACAAGCTGTTTCTGTTTACCATCATCTGCCTCAAGTGATAATGTGAGAAATGTGGGGTATGATGCCAGGTGTCAGTGTAGGTCAGGAGTTTGTCTCGCCAGGAGGGGGCTTCCTGGCAATCAAAGGCTACTTGGGGATCCCCAAACCCTCTGGCCCCTGTGGTATACTCAGTGCATTAGCTTAGATCCGTGGTCGGCAAACTGCGGCTCGCGAGCGACATGCGGCTCTTTGGCCCCTTAAGTGTGGCTCTTCCTAAGCCTTAGGAGTACCCTAATTAAGTTAATAACAATGTACCTACCTATATAGTTTAAGTTTAAAAAAATTTGGCTCTCAAAAGACATTTCAAACGTTGTACTGTTGGTATTTGGCTCTGTTGACTAATGAGTTTGCCGACCACTGGCGATCTACAGTAAACTGAGCGAGGAGTTACTATGGGCCTACCTACTCTGTATGTACCTTCTTACCTAACACGACAGGCCCCTGTCCAGAATGTGATTCTGGTTTGAGAACACTACTGATCTATATATTTTAAGGAGTGGTCCACCAGGTTTTATTTTTTCCATGGATGTGAATCCTCGTGCTTAATAACTTTCAGGAATTCCTAAAATTTCCATCCATTGGTGGGACCCTTTCTTGTTTTCCCTGGCTATCATCAATTTATTCATATAAGTTTGTGTTTATATAGATACAGATATATATGCACATCTTTTCTTACGGAATTTGGAACTGTGGATATGGCAATGGTGACAGTGGTGCAGTTAAAGAACATCATGAGCTCAGCCTACCATCTTGATCCCTTGCCAGATGTCATTATTTGCTAGTCTGTACTCCAATGTTAATATGGCTATTTCTCTAAATCTCACACTTGCATATCCAACTCCATTTGACATCATTGCTTGAATTTCTTACAGACATCTCAAATTTAACATGTCCAAATCAGAACTACTTACACCTTTTTCATGAAGGGGATCTAGTACAATTTTTGAAGAGCTAACTGAATCTGCCACTAACTTCTAACTCCAGTACTTACCCTGTCTTCTAGGGTGACAAGTTTCCATCTGTCTACACTGAAAGCCTCCACACCTTTCCTTCTCCAAGCCCAAACAGCCTTTTTCCTTCAGTGAAAACTCAACTGATAATATTTTTAGCTCCCTCATATTAGGCTGTTATGGATGTGGACGGTTCACATTATTTCTGTTCTTTGTAAGATGGTATCTGGACTAGGCATGGTCTGAATAGCACAGGGTCAAGCAAGACTATCATCTACCATTCCACTGCAGTACAGAAAACTACAAACACTTTCATTAAGCATCTGAGTAAGAGCTAGCTAAGAAGCTGTTTTCAAGATTTGTCACAACTCCTCATGCTGTAGCAAAACTGGTTTTTGGTTCTTCAAATAAGTCACGAGCCTCTTCCCCTCAGGGTGCTTGCTGGCTGTATTGGAGCAACTCTCCCACTCCCCTCCACCCCTAACTTCCTGCCTGGTTGGGACCTACTAAGCTCAAACCTAGCCTAAGCCTCAGCCTCACATCTTCAGGAAAGCCCTAAGTTCCTCTGTTTTAGGCTCCTACAACAGAATTTAAATTGTTCATTTAAAGATTCTTCTTGTCCGGCTGGTATGGCTCAGTGGTTGATCACTGACCTATGAACCAGGAGGTCACAGTTTGATTCCTGGTCAGGGCACATGCCTGTGATGTGGGCTTGATCACCAATAAGGTGTGTGCAGAAGGTAGCCGATCGATGATTCTCTCTCATCATTGATGTGTCTCTCTCTCCCTCCCTCTCTCTGAAATTAATAAAAACATTTTTAAGTGCAGTGTCTATCATTCAAATTCCATGAAAATCATACAGAAGGTAACATTCTATTTCATACTTAAGAAGGCCTTTTATCAAAGGAAAAATAATTAAACTCAAGGTTTCCAGAGACAACTATGGATTCAATCTGCCAAAATTTAGTGCTGTCTTCAAGTACCCAATGTTCATAACTTCAGGAACTGAAAATACAATAACAAGCACTATTACTACTACACAGTAACAACTGAAAGCTTTTACTGGGCAATGACCAAAAATTAACTATAATAATCAAATAGAAATGGAAAACAGAGGGGAAAAAGTCACAATAGGTACACCAAAGGCTTCTTCCTGAAGGATCAATAAAGATGAATAGTTCGTACTGGTTTAGACAAACAGCCAACATATCCCCCATGTTCCATAACTCCTCCAATTCTGTAGTAATGTTAATAGCAGAGGCTCTCCAGAGTAAGCTACTGGTCAGAGCTAATGCTTGGACAGCCTTTAAATCTGACTACAGTCAATTCTCAGTTTGAATTAGAACCATAAACACCAGAAAAATTTCTTCCCTATTAACTTAAAACTCCTATCTATCGTCCCACAAACTTCTAACCTTTGAAAATTGGAATCTATTCCACTGACACTTAGTGACTATGCCAAGTTTGAGTACTGCTCTTTGTATTGATGGATTTCATAAATTAAATGATCCATGTTGCTTTACCTGATACATTCCAACTCCAATGTGTTTTGGCTCGATTTTCACCAGCTCAGCTAATGGATCCTGAACACGCCTCGCTATGGAAACTGAAAAAAACCCACAAAGAATCAGAACACAAGTATGTCAATGTAAAAAGAGTCTCCGGATAACACTTACGCTAGCTCCCCATGATGCAAGTACTTAATTCCACCCGCTCCCAAACAGACCAACAATTTCACACACAAAAAAAAGAATGTAAAGTTTCAGGATTTATTACACTACCCTAGGTATTTCTGAGCACAAATAAAAGGGTTATACATTTAAAAAAAATAAATACGACACATAGTTGCTACACTTACACAATTACCTGTTCATTCTTTAAAGATAAATACAAAAGAATAGAGCACCTCACACTTAAAAAACAAGTAGATATTTGTTTTCCTTTTAAACAATCCTGTATTGCCCTGACCGGTTTGGCTCAGTGGGTACAGCGTCGGTCTGCGGACTGAAGGGTCCCAGGTTCGATTCCAGTCAAGGGCATGTACCTTGGTTGCGGGCACATCCCCAATAGGGGTTGTGCAGGAGGCAGCTGATCGATGTTTCTCTCCCATCGATGTTTCTAACTCTCTATCCCTCTCCCTTCCTCTCTGTAAAAGAAAATCAATAATATTTTTTTAAAAAAATTAAAGAAATAAAATGTCCATACTGCCTAAAGCAATCTATAGATTCAATGCACTTCCCATTAAAATACCAATGGCATATTTCAAAGATCTAGAACAAACTCTCCAAAAATTCATCTGGAATAAAA
>NW_006383011.1:16519028-16533382 GCF_000327345.1 Myotis davidii | reverse complement strand
TGTAATATATATATTTTAAAAATCCTGTATTATTATAAACACGGTATACATTTGTATGGCAAATATAGACAGTCCTCGGATTACGTCGGGCTCGACGTACATCATTTCATGGTTACGTCGCCATCTTCCATTTATTTATAAAAAAAAAAGTTCTGTCATTTCAACGTATGTACATATTGGCTTTATGTTTCTTATTATTTATTTACCACAAGTAAAGGTCCGGAATTGTTATCTTTCTACTAATTTTGTTTTTTTTACTGTTTCACTTTAGTACTGCTGTATATGTGCTCCATGTGAGGGACGTAGGTGCTTATGTAGGTGGGTTCCGACTTACGGCAAAAATCGCGTTACGTCGCACCGTAGGAATGGATCTCCATCGTAACACAAGGACCTGCTATTATATGCTTATTAGGACTAGATCCTGATTGATAATGATGAGTAAATGATGAGATAATATCTTGCAACCAGAGACCAAGTCAGTTGGCTAGTGAGTACACTTGTATTGCCTTGAACCTGACTGCTAGATTACTCTGTCACATACATTCCTAACCACATCACTTTCTCAAACATCACAATTCAAGTTCAAGAGATCTGGAGTTAGCTTCAAACATTCCTTTGCTTGTGTCATTTTACTTGGGCATCACTTATTGCCTTTTTTTTTTTTTTTTACCAAATGTTAACAAAATTTTATATCAACTTTAGCTTTTAAGATATATTTTGCTAGAGAAAAGAAATTTAATGTGAATCTTAAGGATACTTCCAAAGGCATATCTTTTTTTTCCAAGTAGCACTGTTACATTGAGCCTTACTATGAAAAGCTTTTATGTTTAAGCACGTGAAAACTAGTCAGTGTCACATACTCATATAGAAGGTTAGGTGAACTAAATTCTTAAGTGAAAACATTAAGGCCATCAAAGGAAATCCCTTGCTTGTTTTCATGTTAAACTGTTCAAAGTCTGGCAACAGAAGTCACCTCTTACAAGTGATTACCAGATTCTCCTGTGACTGATTTGTACATCTCATCAGAGCTAAGAGCTACTGTGAACATCAAGTTCACTGCATTTGTGTACAAGTATTTGTTGAGTATCTGTTTTCAATTTTTTTGAGTATATACCTAGTAATGGAATTGCTGGGTTATATGGTATTCCATATGTGTAACTTGGTCTAATTGCTTTTTGAATAGACTTTTAATCAGTCCTCTTATTTTACACCCACTCTGCCCTCCCAAAATACTTCTAAAGGTGCTTGTTACATTTCCTGAACCTATGGGGTTTCCATGATCTATTTCAGATTAGTTCTGTTTTCCACATGCTGTCTTAGTATTCCACTTTCTCAAGTTGGCTAGATCACTTATTACTTAGCCATCTGCTTTCCAGCTTCAAAACGAATGTTGCTGTTATCTCCTCTCCCATTCTCTTTGTCCTGGTGAGTTTATGTCTTCATTCTATCAAGTTACTATCATTTTAATGAGATTTTAGGAGCGAGTAAAGAAATAACAGGAATACTCAATCTCCCATTTTCAATCAGAAATACATAATAAACATCTTAATATCACCTATCTACAATTCTATCCATCTGATTTAAATGCCTCTTAAGTTCATTGCATTTATTATGGGGGAATATAAAAACCTACTAGTATAAAGATAACCTCTGTTTCCAATAAGCTGATAAACTGGTCAAGAAGATGTAGTAATATGAAGGTCGTTTGCTTACATATGTTTAACACTTGTATGAATGTTGAAGTTCTGTTATATTCTGATAGAGCAAAGTTATGGCGAGTTGAAAGGTAAAACCCATAGCCACAGGTAGGTCAGGTCAAATGAAGTATGAAGTCATCCCTGGCATTAATCACTACAGAAGAGACAGGAACTGAAAAGTGTGTGGGCTCTAGAAAACCCAGGGCGAAGACTCTCAGCTTCTTTCAGTTATTTGCCTGGAGGACCAGACTCTGAAGACTAAAAATGTAAGTTCTGAGTTGCTATGGATCAAACACAGTCATTGCCATATGGACAGAACCTGAGACAGAGAAGGAAGGCATATCTGCAGTGAATTACAAACTGAAGGCACAGCTAGATTTTGAAATCAGAGTAATTAGGATCAGATAGCAATTCCGTTTTTATCACTTCCTTTTTTCACAGAGTCGTGCTGGACTGTAGCAATCTTGTCTCACCTATGATACTAGGATAGTTATGTACCATGTGGGCCAGTGGTGAAAAGGAAACAGCACCCTTAGCAGAGGGAGGTCTGAGGAACTCCCAACTCCTAGACAATATTTTTTTCCAATACCCTATAGTAATATTACCTTTCAGTGCCAACTTGGGGAGTTCTGAATCTTATTTTTTTATAAAGAAAAGTATCCTTTTATTATAGAAGTATACAAATATTATGTGCCCTTTCAGCCTTGGTTTCCTCATCTATAAAGTAGGAATAATAAACCTCTCATAGGGCAACTGTAAGAATTAAGTAATACTAGTAATGCATTTAACACAATGTTTCACATATATTAAGTGTTCTAAAAAGATCTGTATTAGCAGCTCCCACTATGATTATTGTTATCTAATCCCCTTTATTATTGCTATTACTGTTATTGTTGTTGTAGTTGTTATTATTATTATTATTACAAGGAAAGTACCAAATATTATTATTATTATTACAAGGAAAGTACCAAAACAATATGTGGCTAGAAAGCGGAAACCATGCTGAGCTAGTGTGATAAGGAAAATCTTCCTAGAAGAGGCAAGGTTTTGAGCTGGGATCTGAGTTTGAGAAGGTGATCACTTTAGACGGGGACCATGCCCTGGAGTGAATAATTGAAGGGAAACTACCAGCTCTTCTGGATGTAAGAAAGAAGTTTATAGTTTTAAAATAATGCAAAAAATGTCAAGAGCATATCTCCAGATGTAGATTTCAAGAACAGCCAATGAAATTTGAAGATAATATTTAAAGGGAAAAATTCCATAGCCCTGACCAATGTGGCTCAGTTGGTTGAGCATTGTCCCATGCACAGAAAAGTTGCTAGTTAAATGCCCGGTCAGAGTATGTGCGGGAGGCAACCAATCAATGTCTCTCTCACACATTGATGTTTTTCTCTCTCCCTCTCCCTTCCTCTCTCTAAAATCAATAAAAAATCCATTTCTAATAAAGTATCTTAATTTCTTCACACACAAGATTTTAACTATTCCACATCACAGAAATCAAAGCAAGATAAAAGAAACTGGTTATCGGACAAATATTCAGCAATAAATTGAAAGTCTGTGCATGTTCATACATTTGATTGTAAATATTTTTATGTTAATATATTACTTTTTTGCCAACGAAAAGCCATAATAAGTAATATTTTTTCTAATAAGAAAGCTTAGAGTATTTTATTACTTTTATGAACACTAGCATTTAATTTTACTAGATATGTTCTGAGCTGATTTTTCACTATATTCTAGAATACTATGCAGAGTTCTTTAGAAAAAGTATTTTTCCTCCTTTTCTATAATTATAATTACTATTGGAACCACTTTCTAACATGCCTGCCTATTCTTATGCATACATATTCTAAATTTTCTTGGATATTTAAATAATTTGCTCTCTAAAAATACATGGCCAAAATGTCAAAATCACATGCTTTGGTGATGGTGCACAGCTTCTTACCTGCACTTCTCAAATTAGGGTCCAGTCCTGGCATCTCTTTGTTAGCTTCAGGGCTGACACTGTAGATTGATGCTCCTGCTTCACTGACAATACTAAGAAAGAAAGGGGGAATATCATTTTCTAAACATTTTGTCTGGTCAAAGAAAATAAATGAGACTAGGTAAGAAAAATAGTTGTAGGGCAAAGTCCTCTCTTTATATGTCAATGATACCTATATCGCTTAATTTTTCATTAACATAAAGTGATTAAGCAATGTTTGTTTTCTTCACATAGGAAATACACAGATTTTAATCCATAATGAAGTCATTCGGTCGATTTCTGTCAGTAGTAATGAGATAGGTTATAGATGAACACAATAGATACTCCGCCATGATGCAACTACAAAATTTTCAGAATATACTTAGCTTCTCTTGTGTTTATAATCCACTGTTGACTGACATTTACAACTGCTATCTGAATCATTCTAGAGCATGTTGGGAAGCACATGAACATGTGTGGATATGTGCATATGTGATTAAACACAAAAACCACTGCCATAAACACTGCCATTGTCATTACCTGATTATCATTAACCACTACAATGTAAAAAGCAAGCGATCAGACAGGCATTACCCCACTTCTTTTCAGTAAATCATCTTTTTGGAAAACTTGAAACATTTCACTTCATGCAGATGTTAAACTATTTCATTCCATCATTTATTTAATCAAAGCATCACACGTATTATCTTCTTTCCTTTTCTTTTTTGGCTCCAAAAAATACTTTTCAAACCACAATGGCAACACTGTCTTACAGATGACATTCGATTGGTTGACTCTTGTACAGTTTATCAAACATTTTAAAGATCAGAGTTCCTCCTGACAACATTTTATGCAGAGAAACCTCATCTACCTAAAGTATTCACAATACCTATAGCTCTCTACCATTAAACAGTCCATGGAGGTAGACTAAGGGAAACTGTTTGAAGACTCAAAAGCAGAAATACTTTAGTGCTTAAGATTATTAGGAACCTCCTCTTTCTCTGCTCATACAACATTTACACACACACACACACACACACACATTTCAGAGAGGAAGGGAGAGGGAGAGAGAGATAGAAACATCAATGATGAGAAAGAATCATCGACTGGCTGCCTCCCTCACACCCACCACCGGGGACCAAGCCTGAAACTTGGGCACTTACCCCCAACCCGGGACCCTTCAGTCCACAAGCCAATGCTCAATCCATTGAGTCAAACCAGTCAGGGCTAAAGAACTCTTGACTGAACTTTGACAACTACAAGCCACCGAGATGCAAGATTATTGTGGGGAAGATTAATTAATTAATTAATTAATTAATTATTTGCAACTAAGGTCAACTATCCTAAATAATAGGAAAAAGGAACATCAGCAATTGAAAAGCAAGGCGGCTCACCCTGTTCCTCATCAACACCAACATCATCATATGCTGAGAGGTAACGGAGCATGCAATATACACAAAGCACAAAACCAAGCACTTTACAGACATTATCTCATTTGATTCTTCAAGATTTTTTTCCCCCCACAGATAAGTAATGTGTCAAACATCATACAGCTGGTAAGCAACTGCGCTGGATTTGAAGCCTAACCTGCTTGATTCCCCAAGTCTAAGCTCATAACCAGCATAAGTAACTTTTTCTTTTTTAGTTTAAATTCTTTATTGTTTAATGTATTACATAAGTCTCCTTTTCCCTCCCATTCACCTCTCCCCGGCTATACCCAACCCCCAGCACATGCCCTCACCCGCCTCCCCGGTCTGTGTCCACGGGTTATGCTCATATGCATGCATACAAGTCCGCTGGTTGATCTCTTACCCCCTCACTCCACGCCTTCCCTCATAGGTTGGACAGTCTGTTCTATGCTTCTATATGACGCTAGTTCTATTTTTGTTCATCAGTTTATGTTGTTCATTATATTCCACAAATGAGTGAGATCATGTGATATTTATCTTTCTCTGACTGGCTTATTTTGTTTAGCATAAAGTAACTTCTGATTAGCTTCACAACTCACATTAAAATGAAAACCTACATTTTTGTGCTAAACAACAAATGTCACATTGTCTTAAGAACTATGTTCTTAACAGATCCAGAACTCATTTCTCTCTTTTGTCGCCTTCACTTCTGATCAAAAGGTAGTCAGTTTTGTTTTTTATATATCTAAAGAACCTAAAGCATAAAGAAATCTGAATATGTTCTACAATTTTTGAGACTGACTTTAAAATTAAAAGTGATTTTTCTCCAATATAAGATTTAGATTGTGCTTATCTACTACTATATAATGATGGAGGAAATATAATGCCAAGTAAAGCTTGAAGTAAAGAAAACTCTTAATGTGGCATAATGAGATACTAAAATCAACATACTAGCAGTGGTTATTCAGTTTCATTACAGCAGCATTTTCTAACCTGGGGCCCTTGTACTTCTGGACAGAGAGGTCAAATTAATCAAAACTGTATGCAAAATGTTTGTGCTTATGCATTTGTTTTCTAGAAAAGGGGGTTGTAGTTTTCATTGATTAATTAAAGAAATCCATCCCCAAAAGTTTAAGAACCACCATAGGATAAGAATATTCAATCACTAGCCATGGAAAATTTGGTGTCAAACACAAATTAACAGTCAGTCTAACAAAGTTTTTCTTTAAAAAAAAAAAGAGTATTCATCAAGTGCAAGAGAAAAAAATACTTTTTAAAAATTTCACTGCGAATTTATTTTCTATCCTTGCCAGAAGCCTCCAAAATTACCACTATTAAAGCAAAGGGAACTTAAATGGAAAATAAAAATTCCAATTAACTGTGGCCTTTAGCAGTTGGGTACCTGAGAATTTGCTGGGTGATTCACTGTCTCTTGGAAGTTATAATTCTCAGTAGACTAAGGGAAACTGTTGCGAAGAAAAACACTCAGATAATAAATATTCCTCCAAATACCATACTGCCAGCTCTCTTAAACAGAGGAATACAAAACAGATGTGACACACTGCACCCAAAGATTTTAGATTAACATTAATATTAAATCAATACAAAATGCAGTAAATTTCATATGCTTTAGTTATTAGATCGCATGGATCCAATAAACAGTTTAGAATGCTAAGCACAGATCAGAATGCTTCAATAATCTAAATGAACAGAAAAACCTCAACACTGATTACCTCAGTATAAAACATATAACAATCTAAGAAGTATATGTGGCAAGAATTAAATGAAACAAATCAAGCTGAGAGTGGCGATGATTTCTTCCAGGAGAAGCTGCTAAGAACAAAAGTTATAATGTCTCCTCCCTTCCTTTTTTCATTCCTATTTAGAGTTCAAAGACAGACACGCAGTAGAAAGTATACTAGATTTCAGAAGCCACTTTCTGTTTATTGGGAAACTTTTTGAAAATTATTCCAATTACCTCTAATTTCTGAGGAAAGCAAAAATAAACTTTGTAAAAAAAAATCAGATATCTGATTATTTAATAAGGTTTATATTTCACAAAACAAATTTCTCTCAGTTGTAAACAAATTAGGTTCATAATCTCAGCAATTTGATTATTTTGTCTATTTTGCCATAAAGCAGACAGGACTGAGCAGAATTTATTCTATGGAGGCAATTTGCCCGATACAGTTGCAACTGAACTAAGGTTTTGAGATTATTACAGTACAACGAAGCCCCTTCAAATTACTGGTTCAGACAAACATCTAAATAGATACATATGATATCACAAACTTTAAATATATGAAGGTGTATTTCAGAAGCTACCATTGGACTTCATTTTACCAGACCTATATATTAATGTGCTAGCTCTCTTGAATTGGTACTTTTAAAAACATTTAATCTAATTCAGCACTATTCAAGGGTCTTTCTAGATTTTTATATTAAAAATAAATACAAACCCCATACTCATACAAAAAAAGCAAGTAAAATGTCCACAATATAGATGCATTTACTTTTAAATTAAAATTTTTTTACAAAAACTGTAAGTTAAAAATACTAATTTTTGTTATCTTAAATAAAATTCAATGTTACATAAATGTGTTCATGTACCAATATATTTATTTTTTAAAGAAGCATACGTTGAAACTACAAAATTAGTATCTCCACAGCTTCTAAGTCTCTTCTACCAAGACAGATTCTATGTTGACGTATCTTTTAAAACCAGGCTTGCAAGTACTTTTCTTACAGTAACTATTCATTCTGACAGTAAGAGAATGGCAATTTCTTTTACCAAATTGAGATGGGGAATTCTTTTCATGAGACAGGAAAAGTAGCTGTTCGGTCTTTTTAAGTTATTGGGCTAATAGTTTTCACATTCATTTACAAGGTTCCATGAAGCCTCTGTGTGAGTCTCCTCCAGGCCCTCTCCACACTCCCAAAATAGGAAAAAAGCTTTTGTAGTTGTTGTTTTTTCTTATTTTAGAAAAAATTACACATAGGAGAATTTCATTCAAAAGTAAACCACTTAAATAAAAACACAGCTATTTAGTAAGATATTAAAAAATCAGCCCAGATATATTGCTTAAAGTAATAAAAAACTGATGTGTTTTTAATTCTTCACAAAATATACTAAAATTCTTTAAGCTTTATCAATATCTAGCAGCTCTTTTTCTTCCTTCTTTCCACAAAAAATATATATATACTAAATAATTACTAAATGCATAGATCATTTCACTGAAGTTTTAAAAATTACTTATCTAAAAAACCATCCTTCCAAGTTTTCACCCTGAGAAACATTCATATGAAGAGAGGGTTAAATGACCTACGTTTCTCAATAAGTAATAGAAAGTGTTAAAAAAGTTAACAAACACAGATCTAATCCTTTGCTCTGCATATGAGATAATCTATTCTGAAGTATGAAAGAATAGCTGATTGTATCTTAGGAACAAGAGACAAGGCCAAAAACTAAACCACATAAATAAAAGGGTCTAAGGTTTAATGTTTATTAAGGCTTATTTCTAAGAAAATAGCAAAGCAATTTTAAAGTCCTTTATTTAGTGACAAATTATCACTTCAAGGAATCTCAAATAAGCATTTCTTAGTCACTTTAAAAACTAAGGTAATCTGTGGATGAAGAGGATTCAGGTAAACAAAACCCTATACAGTTAAAGATGTTTAAACTGTATAACTCTTTTGAATGGTAATTTGAAAATATGGACCAAAAGTCACAAAAATATGCATTCTTTATTAACGAGCTGTTATATTTTTAAGAATCTATATGAGAGAAATTCTAAAATAACAAAACATTTAAAGCACTATTCATCGTAGCACAGCTCTGACTGAAAGAAACTAAAAAACAAAATGCCTATCTTTTAAGGTTCATTAAATGGAAAACAATATTGTCATTAAAAATTATTGTTACAAAACATTAAGAGAAAAAAACTAGTTTCAAAACTGTAAGTCCAACTTTGGTACTTTAAAAATATAGATATATATAAAAGAAAAAAATAGAAAGTTATGTAATATAATGTAAATAGAACTTAAGTCAGTCCTTTAACTGCATTTTTTGTTTATTTAAATTCTTTTTCAATAACCATGTAATTGTAATTACATGCTTCCTTAGGTTAACATAAATTGTAATTTATTTATAAACAGAAAAAGTTTAAAATTTAAGTTTAAAATGACAATTGTTAATGGGCCAGGAAATAGGATATCACATATGGCCAACATTTTTTTCTTTTAAATTTATTAAAGTTATTTTGAACTTAAATGTGGGTAAATATAACAATTATTGTTAATAATTTTCAAACATGGCTTCTCGGAGATCTCAAACAGTAACATTTTATGATATTGTTGTAACATAAAAGAAAGGTGAGTAAGCAGGAAAGTCAAGAGAAGTTCTCAATCTGTACACACAGGTCAGATAAGCAGCAAATACATGTTGAAAAATCTTACAAGAAAGTACATATCATGTATCCTAAAGTTTCACTTAGTCCCTGGCCTCTGAATCCTTCCCCCAAGTTACCCTTCATGACTATCAAGGCATAATCAGTTCACTATTCATAACAAAAAAGATGTGAGGTGCTATAGTAGTGTGCCAGAAAAGCAGCATGCGTAAAAACCTCTAAAGGCAAAATATGGTGAAACAGAAAGAGAGAGGAAATACAACTCACCAGGATTTCAATGGCACCGAAGGAGTTTACCTTGAGATATGTAACACCAGCACCATCTGGTGGAAGACCAGTTAGAAGCAATTCTCCAATTACCACAGTTTAAACAAAAAATTCTAGGCTATCTTTCAAAAGATGAGCATTTTCCAAAGAGAACAAGTCTCGCAATACTACAATAATTACACGCAGGATCCATAACAAGTCTGGAAGAACTTAGCATGTCTACCAAACTCAGAGTGAGTGTATACCCATATGGACATCCTGGCACATCTTAAACACAAGGCAATATTTCAACAGCACAGAATTCCCTTGTCTGCTTTTTCCTTCAGCGCCTCATACCTCATCAGATGAAAATAATATTTTCTAGCCACAAAGAAAACGAAAAAAGACAAACACAAATTCACAACTACCAAGCAGCACTTTAAATTTGGAGTTCAGGTTCCTCAAAGCACCTGCAACCTCCCTACTGATCCTCCTGTGCCATAAACACAATAGTATCCAATGGAAGAATCTGATTCTGCTAATTAGCATCACGGGTATAATTATGTTCAATGATGCTGAGCTGCTTTAATGTAGCCACCATGTATCAAAACATCACTTTTAATGCTGTCAATGATAGAGACAACAAATCACTGGTGCCTTCCAATGCCATCGTAGGGGAAAGCAAATCAAACTGAAGGACCAAGAAGACAGAGAGCTTACTCGTATCTATTTGTAGGTTGAGTCCCTCCAATGGGGTAGAAGCAATTTCTGACAATGAATGGAACCAGCAGAAATTGTCAGTCTCTACAGTCTCTACCACTCTCCATAGTTAGCATTCCTTTTATTTTTTCCCCTTACCTTCACCTTCTTCTGCTTTCTTTTATTTCTTTTTCCACAACGAAGTTGTTTTAAGTATTACACAATACCACCAAGGGAACTCAAGGAAAACTCACTGGAGCACCCACAAGGCCTGGTGCCTACGTGGTGTTAGACTAAGCAAAAGGACAAGGCCCCACTGACTCTAGGACAAGAAAAGCAGGCTTAAGGGAGGAACACTCACTAACTGGGCAAGAAGGTGGTGTTTGCAACTATACTCAAACATGCCACGCTCACTACTAACAAGACACAAAAACTAAGAGCGAGGAAGCAATACTAATCTAATTTTGTAATTAAAACTGTCTTTTGGTCAACATTTTGAAACGTATTGATTTAAAGAACATGATGTCAACCCACCTGCCATACCCTCTCCCCTACACACATCAAAAAGTATGTTTCTCCTTATTCCCTTCTTTTAATATAGCAATTCATCATATAGACTTTTAAAAATTTTATTTTATCGCCCTAACTGGTTTGGCTCAGTGGATAGAGCATCAGCAGAAACATTGATCTGAGAGAGACACATCGATTGGCTGTCTTCTGCACACACCTCGACCAGGGACCAGGCTGGGAAGGAGGTACATGCCCTTGACCGGAATCGAACCCAGGACCCTTCAGTCTGCAGGCCAATGCCCTATCCACTGAGGCTAGGGTTGTTTCTCCTGATTCTTGAGGTGAACTCCAAAACTGTCAAATTTTTATGTGCTCAATTTGTATTTACTCATATAACAACAGATTGTGCTTATTTCTTCTTTTTTATTTTAATTAAAACTTTTTTAAGTTAAAAAGCAATCTATGGTGGGTAGTCATGTCCTAGGCTGGGTATCTTCACTGACAAAGATCAACTTAACTGAGCCTATTGTCTTTTTGCATCTATGACCCATTTATTCTTTTTCAAGTGCAATTTTATTCAAATATAAATCAAGAGTTGTACATAGAGAATTGTAAAGTTTTCTTACGAAGGAAAAAGTTTGCTTCATTTTCTCTTTTCTACCAACCTTTGATTTTTTTTTTTAGCTTAAATACATCTATGGGTTTATCCACTAATAAATAGTGCTGATAATAACCTCAGGGGGCTCTACTTCCCCATCCCCACCCAACTCTACTTTTCTCTGTGGTGAACTTACACCTCTGCAGAAGTCGTCACCCTACAGTGAAGGGAGACACTACACTTTATCTAATACATTCACCAACCAGCCGCCTCCTGTTTGGATCTCTAGCCCTTTTCTGGAGCAGCTTAACCTTCAGCATCCCTTTGGACCATCCAGGTCATGCTGGAGTAGGAGAGGGCTTGGGGTGGGGTGGGGGCGGGGATAGCCCTGAAAGTACATGCACTGAACAGATGGAGAAGAGGCTGAGTTGTTCAGTTCAGCTGGCTGCTTCACTTACTTTGTTATCTACAGTCGGATCTTTACTTTTTGGGATCACTACACATTTCTGACTCTGCTATATTACACTGTGTAAATATTTAGAAGAAATAATTCCTTCCAAGGATCTGAACTTCCACTGTCGTTATGGCAAATGAACCTGTTTATGCTATGTTCGTTAAGTACCAGAAAGCCTACAAGAACCCAGGAATTTACTAACACATGTGGTACACAAACATCACAATCGTGAAGCTTCTCGTGGGGACATAGCAAGGACATGAAAGGCCAGTTTATTTTTACTCCCACTGCCCTGTAATTTCTTTTAACTCTACAACAACGTCCCTTAATTCAAACCTTCCCTACAGCTACAGCAACAGGGTCAACTGAATGTACATAAACTGTACCCCAAACTACCCACGTCTCTAACTTTCCTTGCCTCAGAGCAGTGGTCCTCCAACTTGACCCTGTGTCACAATCTGCTGGAGGCTGTTGAAACACAGATTGCTGGGCCCACCCCCATAGTTTCTGGTTCAGTGGGACAGAGAATTTTCATTTCTAACAAGTTCTCTTGCTGATGCTGCTGGTCCTAGGACCACCGGTTTAAGGTTTGTTGAGACACGACTTACATTCTATAAAAGTCACTCATCTTAAGTGTACAATTCAATGATTTTTAGTAAGTGGTATACAACCATCCCCCAAGTCCGATTTCAGAACATTTCTGTCCCCAAAAGATCCTTTTATGCCCATTTGTAGCCCTCATTCACTGCCAGCCCCAGGAATCCACTAATCTACTTTCTGTCTCTGTATAGTTAGTTACCTTTTACCTTGCATTTCATATACATGCAATCATAAAGTATGTGGTCTTTTCTGTCCTGCTTATTCACTTAGCATAATGTTGTTAAGATTCATAAGCATCGTTAGAATCAACACTTCATTTTTATTGCCGAATCTTATTTCACTGTTCTAGACATACCACATTTTCCTTAGCCATTCTGAGGGACTTTGGGGCTGGTTCCAATTTTCTAGTATTATGAGTAATGCTGCTTAAAATATTAATTTATAAATTTTATGTGGACATATGTTCCATTTCTGTTGGACAGATTCCCAGGAGTGGAAATGCATCATTGTAAATTTATGTTTAATTTTTTAAGAAACTGTGTAGGGACAATGAATGAGGGTTCCAGTTTGTTCATTTTCATGATAATACTTGTCGCTGTCTTTTTGACAATGGCCATTTTCGTACTTATGAAATGGTATTTACTTGTTGCTTAATTTACATTTCTTTAATCACTGATGATGCTGAGCATAACCACAATATATTAGTTGATTCGTTTTCTAATCTTCTTTAGTGAAATATCTACTCAAATCTTTTGCCCATTTTTAAATGGCTTGTCTCCTTGTTACTGACTTATAAGTATTCTTTATGTATCCTAAATACAAGTCCTTTATCAGATACAAGATTTAGAAATACTTTCTCCCAATCTTTGGCTTGCACTTTCATTTTCTTAATGGTCTTTTGGAACACAAAACTTTAAATTTTAGTGAAGTCTTAGACTATACTTTGAGAACCATTGCTCTAAAGCCTCAAAAATTAAAAAAACAAACTAAACCCTTGAAAAATGTAAAAGCTTAGTGGTTTCCATCTGCATAAACAATATGTAAATGTCACTCACAGTATCTGCTTTTGTTTTGTTTTAACAAAGCTTATCATAACTATCATCCTAAACATATTCACCCTTTTTAGGAAGAACAGAGAACTTGCAATGAACTGGCTTTAATACATTATGGAATGAACAAATTCAGCTGCAAATGGACCTAAGGTGGGAACACGGGGTGGCCTGCTGGCACTACAGAACATGGGTTGCTGAGTTTTCAGAATCGTTGACACCATGCTTAAAGAATAAGAAAGACAGCCCTGACTGCTTTGGCACAATGAAGAGAGCATCGGCCTGCGGACTCAAGGTCCCAGGTTCGATTCCAGTCAAGGGCATGTACCTTGGTTGTGGGCACATACCCAGTGGGGAGTGTGCGGGAGGCAGCTGATCGATGTTTCTCTCTCATCGATGTTTCTAACTCTCTAGTCCTCTCTGTAAAAAATCAATAAAATATATTTTTTTACAAAAAGAATAAGAGAGAAAGAAACCAAGATGGCGGCATAGGTAAACATCGGAGATTGCTGCCTCGCACAACCACTTCAAAAATACACCTAAAAGACGGAACGGACATCACCCAGAACCACAGGAAGGCTGGCTGCGGGGAAATTCTACAACTAGAAGGAAAGAGAAAAGCATACCGACACTCAGAGGAGGCACAGTGCTGAAGTAAAATACTGAGGTGCAGAGTGCATGCGGAGCAGGCTGGTGGCTGAGGGTGCGGTTGGCGTTTTCATT
>NW_006383011.1:16506963-16518208 GCF_000327345.1 Myotis davidii | reverse complement strand
CTATCCAGCAAAGCTATCATGTAGAATTGAAGGTCAGATAAGAGCTTCACAGACAAGAAAAAGCTAAAGGAGTTCATCACCTCCAAACCAGGATTATATGAAATGGTGAAAGGTATCCTTTAAGAAGAGGAAGAGGAATAAAATGGTAAAGATACAAATTATGAACAACAAATATGCATCTATCAACAAGTGAATCTAAGAATCAAGTGAATAAATAATCTGATGAACAGAATGAACTGGTGATTATAATAGACTCAGGGACATAGAAAGGGAATGGACTGACTATTCTTGGGGAGGAGAGAAATGTGGGGGATGGGGGAAGAGACTGGACAAAAATCGTGCACCTATGGGTGAGGACAGTGGGTGGAGAGTGAGGGCGGAGAGTGGGTGGGAACTGGGAGGAGGAGAGTTATGGGGGGGAAAAAAGAGAAACAAATATAATAATCTGAACAATAAAGATTTAATTAAAAAAAAAAAGAAGGGAATGAACGACCCGAGGGGCTGGACAACTCCGGCCCCGCCCACCTAGCAAAAAAAAAAAAATTCAATACGTAAATTCCCAAGTATGAAAAACATCAGGTGAAGTCAATTAATTTTCTTTGGGCAAAAATCAACTGTTGAAAATATCAAATTAAAATGTGGCTGTATCTTCTTTCTTAAACGTTAAAAACATAATAGATGTTATTAAACTCACGCAAATGGTTTGTGTAGCTGAAATACTTCCATGCAGCGTCTGCTCAATTCTGACATTAGCTTAGTGCAGTGATGGCGAACCTATGACATGTATGTCAGAGGTGACACGCGAACTCATTTTTTTAGTTGATTTTTCTTTGTTAAATGGCATTTAAATATATAAAATAATAATAATAAAAAGAATAAGATGTCAACCTTACAAATTAAAGGGAACAAAGATAAATGTTACACATTGGTAGAGGTTATAGAAAAGAGCATACGACCAAAGAGTTACATTTGATTTATTTTGATATTTTTATCTAATTTTCCTCTTCTTCATCTCAGAACCTTTTAAAATAAGTCATATACCAGTACAACCCTTTCTTTGAAAATCCATTGTACTTTGTATTAAGAGGAGTCAAAGTTGGCAGCTAACATTCAAGTCTTATATGGGGCTATATTTTCAAATACATAAAACAGACTTTAAGAATATACAGTATATGTCTGATTCAGGGAGAAGCAATATTAATATTATTCATTTCCAAGGTGAAACCCAAAATATTACATGTTTACTCCTTGAGGATTACTGCTATCAAAAAGGCAAATTATAAGATAAAGAAACTGATGTAAATACTATTCTATAACCATGACCACAGACATGTTCTGTGACTCTGGAAAAACTGTAACAATAGGATAGTCAAAAGATGAAGAAAATCTATTTAAATGTTCAACAAAACCCCTTCTTTATATAATTCAAGTTGACCTAGGACCCAAACAAGAAGTTTTGTTTGCCGAAACCAGTTTGGCTCAGTGGATAGAGCGTCGGGCTGCGGACTAAAGGGTCCCGGGTTCGATTCCGGTCACGGGCATGTACCTGGGTTGCGGGCACATCCCCAGTGGGAGATGTGCAGGAGGCAGCTGGTCGATGTCTCTCTCTCATCGATGTTTCTGGCTCTCTATCTCTCTCCCTTCCTCTCTGTAAAAAAATCAATAAAATATATTTTTAAAAAAAAAGAAGTTTTGTTTACTTAAGAACTACTAGGATTCCACTGTAAAATGCTTTTGAATATTTAATGTTACAATTCACATATTCTGTTGATAATATACAAGCCATTAGTCCTCATCGTTTTCAAATTGCTGGAGATAGACAGAGTGTCCCCAAAAAATGTACACACATTTTAACAGCTGATTAAGTTTAAAATGACATGTATTTTAATAAACCTTTATAATTATTTAAAGTGTGTGCATGCATTTCTTGGGACAGCCTATATTTTATATTTCTATTAGCCTTCATAAATTACACTACAAGGAACAAGCTGCTTGGCCAATACTCATTCTCCCCTTCCCTCTGACGTAAAGTCACTTACGAAGAAGCTGTCCAAAGAGATGCCAGAGGAGCGGGTATAGTTTCATATGTGATCCACTCTCTCAACACTGCCTGGCTCTCAATAAGTAACTTACAGGGAATCTCATCTAACCTCAGTACATTTTTTGCTTCAAAATAACTAGTCACTGGAACGTCGCTCCCCGATTATACCACATTAGGCTATCACCATCTCTGTGATGTTACTCAACTTGAGACTGAAGATAAAAATCACGATATGTGAAACAGAGGAAAGAGTTTCCGAAATAGCATACAATCATTATAATTATTCTGAAAGACTGAAAGGAAAGAATAAGCAAACAATAGTAATTTTTAGCCTTCTTTTATACCAGAGTTCAAGTCCCTTTCTCAATCAACTAGATACAGCTACCAGGGGGAACACCCTCATTAGGCGACCATTTTTCCTGCCCTTTATGTACAAACCAGTCCTCTAAGTACAAACCATCTACTACGATGGCTCAGTAGAAAAAAAGGAAGCAGCAGCAAGGACCTCACACAGGAGGTCTTACTCCTCACCACTTAAGATGTGACTGTCATCAGTGTGCGCCTCTGCATGGCAATATGATCCTAAGAGATGTCCATCCTCAAAAACCTGCAATTTCCTTGTGAGATTCTTAACAATGAGGAGTAAGAAGAACTACCCCCAAACCTTCGCCATTTATCCAGTGAAATACAAAAAGATAATCACTAAAACGTTTGCTTATACAAACAGCAAGTTACTATCACACCAAATAGGTACCAAGGAGATTAAGAACACAAATACATTCCAATCTTCTGTACAAAGCCTGTGTGGCCCTCTCAAAACTCACAGGACTGTACCACTGCGGCGATTCATCCAACTATGAGCAAGTACCTTCAGCCTAATCCTGAGGAAGGGAAGAATGATCAGTTCCGTCTTCAGCTTGTCTGAAAATCCTGACATTTTCCAGCAAGTAAAGGT
The DNA here is from genome assembly GCF_000327345.1 of Myotis davidii. NCBI lineage: Eukaryota > Metazoa > Chordata > Mammalia > Chiroptera > Vespertilionidae > Myotis > Myotis davidii. The sequence goes on along the minus strand of NW_006383011.1, from coordinate 16,515,212 downwards.
TCCAAAGGGCAGGTGTCGGAATGCCTTAGCCTCACAAGTGGTGCTGGGAGGCAGGAAAAGCGGCAGCAGCATGTGGCCGCGGCAGAGCCACACGGGAGCTGCCTAGAGAGCACATTCTGAAAAGAGCAAACCTCAGACTTGCTTAAATCAATCTCATGCCAGATGCCACTATCAGAGCAAAGCTGTGGTGCCAAAGATTAGCTGCCCAGAAAGACATTCAACTCAAGGCTTTCACAAAAGGAAAAGAGCTGAGCGAAATGGCACCTGTCCACATCCTATGTTAACTTGCTCAAACTAGCTCCTTCGCTGCAGAGAAGAAAGTGGCCAGAAAATGCTTTGCTTCATCTTAACAGTGGGTATTATTTTCTCAACATCATTTTCAGGTATTCTAAAGGAAATTATATCAATCCCCTGCATTTGCCTAATACTTAGAGCTTTATGAAAGTGCTTTACAATCTGCTAAATCAAACTACCTTCCTATAAGAGAGTCTGGGTCATACATACCCTCTTCATTTTATCTGTGGGGTAAGAGAGAACACCAAAGAGTTAAATGAAATTAGACTGAGATCATGTGAAACCAAGAATTTTTAAGAAACAAACAAAAACCTGGCCTCTGGACAGTTAGGCCAGACTTCTTTCTATTTAGATACCTACCCTCTGCTCACTCCTCTCCTTCCAATCATCTTTTCAGAGTTTCCCAATAATAAGAAAGCCTTTGAAAGTTGTTTATGAAGGTCAATCAATAAGCATTTTTGTTCCAGAGGTTACATAGCATCATGGTCCACTATTTCCTCCTCAGATCTGAGTCCAAGAAACACTAATGACTTCTGAGGAATACTCAAAGCAGGAGATGCTGGAGAGGCATAAAATAAGTTAAGGAGCATTCGCTATCAAGTCATCTGATTAGATACATCAGAAACGACACATACTCTGATTCGCTCGGATAAGCAGTGCATGATTAATGACATAACTCACCCATGGGGAAGAAAATTCAGTATCATTTATAGTTTTATACTTTATTGGAAGATACAAAGGGACCAGGGGGCCAAATATGAACCCTTCAAAACACTGTATTTCCTCTCATATCTCAAAGGCAGAGCACACACACACAAAAAGCTAGGACCTTGCTTAGATTCAAGTTAGTAGTATTTTAAAATAATATAATGTCAATACGAGGACCTCTGAAACCATCTAGAACAAGCATGTTCTAATTTTTTCCCAAATTGTTTCTTTCTCCTCTACAACACTTTTAGTCCCTATGGCTACCCCACTCAAATTGATTTATTTTCCATACACTTATGCCTATTTTCACACTAAACCAATTCACTACAGTCTACATTATCTTGTCTTGCCTTCCAAGCAACCAGCAAGTACTGCTCTTCAACTCTGTGCAGTTGCTCAAGTAACTTCTCATCTTCATATTTTCAAATCTTATTTTAAGGTCGACTAAAGTATACAGCATAGAAAGGATAAAAGTAAATACTAATTAACACAGACCCATATTTGACTAAGTACTCTCACATATGTAGCCTACATTTTGAAAATCAAATGTTTTAAATAAAATTAAATAAGTTAAAATAAATATTAAATAAAAGTAAAATTTTCTAAATTTATTTCTTGTCACCATTTAGTATGTAAGTTTCCATTTCCATAAAACAAGTTATTTCGATCGGATTACAATTTTCCATGTCTACTTCTTTTTCTTGTTACTCCTTTCCCGAGGATATTGTTCCATTGATTTTTAGAGAGAGTAGAAGGGAGGGGGAGGGACAGAGAGAGAGAAACATCCATGTGAGAGTCACATATACTGGCTGCCTCCTGCATGCGCCCTGACCAGAGCCAAGGTTGAGCCTGCGACCAAGGTACAATAGAACCCAGGACCCTCCGGTTCGCGGGCCGATGCTCTATCAAACCAGCTAGGACTGTCTACTGTCTTTTTTCTTACACATTTTGCTAACTTCACTCCAGACTTCCCAGAATATGCTTTATTCATTTACAAATAGAGGAAATTGCGGGGGTTTTTTCATTAACATGGATAAAAACCATTCTGTGTTCAGATCTGGAGTATAATAAAGATGAGAACTGAAAACAAAGCGTGATGCTGATGTCAAAGAACATTCATTGCTCAAAATCATGCAAATGGCAAACAGACACATGAAATGGACAAGCTTTGCACAGCAACTGGATTTGGTATATATTTCAACTGAAATACAAGCAGAAGTAGGGTAAGCCCGACATAGATGTCTCATAATTTCCAATGTCATTGTAAAGAGCCACCAGTTTCACTCCACAACAAAGCAAACTAGGACACTTAATGTAAGTTGGACAATGACACTGTGCAACAACCTCTTTGATGAAGTCAAAGTACAAAAGACCATGCTTGGTATTAAAGTTACTGAACATTCTCTAAAACTTAAAAATGAGTCCACATGCAGTCAAATCTCCCAAATATTTTAGTATCTCTTATGGTATCCCTGGCAATTTTAAATCTTGACGGTCAAACCTTATTTTTTGACAAATGTATTTTATGTCAACAGTGCTTAATACTAAGACAAAATCATGTGTGTGTGTGTGTGTGTGTGTGTGTGTGTGTGGCAGCAGGTAGATCCTAAGACTAACACATGAGTAAACATAACCTCCTGATCTAGTCTTACCTAAAAGTAATGACATCTACCCATCTCTTCATTAAAAAGTTTCATGTCCCAAGTTCTTAAATTTTGCTCAGGGGATACTTATGTAATTTTAAAAACACAATACATTAATGAATGTTAGAAGGTTGTTCAGATATTCAGTCACAGTATAACTTAAAAGTATACCCTTAAAAATTAGAAACAAATATAAAAATAACACAGATTAGAAGAAAGCTAAAGCTGTGCTCTTGAGATTCCCTAAGGTAAGAAAGGAAAAGAAAGTTGTAACTGTCACTTGTATGTACTAACACCATGTGTAAAGAAAATCCGGATATAATCTGATCCTGAAGAATTTAAACTACAGACTTCCTGATTCCTCAGTGCTGGCAATCACCTCCAGCAGGAACTCTGCACAATGACTGAAAGAAATTTTAGAATTACTTCATTTCCCCTTAGTTTGTTTTAAGTATGCAATCTCCATTCCAAGGTAAATTTTAAATGACTTGATATTGTTCTGAAAATATATTTTATATCAAATAGCTCCAATGAATTTTTCCTGTTAATTTCAAGTTTTCTAACTCAAACATAGGACAATTATAAGATTACAGTCTCTAAAGTAATATTAATGTAGCACATCACACATATGTGGAGTCATATTTCAACATCATTTTCATTTGAAAGTTAAAAAAAAAAGTAAGAATACAAACCCAAGCGTAACTGACTTTTTTATCCTTGGAGGAAAATTGGGTAGTGGTATTTCTTCTTTATGAACAATTATAAACTAAACTGCTAAATGAAATAGATGATTTTATTAAAAATGGATACAACTATGATTTAAATCATAAGTCTTCAAGAAACAAATTTTTTATGATCATGGGCATTCATACACAATGATATGAAAGATGTTAACCTTTTCCTCATATTTAAATGGGAGGGAGGGGAAAAAAGAAAGAGAGAAGGGAAGCAAACAGATATTTTCAGGAGAGGGAGCAAGCGAGCACACACATACACATACATGACTGCAAATTCATTAAAGTAACTTTTTCATTAAAATATTTTTCACTAGTCCAGCTGGTGTAGCTCAGTGGATTCAGCATCGTTCCAAGCATCAAGAGGTCACTGGTTTGATTCCCAGTTGGGGCATAGGCCTGGCGGGTTTCCGGGCTCAATCCAGCAGGGGGCAGGCAAGAGGCAGCAATCGATGTCTCTCTCTCATCAATGTTTCTATCTTTCTTTCCCTCTCCCTATCTCTCTCTCACTAAAACCAATAAAAACATATTTTTAAAAATATATTTTTCACCAAAATATGTAGGATACAATCTAATAATGGCTTGCAGAAAAAGTAACAGAATGTAACCAATCAACCCTAAGCAATCTGCTTCTCTAAACCTTCCACCGACCCTAATCTCTGGGGGTAAAATGAATGTATTTTCCTCACCTGGAATAAATCACTATCATTATGAGCAAGTTTGAGAGTATCCATTTCTAACCTTATCAAGTGGTTAAAAAGTTTTCACTTATTAGAAACACATACACACAAAAAGAAGACATTAAAAATCACTTTTCCTTTTCTTTCAACCTACTTCCCAGACTTAGAAACCAGTCAACTGTCAGCAGATATTTATAAACACCCATTTCAGTTCCAATTTGGCCTTTTAAATATTCCCCTAAATAGTTGGTAAAACAAAGATTTCTAAGATATTTTTTTCAGAAATAGATTAGCATACATGACATGTGTGTGTATATACTCTATCTTTGCTGCAAGCTTTAACTTCATTTAAAAATGTAAATTTTCCATTAGATAGAGTTATACAACAGCACAAAAAAATAACTTGTATCTGAAATTAGTCTATTTCACCATTTTCAATGCCAGGGGCAAGCTTTTAAAGCAAATAATACTTCCAAGTTGGAAGATGTAGACTATAATATAGTTAACAAATAAGGAGACATAAAATTTACACATTTTACCTAAATCCATTGTCCTTATGGAAAGCTGTATTTTTGTCACAAAGATTAGACATTACTGCATTACCCCCCCACACTGTAATATCTATAGAAAAAAGTCTTTCAACTGTATACAAGCATACATAGGCAAAGCTCCTATGAGAACACCTGCCAAGGAGCTTGAATTATCATGTTAAATGGATCCCAGGGTTTACAACGCTGCAGACGTTCAAAGGCACTTCCGGTTCCAAGTATCACACTCAGAGCAGGAGAAGACTTCACTTTAGGCGCATGTCTAAGTCGTTTCCCTAAGTTGTTTTTTGTCACATTAAAATGTCAAAAATTATTCTATCAAATGCCATCCCTAAGGAATCTACATCAACCCAAAAAGCAGCAACCCATTAGTAAAGTTGGGCCTTTTAACGAGGGAAAATTTTTCTTTTTCTATCGATATCTGAAATTAGTAGGGTCCAGAGAGAAAAGTTTCATCTCAGCAGTTAAAGTGCTACTGATAGCTATAATCACATGCAGGCTGCAATTCCTTTTGAAAGGCTTTTCAAATGAACAAATACAAAGAAAAAAGAGAAACACAAGCGTTTTCATAGTGAATGACTACCTAGGATTAGAGTCATCAAAAGCCAAGGTTAGAGATTCAGATATTCATTGTGAACTAACAAACCACAGGCAAAGAAATCCCTGCTCACTCCTTGGACAAGGTCAGTGCACCCATCCCCTGGCAAAATAAATGATTGAATTTCAGGTGTAGAAGGTGCTTCAGGAAAGTCAAATCCACCACGAATCATTTAATGCCTCTCTACAGCCTCCGATGAGCAAGTAAAATCCTCTGAGAAAAACATTTTCTATTCACTTTGTTGTTTTCCAAAAGCTGCATTATCACTCTGAGACTGCCTTGTAGCAGGCGTGTTCATTCATTAGCAGCATAAGTGCAGAAATGTAACAGATGTTCTTTGGCAACCAATCATACTGGATCTTTTTCACCTAAAGTCCAGATGGATTCATAAAGTACATCTGTAATTTATCCATAGAAATGGGCGTCATGTTCACCTACTAGAAAAAAACTATTGATTGTCCATGAACTAACCCAAAAAGTTCTAAAACTTGATTTCAAAGGACAGGAATATAGGTAACAGGACAAACAAGCTCACAAAATAAGACTATTTACATGAGACATGTACTTAAATTACTTAGGCTTACAGTCTGGCAAGAATCATTCATTATTATGACCTGTGGCTACTAAAGTAATCCACAGGTTCATTTTTAACTGTGGCAAGGGGCAGGGTTAAAAACAAAAATTCAATGGTATACATTCCCATATATGTATTCCTTCTGCACTTTTCACAAAAAGCCTCTTTGATTTGGATTATCAAACATTTCCCAGGGCTGCTGCTTTTTAAAATCTCCAGTCCCAGATACTAAATTTCTTGGCTTTGTGGCTCAAGCGATGACAAACAGATGATTTCCTATTCACCCCACTTACCTCATCATCAGTAAGACGGCTAGAACCCAGTTATGTTAAGAATTATTTCCAACAGCCACCTTCAATTACAAATGTTTGACATGATCACAGACTTCCAACGCTAATCCCTTTTTAAGTTGAAATACCCACACAAGGGCCCTTTGAGACACTCAGCATGGCTGTTTTCTTTGCATCGACTTATCCTGCAAAGGGGCTAAAATACATTAGAATCTCTTCTCTCCTCCCCCATCACTATCATCCATCTCTTATGCAAAGCAGCACAGAAACCCACAGTTAAAACACTGTTTTTCTAAGTATGTTTCTAAACCTGAAGACTGTTAAAGGAAGGAAAAGAAAATTTCCACGTAATTGACTCTCATTTCCCCAAGTTTCCTACCTGTAGAATATACTCCCTTAGTTTAACACACATTTGCATGACCTGAGTATGTTTAATTTCCAGAGCCCTACTGCTAACCACAATTCTGGACTGAAAAACTTGCAGTCTATTCTACTCAGGGAAAATATCCATCATTTAACCCAATGTAAAGAAAGCCTGAATCTACATAGGACAATCCTATCAACATACCAAATTACACTTATTCATTGAAGATATATTTTAAAATTTCAAAGAATAACACAATTTCCTGGCACACCAAATTCAGGCATTTTTACCAAAAGCATATATTGAAGTCTCTACTATTTCCAAGAGACAACCAACTAACTTGTGCTTTGAACAAAAAGGTGATGATGCTGCTTTACCTGTAGATGAATTCATAAAAATCTGCTCTTAACCAGACTTTTCACAAGACAAATTCCACTGTAAATGCATCCGAATGCAACAAGAGAGCTCAGTAGCTAAAGGAACGACCACATAAAATTTTATAGTGTAAAGAATTCATGGGAAAAGCCACATCATAACCCCCCTTCCATTAGGAGCTTTTAACTTGAACTTCTCTGTTCAGGATTTGCATAAGTGAACAACTTTTCATTAAGCCTGTACCATACCTGTGTTAGTTGTGGAAACGTGGACCTCCATCTCTACTCTGAGAGAAAAGACAGATCTGTACCCCTTAAACTACACCTACTTTATGTTCCCATAGAAATGGAAAGAAGTAAAAATCTCATGGTGAGAAGGACCAAGCAAGAATATAATAACCACTTACAAATTACCCTTGGCTCAGCTAACAGGAAGCATCATCAGAAAGTGAAGAGAATCAGGATGTCACCTCAAAATATGCCACTTTGAGAGAAATAATTATTTTAAGCTGAAAGAATCTGAGAAACAGCAGGTACAGAAAGGGCTCTCTGAACCTGCCCCCCGTTCTGCACTGAAGCAGGTCTTAGGTCACTCATGAGAGGTGTCTCCCAGAACTTGGGGGAGCATCCTTATCTCCGAGGACAGGTGTGTGGCCAAGAGGAACCCAAAGGCACAGGCCTTTTCTAAGATTCCTCCAGTTCGTAACTCTTAGATCAGGCCCTTTTTGTCCCCCATCACGTTTTTTTCACAACTTTCCACTCTTTAAATCTAGTACAAACTTAGGCTTAATCATTTCTTTGAGTCTTCATTTCAGAATAAAGGCTTTCATATCATGGAAAACTTATGTCAAATAAATTCGTTGATTTTCTGTTAATTTTCAAGCCCAGCCAGGGACCTCAGAGTCAAGGGTAAGTTTTTCCTCCCTATAAAAGCAAGAAATCAAGCTCTACCTTCAAACTCTATCCTTCCTGTCCTGTCACTATTTTCCTATAACATTGAATCCATTGCTCCAACAATGGTTATCTACAGGCTGGCACACCAGAAGTGGTGGAGAGATCTCTTCCTTCCTCACATTCTTCATCATATAGAACTGTTAGGCCCTAGCCAGCATGGCTCAGTTGGTTGGAGCATTGTCCATACACCAAAAGGTGGCAGGTTCAATTCCTGATCAGGGCATGTACTCAGGTTGCAGGTTCGATCTCTGGTCAGGATGCGTCAAGACGAAACTGATTGGTATTTCGGAGAACCAAGATGGCGGCATAGGTTAACGCTGGAGTTTGCTGCCTCGAACAACCACTTCAAAAGTGAAACTAAAAGACGGAACGGACATCACCCAGAACCACAGGAACGCTGGCTGAGTGGAAGTCCTACAACTAGGAGGAAAGAGAACGCATACCGACACTCAGAAGAGGCGCAGTGCTGAAGTCAAATACTGAGGTGC
>NW_006383011.1:16497137-16506013 GCF_000327345.1 Myotis davidii | reverse complement strand
GAAAAGCTAAAGGAGTTCATTACTGCCAAACCAGTATTATATAAATTGCTGAAGGGTATTCTTTAAGAAGAGGAAGAAGAAGAAAAGGGTAAAGATAAAAATTCTGAACAAAGTGACAACAAATACATATCTAACAATATGTGAATCTAAACATCAAGTGAATAAAAAAATCTGATGAACAAAATAATCTGGTGAATAGAATAGAATCAGGGACATAGAAAGGGAATGGACTGACTATTCTGGGGGGGGAAAGGGGTGTGGGGGATGCGAGAAGAGACTGGACAAAAATCGTGCACCTATGGATGAGGACAGTGGGTGGGGAGTGAGGGCAGAGGGTGGGGTGGGAACTGAGAGGAGGGGAGTTATGGGGGAAAAAGAGGAACAAATGTAATAATCTGAACAATAAAGATTTAATTTAAAAAAAATAAAAGCCAAAAAAAAAAAGACGAAACTGATTGATGTGTCTCTTTCACATTTTGATGTCTCTCTCTCTCTCTCTCTCTCTCTCTCCCTTCCTTTTTCTAAAAAAAAAGGAAGCTAGGCCAAAGGTAATCCCTCAGGGACTATTTCCTGTCATCTGCTGAGATTTCAGGCTCAAAAACTATCTGGGTACTGATGAGAACATATTAGTACAACAGTCTAGTAACATAAAAAGGGCTAGTTTAACCCCTGCAAGTTTTCCACCTGGAGAATGCTCCCTTAAAAAAACACTGAGCAGGTAATAAAATAGTTAATTAGTTTCAATTTGGCATTGAGACAAATTTAGTTCATGCTAAAGTCTAAAACATTTAAAAGTTCAAGAAGATGGAAAATGTTCAATCAAAGGAGGTGTTGCATTCCACTACCTCAATAATAAACTGTGCAAGAGCTTAGGACCCACCAAGACCAAAACCTGGCTGGCCTGATCACAGAGCCTCAGGTCCTTTCTGGGACATGCGGAGTTAGTCTAGATCTTTGAGGGTATTCTGCCTCTAATACTATATTATATGTAATTTAGAGAGTTCTTAATGCTAAGAAGCAGATGAACATGGATTAATCTAAATATAAACTCAGCCTTGTTCAGAAGATTTTTGCTATTTGTCTCCACCATCTCCAAATGAATGATCAAAGGTAAAAGGTAAATTTTTGAGTATTTAAAATAGGCATTTATTCCCTTACGTCAAACTTCCTGAAAATACCTGCCATATTTAAAAACTAGAGAGATGAAAAAGCATGTATACTGCAAAAAGCATGAGGTTTAAAATCAGATAACCTGGATTTGAGTCCTCACTCTGCTAAGTCTTTCATGCAAATCCGCCTGCAGTTCCGTTTCCTCACCTGTAAATGCAAATAATACTTCCAACCAGGGGTTTACTGTGAGAAATAAACAAAAGGTGTAAAGCTTCTTGAGAAGCAGTAGTAAACCCACAGGCTATTATTACAAAGAAAGTCTGAATTATACAATTTACTAAAATCTACTTTTACCAACCTATAAGAAAAGAACATCATAATTTAAATTAGAAATATTCATACTACAACACAAACTGATTTGTAATGAAGTAAAAATACTTCCCAAGTAACTCCTAAAGTCAGTATTTGGAGGCAAGTATTTGACTGGAGTAGCCTTTTTTTCCTTTAAACAAAGGAACAAACTATTTGAAATTCTTACTAAGAGTCATCCCAGTTTATGAAATCTCATTCTACAAAGCAGTGACCTACTGACACTGCACATCAGCAAGATAATTTGGTGTGGTGAGGCAGCATAGTGGGTAACCAGAAATACTAAGTACTTCACAGCAATGGGTATGAATCGTTACAAAAAGTCAAATGTGAGAAATAAAATTTATCTGGCAACTCACCTACGAAAGAAAAAGAAAAATCATTATTTTGCTAGGACACATCTTCCCTAAAGTTCAAAAACACCATTCAGAAACACTTCCCAACACAAATGATTTAACTATGACTTCGTTTATCAACTTTTCAGGCTAAAATCAGGCAGAACAATAATTTTCTTACATGCTTCAACAATTCATCACTGAAGTGAAAACAAATACACGTCACGCTTCTGGACCCTTCTCAGCAAGAATAAAATGGAAGGAGGGTGTTGGAACTGTCTGAGACCTCTGGCTCCATCATTATGGAAATCAATAAATAGTCTGAGTCTAGGTTTCCAAAAGAAATATCGATTTCATCACAGTCTCTCTGGAATAAATGCTTTTCAAAGTGTTCCAATCCTCATTTAAGCTACTTTTAAAATTATTAACAACCTCCTTATACCTTCAAATTTTATAGCTCTATTTTCAAAGCATTTTCAACCAAAAACTCTAACCAAGTCTGTCTTAGATTTTGAACTGCTATGACAAACCACATTCTTTATCAAATGTCTTTATTCAGTCCTCTTATCATTGGATGTCACTGTTTAATTTTGAAAGGAATTTGTGCATCTCGTGAGAAAACATACAACTGAGCAATATGACTAAGACACTTGGGGTCTAATAGTGCTTTAAGCTCAAGAATAGCAAATTCAGTGAGAATCTGGGCACAAGAGAGAGCGGATGAAATTAGATCCTACTGGACAGAAAGTGTGAAACTTCAGAATGAAAGGAGACTTATTATTAGCTACTGAGTGTTGGTTCTTATACGGTCACATACTGTTGTGCTGCGTATGTATTAATTTCTTTATTCTTCACCACAACCTTGTTATTATCTCAACCTTGTTACTAGAAGCCCGGTGCACGGAAATTGGGCACTTGGGAGGTTCCCTCAGCTCAGCCTCCGCTCTCTCCCAGTCCAGGAGACCTCGAGGGCTTAGTACTGCTACTGAGGCGGAAGAGGCGCTTGCCTGCCGTGAGCCAGGCTTCTGGTTGAGCAGTGCTCCCCCTGTGGGAGCGCACTGACCACCGGAGGCAGCTCCTGCGTTGAGCGTCTACCCGCTGGTGGTCAGTGCGCATCATAGTGACCAGTCGTTCCACCGTTCAGTCAATTTGCATGTTACCCTTTTATTATATAGGATAACAGGTACAATGAGGCTAGGTAATTTGCTTAAGTTTATACAATTTGTAAGTGACAGAGCTATAATATGAACACAGATAGTCTGACCCAAGAGCCCATATTTTTAACCATTATTTTGAGCTACGTATTATATTCAGCATAGTACAGATATCTCATTAATCTTCATATTCCTGAAAGGTAGATATTATTATCCTCATTTTTCTAATTAAAAAACGGAAGGTCCGAGAGATTAAGAACCTTGCCAAGTTCAGATGGCTAGCCAGGGGCAGAGCTGAATCAATCCCAGGACTGTACAGCTCTGTAATCTGTGCTCCTAGATACAAACTATACATACCACCTACTAGGGAGCCAGTGAGTCCATCACCACCACACCCCTCACCAATCATTCTGATACCTATTTCTCCACATCTGACTCTTCTATGCAGCCTGACTCTTTAAAGAACCTACTGGATATTTAAGTAATTATCCACAGCCCCTCCCAGCTTACTTGATCACTGCTATATGAGATTACTTTGAACAGAATGAATGGCAGAATAGCATTGTAATTTCCAAACTAGGCTGACAACCCAGTCGTTTGTGAGTGAAGTGGGAGAGGGAAGAAAGAACTGAGGGCTGGCTGAGTCCTCAAAGCCCCAGGTCATGCCTCTCATTACCTTAATCCATAGGACCTTGTTTAGAAACCGCAGCCAAGGATAGGTAGGCAATAATCTTCCACTTTACATTTTACAACATGTCTGGGGCTTTCTTCAGAATCAACCAGGGAAATATCTTTATGTTTTCCACAGACTATAAAGCAATAGTTTAGAAAAGGACAGATCACAGGATAATGACCTAAAATTTCTCTATATAAAGGACACAGCGGTATTCAAACAAATGTCTTTAAAAACAAATGTCTGATCTGATTATTTTGTTTACATTAATGAGCCAATTTACAAACTACCAAAGCATGTATTTTTTTTAGTTTGTACAACTAAAATGTTTATCTAAATCTCATGTTGCTCAGAGAAATGGGAGAGTTGCGCTTTCTCTATGGCTTTCTCAACGTGAGCTCCTGAAAATGAAGAAGGCTAAAAATATGAGGTAAGCACTAGACAGATTTAAAGGAGGGCACTGAAAAAGAAACAAAAGTTTAGTTTCCTTAAACAAAGATGAAAGATAAAGGGAACAACTTTACAGTCCTTACCATGCTCCCATACTCAAGGGTCCTCATCTCTCCAACATGGGTATTCTTTTGCCCTCACCATCACCTCACCCTATACTCCACCCCTTTCAAACTAAACCTTGGCTCTCACTGGCCCAGAGAAAGAAAGGCCTTACAAAGCAAAAAAGAAGCAAAATGTTCCTGTGGCCTGTTGTACTTCCAAGGCCCAGGGGATCACTTAAGAAATTTACAAGGTAATTTGACTAAGTATGATACTTCTATCTCTTTAAGTATATTCAAAATATGTGTACTATATTCTGCATGTGATCATTCCAACAACTGCATGTTTTCTGGTTCAAAAGCAAATTTTGTGATTTCTGCTGACTCAGGCACACATAGTATTTGTTTATTCATTTTCCCTGGAAACTCTAGAAAAATTTTCATACCTATGTTTAATGTGTTTTTTCTTCCACGAGGCTAGAATTTGCCTCTGCTATACACAGCAGTGGAGCACTCTTCTAATCCTTGCAACAAACTCATAAAGTTGCCCTCCATGTTTAAAAAAGATATATCTAAAACGGGAGACACAGAAAGGACAAAAGCAAAAGAATGGAAAATTACATCCCAGGAAATTACTAGTCAAAAGAAAGTACTGATCAACTTCTAAGCTGGTGAATCATTGCAAGCTTAAATTGGTTATTACTAAGTAACTGGTAAGTACCACTTAGGATCCTTGGTTATGTTGACCTTTATCAATCAAGCTATAGGCTAACTTGTAGTTAATATGTTTGAATGATTAAATAAACAATATTGAGCCAATTCATGTGTTTTAATTATGGTCCTAATTAGATAGGATACACAAAACTTCAGAACTTTAAAAATAATAAAATCAAAGCATGAGTCACTCTGTCAACCAAAGGACTCCACAGTGCTCTGCCTTAGGAAAGCGGAAATGCTTTTTTTCCTGATGCAGAATCACACTTCAATGTCTCCCAATTCCTATGGCTATGATGGGTCATATCAAATTATTAACGGAACATATCTTATATGCAAAAGAGGATGCTGTTAAATATGCAGGGAAGAGGAGGGGAAAGAAATTAAAGAAAAAAGGAGAAGGAATGGAAGAGTATACATCTTCCAGTTCTCATTCTACTACCTATTTCCTAATACCCAACTACTCTCTCAACCCCAGGTCAATCTTCCTAATGCCCGGGGTGAGCCATACATGTGGCAATGGCAGCAAGAAGTACTGCATTTCCTATATCAATGAATGGGAGCAATGAACCTCTCCCTTACTTAATCAAGAACTCAAATGCCAAATGAACTGCATACACTGCTCACTGCCCACATACACTAGGTATCTCGCTTCAGGAACCTCTGCAGCACATTCTATGTTGACAGATAGTCTGTCATTAATATCTGCTTTCCTTGAAAAGAAAAAGCCATTACCAAACTCCTCTGTGTCGGCTGTAGGGTTGACTTCTTATACTTTACAGGCCAAAAACTTGAGTTCAATCAATCAAGATCAGGTCTAGGTTGAAATTCATTTTCCCACCGTATATGAATAAAAATTAGTTAAGCAGTAAGTGTAAACAAAATTACAGAATATCAAGAGGATATGCTATTTTTAAAACATTTTAATTCTACAAATGCATTTTAACAAATACTAATTACGAAGAAGTTTTTATTACAATAGACTTTGAAAAGCTTCTACAAGGTCAAGTTATGTTAGTAAGTTGAAAATAAAGTATAAATTTGAAAGCCAGTTGATTTTATTTTCTAAAACATTCTCTGATTTCTACTTTTCACTATTCAGATTGAGATAGTTCTATGGTAAAGACATGAGGAATAGATCCACAATTGTAATTATCTAAAATGCAAAATGCTTTTAATTTTAACCATTTCTCTTAAGTAGGGAGAAACATCCAACAAATATTTTGTGAAACAAAGAAGGAATCAGAGTTTCAAAACTGAGTTATAAGAAGTTCTACCCCTATATATTCAGCCTAAAACATAATTGCCTCTGAAATATGTGTTTCCTGGAAAATAAATACTCCACAATGCATATGGCAAGCTTTCCCTGAGTCTTGTTTCCTTTGTTCTTAAGACTCAGTTTCCCATATTACTGTGTTTAAAGCTTTTGCTTAGATGGTTCAGTAAAGAATAAACAGGCTGTGAAGTTAAAGTAGTTAATCTCTGAATAAGATACTGACACTGACTTTTATTCTTTCTTTCACAGAAGTTTGATGAATTTTCTTTTCCAACCCTCTTCAATCGTCTTATAACCAAGACGAGTGCCTCCTCACTCTAATCGTAAGCACTGCACTGGACTAAAAACTACCCGACCCAAATGAAAACACAAACAGACCATCTTGGGACGAGCACAGTTGAAAAAGGATATATTCTTAGATTCTCATTTATTCTCCCTGGCTAACTACTATCACCCAACTACCACCACCACTACCATAACCATGCCCTCCCCCCAACCCCTACCTTGAAACAACTGCTTTAAATTTCTTTTAGTGCAGCAAGCAATAGCTTGTAAAAGGATGCAAACCAGCTGAAACATATGACAGAGAGTGTTAAATACCAGGGAATTCCTATCAACCATTTTACTTTAAAAGGTACTTTGATGTTGGCTATCTTTCATGTACCTCTTTCATGGCACATTAATAAAGAAAACGAAGCTGAAGTAAATCAAGTCCCAAGGTCACATCTAGAATTACAGCACTGTAGGTACCTGATGAAATACGGATTAATGCTGCATGAGTAGTGAATAAATAAAAGCACCTCTACTCACCAATCAGGCAAGTTTTACAAGTGCTTCTGAACTTTCTTCTGCAACTAGACCTGAGACATCTTTAATCCCCCATGCCCCTAAAACCTAATTATCATAATGTGAACCCAAATGTTAGGGTCCCTTCAAAATGCAAGTGCTGTGAAGCGGAAAAGTAATGGGAATTAAGCTGGGTGTAACCTTAGAAATGTACGGATGTGGGGAACTTGAAAGTGCTATTTCAATACGTTAGGAGAGTATAATACAAAGATTTAGCCACACAAAATATACTGAAATCAAAAGATTTCCTTCTAAAAAAAAACAAAACCACACACATATAAAACAAAAATAAGGTAGATTCAAGAATTCCTTTTTGCAAATATCAAGTTCTGGCCAGAGAATCTTCAATTCCTATGTAATCAAATAAAAAGGATCTCAACAACAAAGGATTCTAGCAATTTTGCATTCTTCTAATGCAAATGAAATAAGAGACAGAACCAAAGTGACTCTGTACAACCCAAACAGGTCTAAAAAACAAACAAAAACTTAAATGTTCCCCAATAATCAATTGAACACACTTTCTAAGGTGTTGGCCAAAGGTGATGTATTTAATGCCAAAGAAAAGTGGAAAATATGAGTAGGAATAGGCCAAAGAGTTAACAATCTCAAGGTAAAACTCATTCCATTAGTAGTCTGTTGATAATGCAGTCTTATCCCTTACACATCTAATTTATTCTAGGAACTATTTAAAAAAGAGCTGAAATTACAGCCTATAAATACACACATCTTGTATTCACTACACACCTGTGTTCACAACAACACAGAATTCGGCATAAATCAAGACTGTACTGGGTCCAAATCAGAGATGGTTAAAGTCCCAAATGATCTACACTACAACCCTATAATATGGTCCCTAAATTCACAAGTACACCATTTAGAAAAAGGTCTATGCACAATTATTTCACCTACCTATAATTAAGCATTAAAATATTAAAAACAATTCTTTTTTATTCAACGGATGTCTCTATAATGTATGCTTTAAGAAATAACAGAATGGTGTATATATGAAATTGGTTAACTCCACTCTACTTTCAAGATCACATTAAGATGTGAGTTTGTAGGAGGGTCTAGGAGGATCTAAATCTGTACAGACACAAGCTAAGACTGTGCATACACAAAGTAAAACAATTGTTCAAAATAAGGTGGTGTTTCTTCCTTTTATAAAGGTTATTAAAAACACTCATAAAATCCCAAAGTTCATTAATTGTTACCTTAATGCTGAACATATTGTTGTTTAATTTATATTTTAAGTTCTTTTATAGCAAATACACTTGTCTAAATAGAACATCTGTTTTGGTTATAATACACTGTATCTTTGGCAAGAACTTGTAATAAAACGAACAAAAACAATCAAGAATCTTTATTGGATCTGGCAACAAAAGCAGATTTGTAACCAAAACCTTAAGACGAGAAATGACCATCACTGGGCTCAAGGCCAGTACTAATCTAAGTCAATAAACAAAGATCTGTAAGAGGGGCTAAAGTTAAAGAGGGGTGGGGGGTGGGTTAAGGGAACTCCTGTAGATACTTAAGTTGGACTTAGGGATATAGAAACACATGGGTTACAAAACTAGCAAAGCATATTTTATTTTGAGCAAAACCTGTCAAACTGAATCTGAATCCAAATAATATTTTAGACACACACACACACACACTCACCATAATTATTCATTTCTTATAACTCCTTTCTAACAAACCTCATTATAGTCTACTTAAATACATGTTTTTAAAAATATTCTGGCTGTTTCAACAAAATGAAAATAAATTATATTTATTATAAAACAATTTTATTTTAAAATTTATTTAATGTCACAAACATCCCAGAAAGGAAGTCTTATAAACACGAGTTTATAATAGTAACAGAAAAGGAGAATATCAATAGGTGAAAGGAAACAATAGCCTAGACCA
>NW_006383011.1:16488760-16496735 GCF_000327345.1 Myotis davidii | reverse complement strand
CCCGCGCGCGAGCCACATGCAGCTCTTTGGCCCCTTGAGTGTGGCTCTTCCACAAAATACCATGTGCGGGCGTGCACGTACAGTGCGAATGAAACTTCGTGAACCATGCGCAGAAGTCGGTAGTTTGTGAAAGAGCCACACTCAAGGGGCCAAAGAGCCACATGTGGCTCGCCAGCCGCAGTTTGCCAACTACTGGCCTCACAGCACATTGTCTCAAGCCTTCACTGTATAAAGAAGAGAGAAAACAATATCACCTTAACTTGTTATTAAGCATAATAATCAAACTGCCATCCAAAAAATAATTTAGGCTGTCCCAAGTTCCAAGGTTAATTCATGGTCTTCATCACTACTAGATACTACAGAAGGAGGAGATAAATGTTTAAATATAAAGAAACTGATTTTACATTCCACATGTACAACTTAAATCATTGCACTAGTCAGAAAAAATAAGAGCAACCACAAATTTTCCTCCATATAATTTTAACTTCACAACATTATAAGCTTTACATAGCTTAATACATCTGAAGTTGTATAGCTAAGCTTAATGATTGTTGGGAAGTAAATTTCTTTAAACCCACACAAAACAAATCAGGTCCAGGTGGTTCAGGACATGGGAAATCCAATGCACCTTACTCTGAGAGAATCTTCCTCAGTCAAGTTTCAAGGAAACCTCAGAAAATCAGCCCATCAAAATTACTGCTGAATATTGCCTCCAGTTAGAGTAGGTCCAACAACTCAAATATTTAAAAATATTTTCTAACCCTAATTCTAATAAACCTCAATGTCCACAAACTTGAAAGGCATGTCTCCAAACCTAAATTAACAATTAAAATGTTAACTAATACAGTGTCTGTGGCATGCACCTAGAGACCTCACGTTAGTCATCAATCAATTAGGTAACTAACATCTTTTTGGTAACAACCTAACTAAATCTCCAATTCTCTAGTTTCTCTATAAGGGTATCAAGAGACTATCAAAAGATGTGCTAAAATCTGTATGTGTCTACCAGTCTAGTTTTCCTAAGAAAAATAAAATGAGAGAAAATGGAAATGTTTTATTTATTTAAAAATGCATGCTGATTTCCAGTGATTATTGTTCTGTGTTCCTTCCTAACCTAGTGTTCATAAGTCATCCTTTTATAATTTAAATTAAATAATCTTGCCTGATCAAAACTGCACTCAACAGTCATTTACATAACATATCTTATTTCCCTTTTCGAACATCAAAATAACACCTGCCCATATTCAACAATTTCTGAATTTTACAAACAGTGGTATCAACATTTTATTTCCTAGTCCACGCAGAACTCCAGAAAATGTTTCATCTGGGCCAGAAGATAAAGTAAAAAAAACAGAAGCTCTCTTACTGTCACCCTATTTTAGTTAACCCTCCAGTTTTCTTTTATTGATACAGTGGGGCCTTGGCTTACGAGTGTCCCAACTAACGAGTTTTTCGAGATACGAGCCGTCTCTCAGCCGATTTTTTGCTTTGAGTTGCGAGCTAAAATTCAGGTTAGGAGCCAGCTACAGATACCCCACCGCTAGTTGGCGCAGTGAACGTCAAAGTGAACGCCACAACATCAGTCCAGCATCACATGTCTCACTGGTTCACTTTAAGATTTGACATACGAGTAATTTGAGTTACGAGCTCCGTCACGGAACGAATTAAACTCGTAAGTCAAGGCCCCACTGTACTATTCTATCTTCAGTCCCCAAATCATTCTATCTCACAAATCAAGAGTTGAGCAATTACACTTTCTCTTAACCTATTGAGTGCCAACCAATATCCTAGGAACTATGCTAAAATTGCCAAGGCATTTTTGCTGATTTTACAGCAGTTTAGGAAAAAAATTATGAATTGCAAGTAAATGAAGTTACATATTCAAAAACTTAAGGAAAGCTTTACTACATTGACATATTTAGCAATATCATCATCACTAATAAAAGCAGACTTAGAACTGGACGCCATTTCGAAGCTTTGATAGCGCTCCCGGCACTTTTGGCGAAAGACAGGAGGAGCGTGATCGTGCTCCCCGACACTCTAGGTGTTAATCACTGATTAAGATAATAACATTATCTACAAGCCGTGGGATCTCTTTTCTACCCTTTTTCCCCCTAAAACAACCATTATAAGCCTTTTATGCTATATTCAGCACTTGGAGGCTGGTCCTTAGGGAGGGTTGCAGACCTTAAGCTTTGGTCTTCCCGTATATTTTTGGCAGATTAGTGACTCTTCTCTTACATATATCCTTGGTTACTTATACTTTTTTCAGCTCTGCATATATCCTTTTAAAATCCACGCTTGATTGAGAGTTTGCAGCCAGTACATACAAACTGGTTTACTTTTAGCTCCCAATCTCTTTCTGATTACAAAGCCCCTGGGAAGTCAATGAGCTCTATTCAAAATATGACCCTGGCTGGTTTGGCTCAGTGGATACAGCATCAGCCTTATAATCAAAATATGATGGACTGAGTGCATTTAAAATATGATGGACTATATGCATTTAAAATATAACTGCTAAATCAAATACTAGGTACTAGCAGATATTTAAAAATTAAGAAAAATGCATGGGTGTAAAATGAAAATTGATCCAAACTTGGTTTGGCACAGACTCTTTCACGTGTAATATAATTCAAAGCCTTCTTCTAAAAAAAATAAAATAGAAATTTAGCCTTCTTAACAGAAGCAATTTTCTCATATATTTTAATGGGTTTTAACACTTAGCAAACCAGTCACCCACACCATTTGCATTTTTTTTTCTAATGTGACTACTAGTATCTTAAATTATATTCTTTTTAAAAAAAAATTTTGTTACCAAGAGTGCATCTCTGAATTGGCCTACTAGAAGTCTTTTCCCTTGTAACAAAATTACAATAAAAGTTTGGCATGTGTTAATAAAAGTGTTTAGAAAGTTGTCTTTAACATGAGAAAACTTAATTGAGGAAAATCTATCCATTAATTTAACTTTTCCAGAGAATCTGGAAAGGATTGTAGTTTGTAATTTTACTTGTAGAACACATTAGTCTAGCTCACATATCCTAATATGTTCTGAGAACTGTTGCTGATTCTACATTTATATGTAAGTGCAAGGGACCTAGAATAGCCAAAACAATTTTGAAAAAAAAAAGAAAGAAGAGAACCGAAAGACTTACACTATCTCATTTCATGACTTATTAAGCTATTCAAATCAGCACTGGGTGGTAATAAAGATAACAGATTAGTGTAAAGACATACAGATCAATTAAACAGAATAAACTCCAGAAATAGATCTGTATGTACATAGTCAGCTGATTTTCAACAAAGATGCCAAAGCAATTCAATGGGAAAAAGAAAATCATTCAATAAACAATGTTAGGATAATCCAGACCTATATGCAAAAAAAGAGCTGCGCACCTTTATAAAATTAGCTTTAAATGGATTATAGGCCTAAGTTAAAGAGTTAAAACTATAAAATGTTTAAAACAAAACATACGGTAAAATTATAATGACCTTAGTTTTTCCAAACATTACTTAAATAGGACACAAAATGCAAGAACTTTATTTAAAAAATTGATAAACTGGACTTCATAAAATACGTGTACTTTTCAAAAGACCATGTTTAAAAAATGGAAAGGCAGGTTACAGACTGGGAGAAATGTTTACAAAACAGGTATCTGATACAGGATTTATATTCAGCATAAATACAAAATACTCAATAACAGAAGGAAAAATAATCTAATTTTTTAAGTGGAAAGAATATCTAGACAGATATTTTACCAAAGAAGATATATGAACAGCAAAAAAGCAAACAAAGATGCTCAACATCATTAATTGCTAGGAAATGTATTTAAAACCATAATGAGAGATCACTGTACATCCACTAGGTTAGCTACATTTAAATGACCAACCATACCAAGCACATTGATGAGGATATGAAGAAAATAGAACTCTGGGGCACTGCAGGTGGGAAGGTAATTGGATACAACCACCTTAGAAAAAAATCTGGCAATATCTTAAGTTAAACATACACCTACTATACAGCACAGCCCACTCTTATTTATTTACTCAAGAGAAATGAAAGCATATGTCTATGCAAACACTAGTACAAGAATATTCATGGAGTTTTATTTGTAACAGCTCAAACTGGCAACAATCCAAATGTCCATCAACAGGTAAATGAATAAACTGTGATTTAGCTACATGATATACTACTCAGTAATAAAAAGAACAAACTATCAATATATGCAACTTCATGATGAATCTGAAAATAATGATACTGAGTGAAAGAAGCTAGCAAAAGGATATATAATGTATGATTCCAATTACATAAAAGTCTAGAAATGTACAGTAATCTATAGTTACAGAAAGTAAATCAGAGATTGCCTGATTGAGGGAGGAGGCAGTGAGGGAAGGGTGAATTACAAAGGAACACATGGAAATGGGGGAGAAAAGTATGTTCATTATCTTGATTGTGGTGATAGTTTCGTTCAAGTATACATGTGTCAACATTTATAAAATTGAAAACTTTAAATATGTGCAGTTCATTTATGTACATTATCTCTCAGAAACACTGAAAAACTAACAAATAGGACTTCTAGAAGTAAAAAATATAACTGAAATAAAAACTTCACTGAATGGGTCTGACAGATAAAGAAAAAGCTAGTGAACTAGCTAGAGAAAAAGCTAGAGAAAAGACCACAAAGTAGGCTCGAGAGGTAAGAAATGAAAAGAGATAGGTTAAAAAGCATGAAGGAAAAATAAGCGTGGAAGACAGAGTGAAGACAGAGTGAATGTATATAATGAGAATTTCAGAGGGAGAGCAGAGGGAAACATGGGACAGAGGTTAGGTTTGAAGAGCAATGGCTGAAATTGTTGAAGAACTAGGAGATATCACCCTATTAATTTAAGAATGCCAATTCAGGCTGAATTGTGATAAATTTAAAGGAAAGAAAAAAAAAAGCCCTGTCTTCTCAGTCATTACAAATACCACACTAAACATCATTTGTAATCTTTACCTTGGCTCTTAATCCTGAAGGCCAATGATTCATAGGCATCAAAACTTTGGGAGAGGAAGACTAAGTTATCCAGTCCTACTTATTATTCGTAGTTAAACAGAGCCCTCCCAATGTAAAGCCTGGAAAATCCTATGAAACCAAGTAAGCAAGCCCTGACTTGCTGCTTCTGTGAGAAGTTTCAGGATACTGAAACTCAAATTTCTTCAAGAGGCAGACACTTTATATTGTCTTGCAAAGCTCTTGTGAAGAACAAGAGGTGATTTGGGAGCAAACAGCATGCAAAGCTTTAAAAAAGAAGGGCGAAAACATCACAGAAGGAACATGAGGAGTTCCTTTGCCTCTCAGAAGAAAACAGACATTCCTAACATCCTTACCAGTAAACAACATCCAGTGGAGCAAAGTAATTTTTCATTATCAGGTCGGCAAAGTAAGCTTCTGTTTCCCGGCAGGCAGTTCCATTTCCAATCACCACTGTGCTGCAGCTTCAAGGGAGAAACAGGAGGAGAAACTGGATGAGCTCAAGGCATGCTTCTAAATCAATCGGAAGAAACATACAGAATGCGCAAATGCTATTGCACAATGCTCCTGCTCTCTCATACACCCAAGCAACTTCACTGTTTCATAAGGAAGACAGACACACATAAAATAAAAAACAGCCCATCCGGTATGGCTCAGTGGTTGAGCGTCAACCTATGAACCAGGAGGGCATGGTTCAATTCCCAGTCGGGACACATGCCCCAGGTTGTGGGCTCAATCCCCAGTGGGGGGCATGCAAGAGGCAGCCAATCAATGACTCTCTCATCATTGATGTTTCTATCTCTCACTGCCTCTCCCTTTCTCTCTGAAATCAATAAAAATATATTTTTTAAAGAACTTAAATAAAAGTAAGATAAAAAACACTGCCTCTTCATTTGGCATAGCAAGCAGTGGAGAACTATTTTATTGTCACACACCTCAAGAACAGTCAGCTTTCTTCCCATCTAGAAGGAACCAAATTTAGACATGGTTAAGTGAATTCTAAGCCACAATAAAGTCATTGTGACTGAATTATGTGATATGTTGTCAAATAATTTAGGAAGCTTCTAACTACTACCATATCTGTTCCTTCAGATCCATGAAGGAGAAAGGAAAGAAGGAAGAAGGAAAAAAGAAGGGAGAGAACAGGAGCAAAATATAGAACCAAACAGAAACATTAAATGCTCACTTTGCTCATATTACCACCTTTGTTTAGTGATGGTGGCAGAGGAAGGGAGAATTCCTCTGGAGTCTCAGAAGGAGAGCTCTCCAGCAATGTGCCCCAGCACTGTTTAACATGGTCCCTTCCCTCTCACCAGTGCACTCCCCTTAGTCCCTCCCTCCAGATTAGGGGCTTCACAGGTGTCTCTCACTGGCTGAGCCACTGAAGTACTCAAAAGTTTACTTATTTTCATACTTGAAATTCAGCAAAAGCCTCTTTATTTTCTCTGCTTCTTGGAAGCCTTGTCCACAATGCAAATAAACCACATCAGTATGAAGTATCTGACCTTAGAAAAAAATGAAAAGAAGCCAACTTATAAAATATTTCAAAACATAACACACCAAAGATTTAAGCCAGTAGAAACAGAAAAGGAAACCAGTTTGTCTTTTAAAATGCAGCCTGAATCATTCATATTCACTAAATCAGATTCTCCCGAAGCACTATAAAGTTTTGGTATGACCAAAGTTACAAGGACTCTATTTTGCTACATAAAATCATTACTAATTTTTAATAATATTTATCAATAACAGTAAAAAGCTAACATTTACTGAATACTTACTATATGACATGGGATATTTTAATTTCTTCTTTGGGTTATAGATAACATGAATTTCTTTACCTTGTATAATTTTTTCAGTGCATATTTATGAATTGTGAGCTTTTCTGTACTACATTATGTTTTAGCTAAAAATAAATTCAATGAAAAAAATATATGTATTTAAATTTTTTAGGGTAATTACCTAAAGAATAAAAGTAATGATGAGACATGACCAACTTAGGAAGTTAGGCAGAAAGAAAATGATCTCAAATGAAAACAGAGAAATGTAGAATAAAGTGAGGAGTAATAGAAAGGGTAAATATATGAGTAATAGAAAAAAATTTACTGGTCAAAACAATAAAAATGTCTTGTGGCATTTAAAATATATACAGAATTAAAATGAATTACACAGGTGCCACCATGGAGGAGTACCATCGCCACTGCAACGAGGCTGACCTAAATGCAGATGAAAGCCACAATATTGTTCAAGGTGGGGTTTTGGGTGGTGAATATTACAATCAGAACATCAACCAATGGACTGCAAAGATAGTAGAATGTACGTTTGGTTACGTTGGTAAAAGCTTATAAATCTATTATGATCTGTGCAGTGGTCTAGGGAGTGCAGGTGGCTTTCACAGCCAGTTTATGCTTTTGGGGATACCACATCTGATAGAGCCTATATGGAAGATGGGAGAACCAAACCATGAAGTGTACCGTCAATGTTTTTGCCACTGTTACTGTCCTGTGACACACTGAAAATATTTAGCAAAATCCATTAACTTAAAATTTGTCAGTGTATCCTTTCTTTAAAAAGTAAGTTACCGTATTTGCCGGCGTATAAGACGACTGGGCGTATAAGACGACCCCCTAACATTTCCACTCAAAATACAGAGTTTGTTATATACTCGCCGTATAAGACTACCCCCTCTTCCGCACACCTTCCACACACCAAATAAAAGGTAAAACAATATCAGATTTGATTTTAACATTTTAATTTATATTCAAATGCTTATGACATGCAGGAAAACTGTCACATGGCTGTATGTAATCAAACATATACATAAAACAGTGCAAGTTTATTACCGGTAAACATACCGGTAATTCACTAAAGAAAACACACTCTATAGACTGGTACCATAGATGCTTCTCAGGAACACAGGCAAGCAGCCCACAACCTAGAGGGACTGTCAATGATAGAAGTAAGAT
>NW_006383011.1:16487458-16488466 GCF_000327345.1 Myotis davidii | reverse complement strand
ACACCCAGCAGCGCTGCTGATGCCTGAACGGTATGTGGAATGAAGTAGGCGGGCATCGGGAGGCCACTATGGCACGGGGCAAGCACTATGGGCAGTCTATCTGAAGTGTACCTGGCGTATAAGACGACCCCCCACTTGGAGGCATTTTTTTCAGGGCCAAAAAATCGTCTTATACGCCGGCAAATACGGTACTTAATATGCTAGATGGCAAGTGTGCAATTTGCTTCAAAGCAATCAACAAAATCTAAATATTATACGCAAGCAATCACATAGTAAGTTTACAGATTAGCTCATATTCTATATACAGAATCATTCCCTTTTTTTACAAAGCATGCTTTTTTGCTATTAAAAGTTATCATTCTTACCTTTTTAATTTTTAATTATAAAAGTCATATGTAATCACACGAAAGAACATTTAGCGATAAAATAGAAAAATCCATAAACCCAGCAGCTGTTATATCTTAGTCTTACTTACTTATAGTCTTTTCATTTGTATCTAATTTTACATTATTTTAATAATAGTATATTTATAATTTTGTACTTTAAGAAGTTTTAATTTTACTCTATACAGAATCATTTCAATAGGAACAGTTTAATGTCAGCAAAAATCAAATACAAAAAAGTGGCATGACGTGAAAACACAATCTTATATTTTGACCAGCTTTTCACTAACATTATGTACCGAATGAGACACGGACATCCATTCAAACAATAAAATTCTCTTTCAGCTTCAGAGATGTTTTAACAGGGATAAATATATGAACAAAACATGTTGCCAGAATAAATCTAGAGAAAATAACGATTAGCTAACACTCCTTAGTTTTGTATTTCTTCTTAGTGGTACACATGACTTAGTAGAAAGGAATTGTTCCTTTTTTCTCTCAACTAATAGTGGAGTACCAAGTACTATTTACTGGTTTACATTTTATGAGAATTGTTAAAACAGTTTTTAAAAATTCAAAATCTTGGATTTATATCTGAGGGTGAATTAAATCTGGACCTTGAATT
>NW_006383011.1:16485336-16487436 GCF_000327345.1 Myotis davidii | reverse complement strand
CTGCTGAACAAAATGAGCTACAGAGTACAATGAAAAGTATCTAACAGTTGCCTTACAATTCACGCATCCCATGTGTAACAAACATGTATTGAATGCCTATTACTGCATATTTCTCTGCTAGTCATTATAGTTATCAATCTGCTGTTCAAATTCTAAGTTTCTTTTGGCACCTATTCAGTTGGACAATTAACATTTATGTTTGGGGAAGAAAAAAAAGTTGTTTTACAAGCGATGGAAAAAGTGAATCTGGTTATCCACGTAGACGTAACCAAAGTGAAAAGCACTTATTGCTGACAGAAAATCATAGCTGTAATTTTAAGAATTGCTCCTAGCAGGTAAAAAAACGCATAAAGTATGCAGCTCTTAAAAAGCTTATTAGCAGTTTAACTGTACAAGTGGTAAATTTTATCACTGCTTTAATTACAACCATCTGTAAATAATTTTAAATACTTATGTGGAGTTCAAATTAATTAGAATGAAGTGTAAATTAAAAGTATACAATCACTAGCAGATTATTGAAATCTCAGGACTTATGAAATGTAAACTTATTTAAAAAATAAAAGGTGAAAAATTAAAGTACACAGCTGGCCACCAAATGTGAAGTTAAACCACTGTTTAACCTTGAAACAAAATCAAGTTTGCATATTACCACTAACAATAATACATATAGGGACTGGAACCATGATTCATTGAATTTTGGGAGAAAGAAAAGCTTGGTATTAATACTGACAATATTAAGACAGTATTCTTGTAGGAACAGTGTGTGCATGTTTGATACTTTGCTGAGTAACAGTAATTGCTCAGTGTTTAAGAAGAACATTAAGAAAATACAAGGGGAGAGATTAATGCAATGATTTTCAGCCTGTGGAAAATTCTCATAGTCATTGCCTTTATGTTACCTTGTACTGCGGGCTTTTGTGCCATTGAAGATTATAATACTGGCCAAACTATCTGTGCAGTTAAGACTCATTTCGATTATTGTTATTGAAGCCTGATCTTAAAAGAATAATAAAAAATATCTCGTGAACTTGCCATCAGCTGCTTCTAGTTAAAATATAATAAAGATTATCTTCCTGTGCTGTAAAAAATAAAATAAAATGTATCTATCACACATAAGTGCATCACAATAAACAGATGTGATAGGAAGACAGAAATGGGGGCGGGGGGTTGGTTAACAAATAAGATGAATATAAAGTTTGATTTTCTCATCCCTGTACACGAGAAAACCATTTTCTAAGACTTGAAAAATTAACATTATTTCTAAGTCCTCATGAAATATATGAAGTGAAACGTATGACCAATCAAACAACTTTTATATAAAAGCGGAAAGATGTGCTTACTGGTAGGAGAAATGATAGCTAATTTGCAACCATGTCTGTAACCAGGATCCACTCCCATCAAGGTGCGCCCTGGAACAGGGTTTGTTAAAAGGAGCTGACGAAGGTTCCGTCCAAACATCATCACTGATTCCTTCTCGGCATCTGACGTTAGTTTGGCTCTTTAGAAAAAAAGAAAAAGAAAAAGAAGAATGCAGTTTTTCATTCACCCAAATTTCCTTCCAGAAAAAGAATAGAATTCATTTTATACAGTTATTCCTTACAAGAGCATTTATTAACATAATTACTTAAAGAGAAAACATATACAAAATTATATTGAGTCTATTTTTGCTAAGTGCAGAAACACAGTATCACAAATGACTTTGTGGTATCAAACCTACCAAGTTCATCATACCTATGCTCCTTCTCTCTGCTCTCTTTTATGTATAAACATCTGTGTATATGAGAGAGACCAGATGTATAAAGATTTGGACAGCAAATGGATGTCAAATTAAAGTTTGTCGGAAAATTAAAAATATAAGCACATAATCAGCATGATAAATTATTGAGTCATAAGTAGCCTCCTCGGCAGAGCCCCTGGGGACAGGACTGAGAGCCGCCATAACTGCTCTCTCTCTCTGGCCCACTCTGTTGATCCTGTGCGACCCGCCCCGCCCAAGCCCAGCACAGAGGCTTTTGCCCGATAGCCTCAGGCAAAGGCGAGATTAGCACCTCCCTAGAGGACAGTAGTTCTCTCACTGCAGACACAGCTGATTCTCACAGC
>NW_006383011.1:16483220-16484376 GCF_000327345.1 Myotis davidii | reverse complement strand
GTGAGGCTGAGACGGTCCCTGGGAGGCTGCGACAGCCCATGTAAGGCTGAGATGGTCCCTGTGAGGCTGCAACAGTCCCTGTGAGGCTGAGACAGTCCTGTGTGGCCGAACACAGGGACACATCGTGGATGGAAATAGCTACATTTTCCATGTGTATGACCCAGCAACAAAAAGCGTACACCTATGGATGAGGAGAGTGGGGGGGTAAGGGCAGAGGGTGGGGTGGGAACTGGGTGGAGGGGAGCTATGGGGGGAAAGAAAGAGGAACAAATGTAATAATCTGAACAATAAAGATTTAATTAAATTTAAAAAAAAAATAAGTAGCCTCCTCCAACAATACTTAGTTTTACACCTTCACCTATACCTATTTCAATGTTACATTCTCACTCTATTCTATTCCTGCATCTACCCACTTTGTCTTTCTCAGTGGTTTGATATGACCATAGATACTAATGCCAGTCTAGAACTATGGTTCATATAAATAAGTTCCCAGTTTTATCCAAAGAAGTTATTAAAAGTCGAATTTTAAAACTTGTTCTAGGATAAAAATATGTCTATAATGGACATAAAGACAGTTGTAAACTAAGTTTTATATCACTCATCTACTTAAAACTTAACTTATTACCTCATGAAATTCACAAGAATTTATAAAAAGTATCTCTTCTTTACTAGACCAGGTTAAAAAAATGCATGCCATTGGCCACAAGAAAATTGAGAGGTCAAAAGCAATTCAAAGTACATTTCATATTAGTTTTGAGGTATAATGTTTTACATATCCGAAGGCACACAGATCTAACTAATATTTGCTTTTCAGGCTTAATTCAGTTCCCTAAGGCTCTTCTCTCATTTCTTTAACACTTCAGTCATTCTCCCTGCAGTCAGCCATGCAACATGAAAAGTATCATTATAGATCTTCACTTTTAACTTTATTTATTGAGTGAGCATTTGCTGTCAGTCTTATATAAGGTACCATCATTGGCGTGAGAAATACAAAGCTCAAAAGACAAGATCCCTATCCTGAAGACCACTATCTAGGGGAAGAAACAGAAAAATAAACAAAACAATGGTAAGTGCTATCCTAATGGGAACACATAGGGAGGATAGCTAAATTAGAAAGACTTTCTAAAAGATGTCTTCTCAGGTCAATCCAGAAGGA
>NW_006383011.1:16480433-16483175 GCF_000327345.1 Myotis davidii | reverse complement strand
GGAAAGTAGATAGAAGGCATGAAAAAAATACCAGTACTCCGGACAATGGAAGCAGCTCACGGCTCATTATAGAGGCATGTAATTTCACATGCTAAAGTAAAAAGAAATACCAAGACATAAGGCTATAGAGACAAAAAGAAACCAGATCACAAAGGGCCAATCAAGCACATTCTTCTAAAGATTTTGCATTTTTTCCTGGAGACAAAGAAGATCCATTGAAGGATTTTAAGTAGAAGAGTATGAAATAACCAGATGGAAATTTTAGGATGGCAATGTGGAATATATATGGGAAAAAGAAACAAGACAGAGATCATCTATGACCCTATTATAATAATTCAGACAAAAATGATGATGTCCTGAACCAACTCTCCCCTAGTAACCATGGAGATAAACAGAAGTCCAAATTCAAAATATAATGAAAAATAGTAAAATAGCACTTGGCTTTAGGAAAGAGGTAGGTGTAAAAAATGACCAGGAATGAATGACCAGGACAATCACAGAACTAAGAAACGTAGAAGTAGACTACACTTTATATGCAGTCAACTGAATAAAATGGCTGCAAAATAATGGTCTACATGATCTCACTTAATTCATGAATGGAGAAAAGTCTGGTTCACAATGGTTATGTCTAGGTAGTGAATTATGTGTTTTTTCTTTGTTTTACTGATTTTTTCAATTTTTCTACACTAGGACAAATTTCCTTTTAATTAGAGAATTAAAGTAATTTTCTTTTTAAAATAAAAATCCATTGGGAGTTTCCCCCCTCAACCGCTGTTCAGGTAATTACAAGTATTTCTATTGAGAGACACATCTACTGATATAGATGTCTGAAAACCAACTTATGGAATGAAATAAGATATATTTCTTTAACCACAGGCATTTTACAAAAAGAGAAGGAAAGTGCTCTTGCTTGTCACTAATGGAAGTCAGAGAAGGATTATACATTAAAGAATTCCACACCAAACAACTTTCATTAACTCTCAATAAAATTATTCCACAAGCAGTGAAGCTATGCAAATCTATGCAAGCTATACATGCATATAAGCATAACAAATGGACATAAGACACTAGGAGGTAGGGGAGGCCAGGGGATTGTCAAGGGTGGGGAAAAAAGGAGACATATGTAATACTCTTTGTAATTCTTTAAGCAATAAAACAATTTTTAAAAAAAGCAAATCAAATATATACAAAAATGTCAAAAGTGCCACTAGACATTATATGCAACATGGAAAACAAGATAAAGGAAATGAAATTTTAAATAAGTTGTTTCTTTTTTACTTCAATAAGAACAGAATCCCTTATTTTTAAATTTGATAACCCAGCACTCAAAAAAAGAGATGTTACTTCACACAGACTTGAAATGAAATAGTTCTCCAAAAGAAATACTATTTTTAAGGGATGTCTGGGCTAAAATGGATGAATCAAGAGAATGAATGACTTTAACAAAAAAGAGGTTGGACAAAGGAACTATATGTTGTTTTTAATAGTACCTCCTCACTCTCTGCTCTAAATACCTCTAAACTCAATGTCCAGGTCCAGAAAAAGAAAAACAAACAAACAAAAAGGCTACTATAAATTAATGAGGTTGAAGAGATGACTAAAACTAGAGTTCCAAGATAACCCTCGCTGAAACCTATGAACAAGTGAGGATGAAGAAAATCTGTGGCACATAAGAAGAAATGCCGGAAAGCCTGGTTTGTAAAGATTGCCAACCAAGACCAAGGTTAGAGGGAAGAGAAAAGAGGGGTTTGCCTCCTAACATTACTTTTCTTTCCATCTCCTCCCCTAGAAACAAAACTGTACCTCACCTTTTTTGTAGTTCTTTATAACAGTCCCTCTGTTGGTCCATCTACATGATTCCTTTAACAACCTTTTAATATTTGCTCATCATTGCTGATAATTACTCATCCAAATAACTCCCGTTTGGAGTGAAAAACATTGTATTACCTTTCTCTCTTCATAGCAATAAATTCATTATGTGTTGCACTGATTCTCTTATGCTTTTTTTGGCTCTCTTTATCCCTAAAACTGCTTCCAACTAACTTCTCCATTAACTTCTTAGTTTGTTTCTCCCAAGCCAAATCTCTCATCAATAAAACCCTTTATTTGGCGTGGTTGTCAAACTGCAAGATTGTATTGCAGAACTGGAAAAGGTACATAGGAGGGGTCAAGATTTGATAAGTATGTCATAATTCATAGCTGTTTTGTGATGTATGAATGTGAATGCCTCTTCAGACTGAAAATCTATACTTAATTTTAAGACTTTGTGCTTGGGACTCAGTTCTTTGGATTGATTGATGGATCAACAAATACTTATGCTTTAATAGGCTCATTTCATACATAATAATAAACTATACAAAATTAAATTAGACAAGATGCATACCTGAACTCTCTACAGAGGAGAGGATAAATAAGGCGTTTAAAAGAATCATCTATTGAATTGTGTAAAATCTTCATTAACTCCGGCCTTGCAAAGCGACGTGGTCTCCACCTGAGGGGGGAAAAAAGCTATACTAAAACTGATGTACCAATAACAAGACTAGGAAACAGCTCTTGGAAGAGGAAAGAGGAAGTGGAACAGAAAAGGGGGGAATAACTTTACTGAAGCAAAGTAACAGTCTGTGTAGAGAGACTATCATGCCTGGAAAATTATTAACTACTAGAGGCCTGGTGCACAAAAATTTGTGCACTCGGGGGGGGGAGGGGGGTCCCTCAGCCCGGCCTGTGCCCTCCAGTCTGGGA
>NW_006383011.1:16473529-16479809 GCF_000327345.1 Myotis davidii | reverse complement strand
TGGTGACTGAAGCTCCCAACTCCTCCTTTGTTTTTCTTTTTATTCTGGGCCAGCTTTAGCTTTGAGGCTTGGCTCCAGCTCTTAGGCCTTCCTGTCTTAAAGTAGGTTTCTGGCCTTTGCTTACAATGTTGCAAATCTGCTGGCTGAAGTCCGGGGGTATTTGTTACATAGTTTCTTAAACTGCAGGCTCAGAGGCCTGCAGCCGCAGGCGGGGAACGTTGGTTTCCTCTGTCACTGAGGCAAGAAAGCCTCATGTTAGTTTCAAGCTGCCTGGCTGCCGGCCGCCATCTTGGCTGACAATTAATTTGCATATCTCGCTGATTAGCCAATGAAAAGGGTAGCGGTCGTACGCCAATTACCATGTTTCTCTTTTATTAGTGTAGATGGCATCTGAAGTTATTTTTAAAAATCTAGTGACCATGGTCATACAAACTGAAGGAAAAACTTGCCTATTCTAAGAAGAGTCTCCAAAGCATTATAATAATGGTCAAAATCTTCAGATATAAGAAAGTTACCAAAAAAAATTACTACAAGTAGATTGGTACTACTCGGGCATAAAATATTAGTTTTGGGGGGACAGGGAGGTTTAGATACTAGTAGATAAGCTAGAAAATATGGCAGTGAGTAGACCATTAAGAGTATTATATACCATGCCATGGAGCTTGGCGAGTGAGGAAAGATAACACAGTCCTGCGTCCTGGGACAATACGCTAAGATAGTCTTTTAAGACGAAAAGACCCTAATGGAGTGCTTTTTTAAAAAAACACTATTTCTGATGTCTGCTGGGGTCATTCCCTTTAAGGCCAAACCAAGGTATCCCCATTTGCTTATAGGAAAAAACTTTTACATATGCTCTGGTTTCTCCCAAGAATGCCTTGATTCCTTTGTCTTGCTGCTAAACCATAATTCACGTTTTTTTCCAAGTGGAATTTATTGGGGTGACACTGGTTAATAAAATTATATAGGTTTCAGGACTACAATTCTAAAATTACATCAACTATATATTGTATCGTGTATTCACCACCCCAATAATGTTTTTAATGTAAAGAAGATACTATATCCATTGTCTGTCATTGTTGGTTTGTTTTTTTAGAAAATGGACATCTTTCCACATTAGTACATATAGATACCAGTATAGTATTTTAGAAACAAAAGAAAGGAAATTTTATCAAAATCTATAAACAGACCTGTTTTGGATGCACCACCTACAGAATTCATTCTTAACTCCATCAGGAATGTTGACCTTGACCGTCAGTATCTTCAAATTTTCTCCACGGTTAATTGCCAGAATCTGAGTACACACATATATGGCAAAGACTATGATCCACAAAACATGTAAATGATCAACTTAACCATTCAACATTTATAAAATAAGTCAGGTGGTTACCCAACCTAGAACTATATCAATTTTTATTCATTTATTTACCAAAACTGTATTTAAAAAATCATTTCTTTATATAATTTATAAAATTTTAAAAAATAAAACAAAAGTACAAAGACTATGACATTCACCAGAAAAGACTTTGGTGATCTAAAATCTCATTTGAGATTCAACTAACTGAAAATTAATGATCATCTAGAGATAGGATATACTTTTTATATTTGTGAAAAGAAATTGCTAAAATAAGTACAAACAGACAAATTCCTGAGTAAAATATTTAATCACTATTAATTGTTACCATTTATTGAGCACTTAGTAATTGTCAGGCCCATCTAAGTACTTTAAATACATTACCTCATTTAATCTTCAAAACCACCAAACATACATGTATTATCATCTTCATTTTATATAATTTTCCAAGACTAATTTGTCCCAAATCATAAGCAGTAAAGGAGAAATTTAAACTCAGATTAGCCTGACCATGATCTTAAATTAATACATTAAAAGAGCAATTGTTTTAAAACATATTAAAAACTTTCCTTAAAGATGAGCGAGCAAACCTCAAGTAAGCAAAATAAATAAAATAATAAAAATACAGGGGAAAGTAACAAAATAGAGAATAGAAAAACAATAGAAAGTATCAACAAAACCAAAACTTGGTTCTTTATAACACCAACAAAATTGACAAACTTGTCACTATAGTAGGGGTGTCAACCTGCAGGCCATATAAGGCCCAAGAAATCATTTGGTCTGGCCCTGCCAAGGCATTAGGGGTGAGTTAATTAAATGTTTGACTAAATATAGCAGGCTAATTTTTAAGTTGATAAATTTGTATGGCCTGAAAATGATGTTATAAATATCTAACCAAATGGCCCTTGACATAAAAAAGGTTCCCCACCCCTGCACTAGACTATCTGAGAAAGAAAGAAGAAACATTCCAATTAGCAAAATCATGAATGAAAAAAGGGCCATGACTATGGATGATATAAAAATAAAAAGAATGATAAGAGAATACTATGAACAACTGTATGCCAAATTAGATCACTTAGATAAAGTGGACAAATTCCTCAAAAGATACAAACTGCCAAAACAGAATCAATAGAAGTGTAAAAGCTGAAACAATCTATAACAAGTAAAGAGACTGAATTAGTACTTTAAAATTTCCCACAAGGAAATGTCCAGGCTCAGTTGGCTTCATTGCTGAATTCTACAAAATACTTAAAGAATGCCAATTCTCCACAAACTCTTCCAAAAACATACAATAACTTCCCAAATCTTTCTATTTACTCTGACACCAAAACCAGACAAGTACATCACACAAAAAAACACAAGGAAGAAAACACACAACATACCACTATCTCTTGTAAAAATAGATGTAAACAACCTCAATAAAATATGAGTGAACCAAATCTAGAAACATATCAAGAGGGATTGATTCCAAGAATGCAAGTTTGGTTTGACATACAAAAATCAATTAATGTAATACATCAGACCAGTGAAATAAAAAACAAAACTACATGATCATCTCTATAGATGTGGAAAAAGTACCTGACAAAATCCAGCAGTCATTCATGATAAAAACAACAAACTAGGAATAGAAGGTATTTCATTAAGGTGGTAAAGGGCACATACAGAAACCCGACAGATAACACCATACTAATGGTGAAGGACTGGATGCTTCCCATCTAAGATCCAACTCCTCTTGCCACTTCTATTCAACATTGTGCTGCAAATTCCAGTCAAGGAAGTTAGGCAAAAATTAATAAAGAAATAAAAAGCCCCTAGATTGAAAAGACAAAGTAAAACTACACTTGCAAAGAGTAGGATTTTATATATTAAAAAAATCCTAAAGAAACTGTTAGAACTAATTAAGATTTCAGCAAGACTTCAGGACAATCAATTTACATTTATAAGCATTCTGAAGATAAAAATTCTTTTAAAATTTTATTTACCGAAGCACCAAAAGGAATAAAATACTTAGGCACAATTTTAACAAAAGAAGTGCAAAACTTGGGAAGCTACAAAACATTGTTAAAATAAACTAAAGAACTACATAAATGGAAAGACATTCCATGTTCATGGGTGAGAAGGTTTAATATTGCTAAAATGGCAATACTTCCCATATTGATTTACAGAATCAATGTAAGTAATCCCTGTCAAGTTCCGGCTAGGTTCTTTGCGAAAATTGACAAACTAATTTTAAGATTCATACAGAAATTCAAGAAACCCAGAATAGCCAAATCAATCTTAAAAAAACAGAACAAAGTTGGAGGACTCCCACTTTCTAATTTCAAGACAGGTGCTACTGGCATAAGAACAGATCTACTGAATGGAATAGGAGTAAGAGTCCAGAAACAAATCCATATCTATGGTCAACTTATCTACAACAAGGATGCCAAGACAATTCAATGGGGAAGATGCAGTCTTTTAAAAAAAAATAATGCTGAGACAACTGAATAGCCACATAAAAAAGAATAAAGTTATAACCCTTCCTCACACCATACACAAAAATTAACTCAAAATCATAGACTTTAATATAAGAACTGAAGCTATAAAACTCTTTTAGAAGAAAATATAGTATCTTTAATTTGAATTTCACATGGAAAAGATCCAGAATTGAGCTCAAATCCAAGCACACTTGTAAGCAGAGTCTAATAAGAAAGGTCACTGGTCAGAAAGTCATGATACTTGAGGTGTTCTATTGTCAGCTATGCTAGTAATTCTTAGTGTCACCATAGCTTCTCTGGATCCTGAGCTCCCCATTTATGAAATGGAAAGGATATTACAATATTACAAGAATTTCAATGAAGAAAAAAGAAAATAGTTGACCTAAAATTCTTCAATTCATTAGTAAGCAGGCAAATCCAAAGTATTATCATTATTACTACTACCAGCATGCATAAGCAGTTTCCTTATTTACCTGATGATGTTGGATGTTTCTTATGTTGCATGAAAAATTCTGGTAGAGATGAAACTTACCAACATCTTTCTCATTTACTTTTTTTGAGGACACTTTTGCCAGAGATGACTGAATAGAAATATATCTATTTTGGCACCTGTTCAAATACACAAATTTTAAAATAAACAAGTATCTATAATAATAAAAGTGTAATATGCAAATCGAATGAATGGCCGAACAGCAGAATGACTGTCTGGACTACCATGCTATGAAACCCACTGGCGCCAGGCCAGCCAAGGTGGGTGCAATGCAATTGGTCGGGGCCTGGCGATCGCCCCATGATCGCCCCAAAGAGGGAAGCCCAGGCCACTGGCCAGCAGGACAATCAATTGGGGAGCTCCACTATCGCCCCAAAGGAGGAGGCCCAGGCTACCCGGCCAGCGGCGCTGCAGCAGGTAGCCTGGGCCTCCCTCTGCAGGGCGATCCATCAGGGCGCCCTGGCCAGGTAGGCAGGGCCTACCTCTTTGGGGCAATCAATCACGAAGTCCCACAACAATCACTCCGCAGAGGGAGACTCGGGCTACCTGGCCAGCAGCGATGCAGCAGGTGGGAGGGGGCCTCCCTATGAGGGCGATCCATCGCAGGGCTCCCAGACTGTGAAAAGGCAAAGGCTGGGCTGAGGGGAACATCCCCCGCCCCCTCCAAGTGCACAAATTTTGTTCACCAGGCCTCTAGTTTATTTTTTTTAAATATATTTTATTGATTTTTTAGAGAGAGGAAGAGAGAGGGATACAGAGAAATATCGATGGGAGAGAAACATTGATCAACTGCCTCCTGCACATCCCCTACTGGGGATGTGCCCGCAACCAAGGTACATGCCCTTGACTGGAATCGAACCCGGGGACCCTTCAGTCCGCAGGCCGACGCTCTATCCACTGAGCCAAACTGGTTAGGGCTAGTTTTTTAATATGTGTAATAAAGAAACATGTTATACGAAAAGGTTAAAAAAAAAGTTAAGCTGCCAGTTGGAGCGTCATCCCATACACCAAAGGGTCACAGGTTGAATTCCTAGCGAGGACACATACCCAGGTTGCGAGTTCCATTCCAGTAAGGGAACATACAGGAGGCAACCCACCAATGTTTCTCTCTCATATTGATGTTTCTCTCTCATATTGATGTTTCTCTCTCTCCCTCTCTCTAAAATAAATAAAATCATATCTTCAAGTGAGGATTAAAAAAAAAAAGTTAAGCCACTACCAAATATTTTTAAATGATACCCAACTATGAGTTATTGGCCCATTAAAAGAGGTCTCTTTGCCTATTCATCAGTCCTACAGATCTATATATGTATCAACCCAATCCTTCCATAAAATGTCTAAATGAGTTCAGATTCCATCTGCAGTTATAGAAGAGATCAAAACTACAATGAAACAGACCAATGATCCTGGTCAAAATATCATCCTTCTCTAACCAAGTAAGCCAGTCAGAATCAATTAAAAGCTGAAAAGAAGAAAATGTGTCAGAAGAGCTACCAATGAGAATGTATTGAATCAACCAAATTTTTGCAGTATAATCTATATACTAGCATATAAAAGCATAATATGCAAATCGACCAGACGGCAAATCGACCAGTCAGCTATGACATGCACTGACCACCAGGGGCCAGAAGCTCAATGCAGGAGTGGCCCCCATTGCCCAACTGGGACCTACCAGCCAACCTCTCGGTCCCTCTCCCCAGCCAGCAGGTTCTGATCGCCCGATGGGGAATAGGGAACGGGGAACTGGGAAACGGGGGTAGGAGGCAGCGGACACGGGTGGTGCTGGGGCCCCGATCGCCCCACTGGTCGCCCCACACACAGAGGGCAACCGGTGGCAGTGGCAGCAGCAGCAGGGGGCAGGGTTGGCTGCTGGCAGCCAGGGAAGATTGGCCCAAGTCGCAGGCCAGGCCTAGGGGCTCTACAAATTTCGTGCACGGGAACTCTAGTTACCTGTAAAAACAC
>NW_006383011.1:16469081-16473460 GCF_000327345.1 Myotis davidii | reverse complement strand
TAAGGTCACTAAGAAAATAGCAAAGTTCTCTCCTCTGAATTAACATGACCCTGACAAGCTACAGTAATCAACTGATTCATGTCTACCTTTCCTCTTCTCTACAAAGCTCACATAGCTGCATATGTGGAGAGAGATGAAGAGCAGAGAGTCAGGAAACATCAAAATTAAGTTTTAAATTAATTTTTTAAAGGGAAAAAAAAGAAAGAACTCATGGATACAGACAACAATGTGGTGATTGTGAGGTAGAGGAGGATAAAGGGGGGATAAATGCTGATGGAAAAAAATAAAGGGAAAAAATATAAGTAAATTAAAGTAACTAAGTAAAGTAAAATCTAATTTTTTAAAAATTGTTCTGTAAAAGATAATTTAAGCCCTGGCTGGTTTGGCTTGGTAGATAAGAGTGTTGGCCTACAGACTGAAGGGTCCTGGGTTCAATTCCAGTCAAGGGCATATGCCCAGGTTGCAGGCTCGGTCCTCAGTAGGGAGCGTGCAGGAGGCAGGCAATCAATGATTCTCTCATTATTGATGTTTCTATCTCTCTCCCCCTCTCTTTTCCTCTCTGAAATCAATAAAAATATATTTTAAAAAATAAAATAAAATAATTTAAGACCTGGCTAAGTGTCTCAGTTGGTTGGAATGTCGCTCGATACACCAAAAGGTGGAGGGTTTGATAACCAGTCTCAGGGATTGTGCAAGAGGCAGCCAATCAATGTTTCTTTCTCACATTGATTTTCTCTCTCTCTCGCTCTCTCTCTATTCCTCTCTAAAAAAGCAAAAATTAATTTTAA
The DNA here is from genome assembly GCF_000327345.1 of Myotis davidii. Classification (NCBI taxonomy): domain Eukaryota; kingdom Metazoa; phylum Chordata; class Mammalia; order Chiroptera; family Vespertilionidae; genus Myotis; species Myotis davidii. Next base: position 16,472,672 of record NW_006383011.1, on the reverse strand, counting down.
AAAAGATCTTATTTTAATGAGGCATAAAATCCATAAGCCTGAGTAGGGTTTTAAAAATCTCTTATAAATTGAGACTATGATACCATGGGTAAATTGCTCTCCATCAGCTAAAATTCATTTTGAGGTCAGTACTTTTAGCCATACCTGACATGAAATAATTTCATTCGCCTAATCATGGCAAACACTAGAAATGAAATGTTATAAAATTATATTCCTATGGCATAATATGTTTAAAAGCAATGCCACCGACTCTAAATGAATATGAATCTCTAGCATATTTTGTGTAACCTAGTGGTTTTTAAACAGTGTTCCTCAAAGCCCTCCACTCAGATGCTTCAATGTTAGGAAGATGAGCATTCAGTTTCAGGCTCCCTGCTCAGAATTCAATTAAAGCAACTTTACTTTTACCTGTTTTAAATATTAGGGTTCTGTTGTTTGAACAGAGTTCTGCTACTTTAAAAAATAAAAAAAAAAGTCTGAAAATAAAGTTTGTTTTAAAACAAATTTTTTTTAATTGATTTCAGAGAGGAAGTTAGAAGGAGAGATAGAAACATAAATGATGACAGAGAATCATTAATTGGCTGCCTCCTGCACACCCCACACTGGGGATTGAGCCCTCAAACTGGGCATGTGCCCTGATCAGGAATTGAATCATGACCTCCTGGTTCATAGGTAGATGATCAACCACTGAGCCACACGAGCCAGATTGAAAAAGTTTTTAATGAACACTGGTCTTAGCACTAACCATGCAGCTCTTAATAACATGAATCCACAAAGCAGAAAAACTCTGTACAAGAATTACTCACAATTTTCTTATGAAGTCAAGTGTCTCTCTGTCTTTAGCAATCATGTCAGCTAAAATATGCTGCACTCCTGTTTCTATGTCCTGGAGTGTCGAAAGCCCTTTAGACAAAAGAGAAAACAAAAGCAAGAACTACAGATTTTCTTTTTAATTGTTATTAAATCACAAATTTATTCCAGTCAAAAAGAGCCTTAAATTGACAAACTTAATACATTGTGGACGGATCATGAGAATTCTCGCTTCATATTACACAGTGTTTTACAAACTATCATAGTTTTTAAAAAGATATTAACTTGTAAGAACATGTAATAAATAACTTCAAAATGCAATGGGTCTTTAATTTAAAAGTGTGCCTTTAACATTTATGTAAAACATTTTTTGTACTTGTTCAATAGAAACTTTTCTGGCCACTGGGTGAAGTGAGCAATAAAACTACTGGTCCGCAATGTGTTAAGACACAAAAGTATCATGGCAATGACTAGCTTCCCTCTCCAACAAAAACAAGTCTTCTAAAGCAATAACAGAGGATCTTCATATACCATATAGCCTAGTGATGAAAAACGCAGCTCTGGAGCCAGCTGCCTGGTCTAATCCTCGTTCCACCATTTACCAATGTGTGACTCTGGGCAAGTTACTTGACCTCTCTGTGCCTGTTTCCTATAAAAGCAGACTAGTAATAGTACCTACTTCATGAAGTATTTACAAAGGTTAAGCATGTTAGGGAAAAACACGTTAGTAGTACTGTAACTGTGCTGGGCCCTGAATAATTCCCATCATCAGAAGTATCACCAAGTATCCATCATCACATATGGTTCAGAAGCATCACCATATATGACAATCAAGAGAGATATAGTTATCAAACCTACCCGGTAGGAACTCAATATGAGTGTGAACTAAGGAAAACTTGTAGCACAGGAAGTAAATTATAGAAGGAAAGGAAATCAACCATAACAGAAAAATTGAAATAAACAATAAACCTTTATGCATCTAACATTCTAAAAGCTTTGGCATTTGATTTTACTGAAACATATTATGACTGGCCATAGACAGTTCCCACTGTGACCAATCTTAATACATGGTTATACAGTCTCAGCTACTATTAAATTATTAAATGTTGCAACCCTTTAAAAACCCAACTAAAACTACACATTTTTAAAAAATAAACTTGAATTTTACTCATTTCAACCCATCTCTATACTCAAATATTAACGTGCTTTTTCTTGTGATTGTCCTTTTCAAAACAGATGTTGAGATGTGTTATTTGTATATGAACAGATATATATATTTTTTTACAGACACACATACTCTATTTTTTAAATTGCAAACTCACATTTGCTGATATTTTAAAAAACAAGATCATGGTATGCTGGGATTCTCTACAGTTTTATACATACTATAGATTTTGTTATCAGATACTGCCCCCTACAGATACTTATGTCTCCTAGCCTAAAAAATCAACGGAAGCCAAGAGAAACGAGAATGACTCAGAATCACCAGAATATCACTCTCCCCATTAAATCTTATCAGCACTCCTGCAAAGGCCACTTATTCAACAAGCTTCGACCTAAGGCCCTCATTTTGACAATGAAACCAATGCAATCTTGGAAGTGTCAGTTGTCACTTTCCTTGGGTTTTTCTTAGAAATAGCTCTCCCTTACTCCCTTCCTGTCTTTCTCTCTCTTGTGCACATGTACACACGGAAGGACAGGCAGATACATTTCTGGAAAAGACAAGGACTTTACTCCCGGAGAGCACAAGTGTGAGAGAAGGACTTCACTTTATTCTTCATGCACATTGAAACTGTTGAAATTCTTTCCAACGACTAGATATGACTTTATAATTAAATAAATTTTTAGAAATAGGACAAAGTTTTAAAAGACAACATAGGAGAATCTTTATAATAAGTGAAGAATCCTTATTATCCTTATAACCTTAGGATGTAAAGGGATTTTTTTTAAAAAGAAAAAAAGCAATTACTATATCTTAAAAGATCAATAAATTGAAAAAATTAATATATTAACAATAATAAAACTAAGACCTTCTATTTACTGAGATAAAGCATAAAGAAAGTAAAAACAGAAGCTACAAACTGGGAGAAAAGATTTGCAACCCAGATAACTAAAAAAAGAAACTGATGAACAAAATAGATCCAGAGACATAGAACCATGGAACAGACTGATGAATTTCAGAGGGAAGGTGGGGGTGAGGAGGTGGTGGTGGGGAGAGATTAACCCGCAAACTTATATGCATATATGCATAGCCCAAGGACACAGACAATAGTGTGGCTAAGGCTTGGGAGGGGCGGGTGCGGGGTAAGGGGGGTTCAATGGGAAAAAACAAAGGAGACATCTGTAATATTTTAATAATAAAGATAAATTTTAAAAAATAAAAGTACATACAAAAAGAAAAGAATATCTTAAAATGATTATAAATTAGTAAAAAGAGAAACAGTCCTAGCCAAGTGGCTTAGTTGGCTGGAGCAAAAGGATGTAGGTTGGATTCCCTTTCAGGACACATACCTAGTGTGCAGGTTCGATCCCAGGTAGGGGTGCATACAGGAGGCAACCAATATATATTTCTCTTTCACATGGATGTTTCTTTCTCTCTCTCTTTCTCTCTCTCTCTCTCTCTCTCTGTCCCACTTCCTCTCTCTCTAAATTAAAAAAAATCAATAAACATATTCGTGGATAAGGATAAAAAAAAAATGTTTTTAAAGAAAAAAGAGAGCCCTAACCGGTTTGGCTCAGTGGATAGAGCGTCGGCCTGCAGACTGAAAGGTCCCAGGTTTG
>NW_006383011.1:16467641-16469047 GCF_000327345.1 Myotis davidii | reverse complement strand
ATCCCCAGTAGAGGGTGTGCAGGAGGCAGCTGATCGATGTTTCTCTCTCGATGTTTCTAACTCTCCCTCTCCCTTCTTCTCTGTAAAAAATCAATATAATATATTTTAAAGAAAAAGAAAAAAGAGAAACAACACAATTAAAAAATGGGCAAAAGTTCAGAACGGATACTTCATCAAAAAAGAAAAGCTGAATGGCTAAGCAAGAAGTATATTGGGATTTATTTTGGAGGAATTCCTTATTCTTTATATGCTATTTCTCCACTGAGCCAAACCGGTTTCGGCCAAACAAACCTTTTAATATACGTTTTAATATATGTTTTCAAAAAGAAACAGGGCTGATCTCTTTAAGTGAAGCAGGTACCTTTTACACTGGGTTGAATGTAGGACAGCAGATTGAGCATCCCTGGATTCTCAAGCAGTGTCCTGGCTGCTTCCTCTAATCCCAACTGCCTTGCTCTCTGCGCTTTGGTGCCTTTGCTCCCGGTTTTATATGGAGCTGACTAGAAAAAACAAATTCAGAAAACATACCACATCACTCAGTTTTAAAAAACTAGTTAAAATTAGGACACAAAATTAGAGGGCATGGCAAGAATGCTAAAGACATCCTATGACAGTGATGGCGAACCTTTTGAGCTCGGCGTGTCAGCATTTTGAAAAACCCTAACTTAACTCTGGTGCCATGTCACATATAGAAATTTTTTGATATTTGCAACCATAGTAAAACAAAGACTTATATTTTTGATTTTTATTGTATATATTTAAATGCCGTTTAACAAAGAAAAATCAACCAAAAAAATGAGTTCGCGTGTCACCTCTGACACGTGTGTCATAGGTTCACCATCACTGTCCTATGACATAGGACCTATGTCAACCCTTTCATCTTCCTTCAGAGACGAATTAATATTAATTAGATAATACTGGCTGCATGAAAACAGTTGTTCTTTATCTGACTCTTTACACTTTTATGTATGCTTAAAATTAGTTCGTTTAGATTCACTCATCTTAAAAACTCAGTGCCTGAACTGCAAGAACTATAAGGTTCTCTAAAAGCTGTCAACATTTAATGCTTGTACTTCTTAACCCACAGTCACTCCTCAACCCACCATCGCCTGGCTTCTTTCCATACAGATGCTCTAAGTGATATCAGAAAGATCCATAAGGATCCCCTGATTACCAAATACACCTTTTTCCCTCCATATCTTGCCAAACCTCTCTGCTACACTTAACCAGTTAACTGCCACGATATTTTGAATTTAATTTAAAAAGGCCTGCCGCTTGCGTACCTTTAGACGCTTATGGCGTACAAATGGTTAATTATTTTACCTCCTTCTAAAACTCTTTTTTTTTTAATTAAATCTTTATTGTTCAGATTATTACATTTGTTCCTCTTTTTCCCCCCCATCACC
>NW_006383011.1:16445527-16466312 GCF_000327345.1 Myotis davidii | reverse complement strand
CGCCGCCCGCTCCGCGCACTCCGCACCTCAGAATTTGCCTTCAGCACTGAGCCTCCTCTGAGTGTCCGTATGCGTTACTCTTTCTTCCTAGTTGTAGGACTTCCACTCAGCCAGTGTTCCTGTGGTTCTGGGTGATGTCCGTTCTGTCTTTTAGTTTCACTTTTGAAATGGTTGTTCAAGGCAGCAAACTCTGGCGTTAACCTATGCCGCCATCTTGGTTCTCCTCTCCTTCTAAAACTCTTTTTCCTAGTCTTCCACAGGATCATCATCTGATTCTCTTCATACTTCACTACTCTTCCCACGTCTCCTTCTTAAGCTCTCCCTCCCACCACCCATGCTTCAGTGGTCCACCCTGACCTGCCTTCCTCACCAACGCCCTTGAGTGAAATCTTCTATTCTCATGGTTTCAAATACCAAATACATGCTGAAGACACTCACAATTAGGCCTTCATCTCAGGATGCTCCCTTAAGTTTCACACTACTATAACCTAATCTCCTTTTCCTTATTTGATTGGGAATTCTTTAAAGATAAGCATTATGTATTATCTTTGTAAACCTAAGTGCCTAGCACAAATATGCATCTGATAGTTATTTAACAAAGAATAAATCTTTTGTTGAATTAAGTAATGATGACTGATGATTTTAGCTTCTTATATAGACCTAAAACATAATATAATCAGGTTTATATTAAAAGGTAAAAAGGGATCCTTACCACGTGTTCTAGTTCTTCAAAAGTTTTACAGTTTAACAAAGCTCTTAACAAGCATTCGGACATCTTTCCCTCCTTCTTAATTTTCTGGATTGTACCACGAACCTTCTTAGCAACAGCCCTGAAAATAAAAACTTTTGTAATATACAAGACATGTATGTTAAAATTTTCTCTTTGAAGCTATCTCCAACTTACAGAAGTGTTGCAGGTAAAGTAAAAAGTACTTTTCCGCCCTCTGAACCATCTATAATAATAAAAGCATAATATGCTAATTAGACCGGACAACCTTCTGGATGAAGTTGGGGCTATGAGAGAAACCTAGGTCCCAGGTGCCCGAGGGAAGCTAGTACCAGCAGTGGGGGGAAGGAAGGCCTACTCTTGCATGAATTTCGTGCATTGAGCCTCTAGTTTGAGAATAAGTTGCCATCACATTCAAGTATTTTATGTGCATTTTATAGAAACAAGAATCTCCTTCTCCTTCCATCAAAATCCAGTAATTACTATTGATGTTACTATCATCTAATCCTCAGATTTCAGACTTCATTTAAGTTTCACCAACTGTTCCAATAATGTCCTTCAGAGTGAATTCAGTTAGAAGCATGGATTGCATGGGACTGCCATGTATCTATAGTGTCCTTCAAGCTGAAACAGTATTTCAGTCTCTCCTCCGCTTCAAAGCCTTGATTTAGAAGGCTTGATTCAGGCCAGTTATTTTGTATAATGTCCCAAAGTCTAGGTTTCTCTAATGTTTACTCACAATTTTATTCAGATGGTGTTTCTTTAGCAAAAATGTGTTTCTCTCACTGCATCTGATGTGACAGATAGGTGGCACAATGACTTTCATTTGTCCTATACTAATTAACTTTGATTATCTGATTAAGGTAGCATCTGTGCGCTTCTCAATAATATAAGTATTCTTTTTTAAAAATATATATATCTTTATTGATTTCAGAGAGAAAGGGAGAGGGAGAGAGAGATAGAAACATCAATGATGAGAGAGGATCATTGATTGGCTGCCTCCTGCACGTCCCCCACTGGGGATCAAGCCCACAACCCAGGCATGTGCCCTTGTCCCAAATCGATCCTGGGACCCTTCAGTCCGCAGGCTGACGCTCTATCCTCCAAGCCAAATCAGCCAGGGCAATACAAGTATTCTTCATTCCCTTTGTAATGAAATATTTTGTGGTTAGGTACTTTTGATTACCCATTCATCAATAAACTTTCAATTTATTCACTGATTTATTTATTGCATATGAATTCATAATTTCTTATTTTTTTAGTGGTTATAAGCCATTGCTATCATTTATCTTAATGCTCAAATTGTTCTATAGTTGGCCAAAAGAACCCTTGAAGCTAGAATCTGTGTCCTTTTGACATATTTTCATCATTCTTTGAGTACTTCCTTATTCTCTGGCAAAAGATATTCCAGGCTCATCTTTTACTTTCCCTGCCCCAGCCCTGGAATCAGGAGAATGGTGGGACTTAGACACCAATTATGGGTGCCAGGTGTACTCACTGCTATTGAGTATCATTGCTCAGGACGAGTACACCTGACATTCATAATTGATTTCTAAATACCATTTTCCACTACAAATAACCGGAATTTCATAGAGAAGCTGATTCCAGAAATCAATGTACAGGGATCAATGCACAGGTGGGGGGCAAGGGCAAAGCACAGTTATTCTGCCACTTTATAATAATTTTTCACTGTGAATATGCAATCCTACTGTTATTTTTAATGCCTCTCATCCTATTTCATTATTTGTTTCTATTTACACGATCTGCCTAATAATGCTATTGCTAAAATGATGGGCAAAAGGCAGGGAGATAATACAAATTAATAAAAATGATAAAAAAATAAAATTAAATCTAATTGGGGGCACGGACCAAAGGCAGGAGATTTCAAATTAAAGATGAAGCATAGCCCTAGCCGGCTTGGCTCAGTGGATAGAGCATTGGCCTGCGGACTAAAGGGTCCCAGGTTCGATTCTGGCCAAGGGCACATGCCTGGGTAGCGGGCTCCATCCCCAGTGTGGGGTGTGCAGGAGGAAGCCAATCAATGATTCTCTCTCATCACTGATGTTTCTCTCTCTCTCCTTCTCCCTTCCTCTCTGAAATCAATAAAGAAATATATTTTTTTTTAAAAAATGAAGCATATGCGGTCCTTAGATTACATCCTATTTGCCTTTTACAGTCCTCGTAGCCAAGGGGCTGGAGCCTACCAGAGTCATTTTAACAAAAGACCAGTGTCCTCTTGGCCATCATATAAGGAAAAGAGGCATATTTAGAGAAAATACAGAAAGCTTTTCTTTACTCATATTCTTTCATTGATTTTTTAATAGTGACTCCCTCAGTTGCCTAAATGATTTTGCCTCTCGAGTAATTAGGATCAAGGTTATTAATGAGCTTTATTCAATAACATACAATAACTGTCCATATATTAGCATTTTAATTCTCCTGGCATTAAAAACTTCAACAAAAGGGGTGGAAAAGTTAGTGAGTTGCAAGTTCCCCCAAAATCACAGGAAGTTTATTGGACTTGTTGTAAAAATAACCCTTAATACTTTTAGGATGGCTTAATGGTAGTATACCAAATTTTAATCAAATTCTTTTTATAGACCTGAAGAACATATGCTAACAACATGGCACCTGGAATGTAGGAGACATGTAATAAATGCATGAATGACAAAGAGTGTTTTCATAAACTTTACTGAATAATACAAAGTCTTACAGTCTTTATAGTTTCTACATGTATATTCCTGAGTTATAACAATAAGTCCATAGGCATAATATTTTTAAAGGGTATTTTCCATTCTATAACTGTACAAAACTTACAATCCTGATATAAAATCACCATCCCCTCTAAAATAATAGAAAAAGAAAATATACATATTTCCTACCAAACTCTATACTGCCAAAGAACTTCCCACTTAGGGTCTTTATAGTAATAAGAGGGCAGTTTTATGCAAGCTGTTGAAGATTTAGACAAAATTTTATTTTTCTGAGTTTCCTGCTGGCAGCCATTATACATAATCATTTCTATGAAAGATGACAGTCAAACTCTTAGGCACACATTTTCAACTGAAAACCAACTTTTTGACACATGCCCAAGCTATGCGTAAACACACCAGCAGGACTCTGTACAACCCTAAGTAAGTAAACTAAAACTGACTTACTCTGTCAGAATAGAACTATGACCAGATAATAATAATGATGCAAAACAAAACACTGAAACTGTTGAAATACATTGTCATTCACTTCCTCGCTATTTCTCCTCATTGGCTCACATGCTCTCTTTCCCCTCACACTAGGCTCATCTCTTACCAGGTTTCTTACCGTAACTCCTCTAGTGTTTGTTGAACTTCTCTCAAGTAATCAGCATCAAGGTTATTAATGAGCTCTTTTCGATAACGTACAATGAAGGGAATTGTATTATCATCATTAAAGAGACGAATGATGTTGCCACAAACCCAAGGTTCAATATTAGTTCTCTCAGATAAAACCTGCAAATTAAGTACACTTAGTGATTTAGAATCCTGAAAATTAAACATGTATATATAATATGTAATTTAAAATACAGCATCAAATAATGTTCTCCAATCAGAAATTACTTCATGTGGTTTAAAAAATTTTTTCATTAAAAAAATATGTCTATAGATATATAAATTGACAATCATAAAATAGTCATTTCACTAATTTAATAAAATGCAATTGAAACCACTCTGCATCATTTATATTCTACAGGGCTCAATGAGATATGCACTTTTTTTCCTCTCAGATTGGTCACAAGGATCAAGGAGTTCGTAATTCGCAGTATTGGAATAAGTGACAAGAAAAGGTACTTTGAGTTATTGCTAGTGAGAAAGTACAATTTGACAACATCTATCAATATTCACAATACATGAATGCTTTTATGCAATAATCCCACTCCTAGGAATTTATCCTGACAAAACCTAATTTTGCAATGGGGAACTGGTAAATAAATCATGATATGCCCACAGAGTAGGATACCATACCACTGCTCCTATATGGACTAATTTGGAATGATTAACAAGAAGTGGAAACATGGCTTACTATCAGGAAAGATAACTGGTTGGATGAGAGTTAGGACAGAAATATCTATATCTTGAATTTTGTATCATTCACATATAGCACTCCGAATTCAAAGTAATTAAGTCTTAAAAATACACTCAAGTCTACATGTACAAGTTTCAGCACAATGTACATGTAAGCAGAAGAGTTTAGAGAAGTCAGCCTAGAGAAGAAAAAGAATGATATACAATTTCAGTAACTTCTCAAAACCTAGGCAGCTTTGTTCAAAGTAAAATATAAAAGGCCTTAAGTTTTATTAGTATTTCAATCTTGATGCACAAGATCTTCCAAAAACTAAAAGAACAGAAAAATTATTAAAGAAGTATCATAATCAACTAATAAAATCACGTAATATGTAAAATAGACTGAATTTCAAAACTGGAGATGAAATAAATGACTAAACTTCAGAGACTATTAAGACCAGCCGTGGGCAAACTACAGCCCGCGGGCCCGTTTGAAATGAATAAAACTATTGAAAAAAAAGACCGTACCCTTTTATGTAATGATGTTTACTTTGAATTTATATTAGTTCACACAAACACTCCATCCATGCTTTTGTTCCGGCCTTCCGGTCCAGTTTAAGAACCCATTGAGTCAAAAAGTTTGCCCACCCCTGATTAAGACTAATTGTATCTTGAGCCAGCCATCAAGCTCAAGATCTGGGCTAGAATTCTGGACTGAGATATTTTTCCTCTGGAGAAAAATGATTTGTACATGTAGAACCTTGAAGCTGAGGATGACAGTGCAAAGAGAATCATGAAGAGAGTATTTCAGTGTACTTTCGTGTTACACAGGTCAATAAATAAAACTGACCTGTTATACAGGTTAATAAATCTCCTTTATTGCTTCAGCTAGTTCAATTGGGGTTTTCTCTTATTGCAACTAAAAGAACTCCAATCAATGTCCTCACTGTCACAGTGTGTTCTCTATCACAGCCATCTCATCTGTCACCAAAGAAGCAAACTAAACTCTGAAATGTCTGCTCCTTCCCCTGGAACTCCTTTCTGCAAGTATATTTTACCTGAGCCACAGACCAGAATTGTATGTTCTTTAGACCTTCCACCCAACGTCTCTGCATTACTAATGACTATATTTCTAGAACAAAGATATAATAATTCCTTTGTTTTTAATTTTTCTTCTTCTGTCCCATCCCCTCCTTATCTATCTACTGGTAAAAGTCCAATCACTACAGCATAGTTTTGAAATTCCTTCTCAAGCTTGGCCACAAACTTCACTGTCCTCAAAAAGTTAGCAATCTAGAGGTGAAATAAAATGTTAATGCAACCCTGGCCAGTGTGGCTCAGTTGCTTGAGCATAGTCCCATGCACCGAAAGATCACCAATTCAATTTCCAGTCAGGGCGCTGAAAGATTGACAATTCAATTTCCAGTGAGGGCACATACACTGGCTGTGCATTCACATGTATTAAGAGTGTGTATGCTGCCTGTCCAATGTGGCTCAGAGGTTGCGCATCAACCTAGGAACCAGGAGGTCACGGTTTGATTCCCGTCAGAGCACATGTCTGGGTTGTGGCTCGATTTCCAGTAGGGGTCGTGCAGGAGGCAGCCGATCAATGATGCTCTCTCATCACTGATGTTTCTATCTCTCCCTCTCCCTTCCTCTCTGAAATCAATTTTTTAAAAAAATTTTTTTAAAGAATGTATATGCTGCCACTTATGGCAAATTTGCTCCTTGAAATTAAGAATAATAAAACTACTGCCGAAACCGGTTTGGCTCGGTGGATAGAGCGTCGGCCTGCGGACTGAAGGGTCCCAGGTTCGATTCCGGTCAAGGGCATGTGCCTGGGTTGCGGGCATATCCCCAGTGGGAGATGTGCAGGAGGCAGCTGATCGATGTTTCTCTCTCATCGATGTTTCTAACTCTATCCTTCTCCCTTCCTCTCTGTAAAAAATCAATAAAATATATTTTTTTTAAAAAGATTTAAATAGAGAGGCACTTTTCGTGAAGTGTTTTAAACTAACACCTATATGAGGCTTATTATATTCTAAACTAGCACCTATATAGGATTTATTATATTCTAAACACTTTTACATATTCAATATGAACTCATTTAAACTATGAGAGGTACTATCATTATTCCTATTTTACAAATACAAAAACTGAGGCCCAAAGAAGTTAAGTGAATTGCCCAGTCCCCCGAGCTATAGTATCCTTTCAAAAATTTGATTGTGTGCAAAGCAATATGATTTTCTTTTCAGGCAAAAACACAAATTAATCAAATTGCCTTTACTTCTCTTCCTGAATCCTCCTGCAGTGAAATGAGACATGGTGCCTTCATCATTGCCCCGGGAGTGTCTAAAACCTACAACAAAATGGCATCCTCCCAGTGTCCAGAGATTTATTCCTTCAAGTCTATATTCCCATTCCTTCAGTTTAAAAAATAAAGTCTAGGCATCAGTTAATAAACTATAGCATTAATCAGCCTTAGGCAGCATCTACATTTTAAAAGACCTAACATTTAAATTAAATGACTCTCTAATGAGTAGAATTGAGAATTTTCTATTCAACATCATTCCAAAAACCAGCAATTAAATACATTCCTCCTGAAAGCTGTTAATTCCTGCTATTCTTTTTACCCTTACATATTCATTTTTATTGGATCACTTGTCAGACACAGAAAGTTTTCTTAAAGACTGCAAAAGGAAAAACTAATCTATGCTTTTAGAAGTCAGAGTGGTTACAGGAGAGGGCATTGGGGATTAGAAAAGGTTATGAAGGAAGATTCCAGGGTGCTGTTAAGGTTCTGTTTCTTGATCTGCAAGTTGGATATATAATGACACTTCTGAATATTCATAAACTGTATACACTTAACTACAATTTCCTGTATGTATACTTCAAAATAGTTTTTAAAAACTACCAGCTATATATTAGTAACAAAAATTTTGTTTTACTTAATTCATCCTGGAATAAACAGTTTGACCTAATGAGTGATGCTGTGCTTATATGCAGAACTGCAGAGAGAAAGCCAATTCAGCTCACCTCCTTCCTGTCCCACTTCTTTCCCCAATTTTGTCATCCCATAGTCTTCCTCACCCATATAATCACACATCATCAGTTGCAAGAAAGGGGTAAATAGCTAATGAAGAGGTTTTGTTTGTTCTTCCTCCTTAAATTAGAAACTTTGCAAAAATATTACATATGTTACATATGGCTGCTCCACTCCCCTACCACTACACCCCTCAAAATAAAGAAACATATAATATCAATCACCACTTTGGAGCATTTGATTTTCTCAAAAACTGCTTGCAGCTAGTCACCTTTTCAAATTCTTATAATGCTCAGGGTATTCACAACGTATCTGCGTAATAATATAATGTACTTTGACAAAAACTAGTTTCTGATGGCGACCCCCCATTTGCAGCTTGGGGGACAGGCCTGAGAAGGCGCAGGTTCTCTGGCTCAGTGATCTCTAATCCCTGATTAGTACACAGACACTATGTTTGTATGTGAAGTCTATAACTAAGTCAAGTACGGGCAATGCAGTTTTCCCTCCCCAAACAAAACACTGATGTTCCTGAGAAAACAGTGGACTTTTCAGTTGGGAAACAAGCCTTGAAGATGGGGGGATCAGGTGTCATGGTCGTCAGAGTTCATGGGGATTATCACACAAAATGAAGGAAATAAAAATGCCATTTCTCACATGTTCAATCTACAATAATACAAGAGTAACATGCTAATTAGACCCGATGGATGAAGCCAGTGCTGCAAGGGAAGCCAGGAAGGAAGGGCTACTCTTGCATGAATTTTGTGCATCGGGCCTCTAGTTAGTAATAATTAATAATTTCTATACAAGTAATTTCCACTGACCACTCCTAACCAACTATGTACTTTTCAGGATTTCCCAAAGACTTTGGACATATATTTTGCTTCAAAGCATAATACGCAGATTACAGGCATTTAATTGCTCCAGACCTTCCCAACCAACGTGGCATCACTGACTCTACTCAGTCCCCATTTCCCCAACACCTGCCTCTGTTGTCAATCAGGTTTGAAAGCAGGAGTGCAGTGCTATGGTGAAGTTATTTTCTCTCCCACAAAATTGGGGAGTTTCTCCTGTTTATGGGGGAATAAAAAGGCATAGGAAAGAAAATCCACACATACCACAAAAATTGTCTGTAAAAGTTAATTCAAAGTTAGACAAGGATGACTACATCTGGTTAAATTTTTTAAAACCCCAAAATGTAAATCACCTAAAGTTTCCCAGACTGCAATGCACAGCAGGGGAAGGAGTACAAATCAGAATCCCAGGACAGACAACAGGGAAGGAGATCACCCCCAAGGTATCCTGAGGGGCAATGCTATTATTATGTAAAATGTTCTCAGACTAAGTTGGGGCAAACAAAAAGGTTGAGAATCACTGTTTAGGGTCAGTTCTTCTCTTCCATCCCCAAAGCCAGCAAAAGAAACTGAGATAAATCCAACTTCCTCTGATATATTATGGTACCTCAATTCAAACAGAATTTTCCTTTAAGAAACTGCTAGGTCTTGTTCATAGTTTATTACAACATTATACTGTATTAAACAGATGTACTACGGCCAATGACCCAATCATTTGCATGGCTTTACAGAGAAATACAGTCCAAATTCCAAGCAAAAACTTAACAAGGAACCTTTGAGGGCCCCATCTGTTGGCACACTGTCTGTATAGCAGATGTTCACTAGAACACCCTGGCAGAGACACCCCTTGCCTGAGGTCACAGCTCTTAGCTAAAGAGCTGATGACAATAAGCTATGATACAAAGCAGCATACACAGGAAGGGAACCAGTGACCAGAGCCTCCTGAAACCGCTAACAAACAGATAAGAGAAAACTCCCAAGCCTTCCCTTAGCCACTAACACCCTTATACTAGTCAAAAAGAAAGGAATCACCTGAACTAAAATACGGACAAAGGCTGCACATACCTGTACTATGTCCCAGTTCATTTCCGCCTCCTCTACAACATTGCTGGCATTTGCTGGAATCCGGACAGGCTGGCCCTGAGGACATGATTCGGTCTTTATTTTCTTTAAAGGGGACTGATCAGATGTACAGTCATCCTCATCCTCTTTCTTCTTGCATGCCCCTTCCCACAGGGTGCTTGTGGATGGTGTCTCTGTACTGTTACTCTCACTCTTGAAGTTGCTGGCTTTGTTGGTTTCTTCACCAACTTTCAGCTTTTTGGTCCTTGGAGCTGAAGGTGACTGAGCTGAATTTTTCCGTTTTGTCTTTGCTGTTTTCAGAGTCTGCCCAGTATCCAATTTATTTTTTCTGTCTTCCAAATCAACATCAGCAATAAGCACAGAACTATTCTATCAAATTACAAAGAAAACATACGATAATTAGAAGATAAAAACCAATTACCATGAAGTATTACTCAGGAACAAATTATTCACACAATAACTTGGAAGAATCTCAAGATTATGTGGGGGGGGGGGCAAATCTTAAAAAGTTACACACTATATGATTGTATTTATATAACATTCTTGAACAAATTAGTGGCTGCCAGAAGTCAGAAATTGGGGGCAGGGAGGAGATGAAGGAAAGTAGGGTGGGAAGGAACTGGGTGTGGCTATAAATGAGCAACACTAGGTCCTTGTGGTGATGGAACCTTGTGTGGTGGATACACAAACCTACACATGATAAAACTTAATGTACACATACACGCACACATAAATGAATACAAAGAAAACTGGAGAAATCTAAATAAGTTGAGTGGGTTTTATAATCATCAAATCCTCATTGTAATATTTTCCTATATTTTGCAAGATGTTACCATTGGGGAAAACTCGATGAAGGGCACATACTATCTCTCTGTATATTTTTTATAACTGTATGTGAAATTATCTAGAAATAAAAAGGTTAATTTAGGAAAATGACTAAAGGATAGGTTTACACAGCCAGAAAAACCAAGAAAAACTCGCAATCAAAGCAGTGGTGCTCAACCTTCCTAATGCCACGACCCTTTAATACAGTTCCTCATGTTGTGGTGACCCCCAACCATAAAATTATTTCCGTTGCTACTTCACAATTGTAATTTTGCTACTGTTATGAATCGCAATGTAAATATCTGATATGCAGGATGTATTTTCAGGGGTCGCGACCTACAGGTTGAGAACTACTGATAGAAAAGAGTAACACACAGTGACAAAAGGCAACAGGCTACACCTGCCACCAGTTTACGCAGATGGATACAGGACAGAAGAAAGTGTGACAGAAAGTGTGTCAGGGAGTTTGCAAAGCAGTCCACACATGTCCAGAGGCCACTTGATGCACAGCCCCCACCACATACGTGCCCAAGTGATAGCTCAGGTGTGAAGGAATGAGACCTGGCACTCATTTGGCACTAAATGCAGGAGACAGTAACATCACCAGTTAGGAAAGCAGTCAGCGGCCCTGTGGGTCCAGCTAACAGACCTACCAGCTCCTTAACAACCACGCCTTCAGAGCCATCGCTGATCTTTAGGGTATTCTTCTTCCCCCGGGGCACCCTCTTGGGTTTGGACTCCTTGCAAACAGGCTGCTTAGCGTTTCTGGGGACTTTCTTTTGGGGTTCCCAGGCACTATCTTCCTTGTCATCTTCTTCAGAGGCAGATGATCTAGGAGTAAATTGACAGAAAAATTGCAGGAAAAATGAAGCCAAATGTCAAAGTAAAAAAAAAAAAAACCCACAAAAAGACAAACATACTTCTTGAAAAAAGATTAAGGTATGTGGTGTTTAATATAAAATGGAGTGATATGAGCACAAGCTATGAACAGGTATTACTGAAAACTGAAAAGTTAATCAGAGACCATTGTAAAAATAGCCCCCGATATGCTGTAAATCACAGGTTTCTCCATTCACCTCTCACCTAACAGACAAGTATACACACACATACACTCAAGACATAGGAAGTCATTTATTACAGTCAGCAATGTACTGGAGCATGTCACACCATGGTCACTGTGAGATTTTCCATCTTAACAGTGAAAAGCACTTAAATAACTGCCTACATACTAACCGTATTCATTTAAATTGTATTAGGTTATTCAAACCAATGTAAGGAGTGGGAAATGGCTCTAGGAAGCACACTCAATTACATAAAAAGCCACTACCAAGACCTTCCAACTGTTTTGTTTTTGTTGTGTTTTTATTTTTGTTTTTCTCCCAGACCTTCCAGAGTGGGAAGGAATAAGATGCATCTTTTGTTTTCGTTTTTTTAAAATTGATTTCAGAGAGGAAAGGAGAGGGCAAGAGAGAGAAAAAAAACATCAATGGTGAGAGACTCACTGATTGGCTGCCTCCTGCACGCCCCACACTGTGGATCGAAACCACAACCGGGGTATGTGCCCTGACCAGAAATCGAACCCTAACCTCCTGGTTCATAGGTTCATGCTCAACCATTGAGCCATGCCAGCAGGGCTCCAACTGTTTTTACTTAACCCTTTTTTTCCTTTCACAGAACGGATTTGTTTCCTGATGAAACGGAATCAGGTGCAGCTACAGTACATTTCTAACTCAAGAATCAAACTCATAGCAACAGCAGAGCAAAAGCAGCATGTGAACTTTGGGAAAGGAGAATCATGCTCCATCAATCCAGTTAATTTTATTTCTTCCCACAATGTAAAAGGTCAATATTGGCAGGAAGGATAACTACTTCCTTCACTGATTAGTGAATAGAGATGTTTGGCTTTTTTAATGTTTAAATTCTGCCTAGAGGCAAAACTTGATTGGATGACTGCTTAGCTAAATTATGCCCTAGGAGAGCATAGTTACTATAGGTCAGTGGTTCTCAACCTTGGCTGCACATTAGAATCACCTGGGAATCTTTTTAAAATCCTGATTTCTGGACCTATTCCTCCGGAAATTCTGTTTCTTTATTATGGGTTAATAACAACATTAGTAACAAAGAAACAGAATTTCTGGGGGATGAGGCCCAGAAATCAGGATTTTAAAAAGATTCCCAGGTGATTCTAATGTGCAGCCAAGGTTGAGAACCACTATGATAGGTGAAGCTACTGATGGGCTCTAAGTGAGTTATCTTCAGAGGCAGACACTAACTAAAGCCTAAGAGCAGTCAAAAATAAATAAATAACACCGAAAAGCATTAAAGTAACATAGCACAATAGCAGGTGAATTAAAAGAATGAGATTTAGAAAACCAAGATCAGAAAACCAGGGTTCTGCTCTTCATGCCATTACCAAACTGAGCTGAATGACTTCATTTCACCTCAATCTCATCATCCCCCAATCAGGAATTATTAACTTTATTTCACAGAGGGATAATGCAAAGATTACATGACAGGCACAAAGTGCTTTCAGTTATTAGGAAGAAAAACTTAGTACAGGTATTATTTTATTATACATGAGGCAGTTCTAAGACAGCTAGTCAACACTCATTCCTAATCACACTTGACCTCTCAGCAGCACGGGGCACTCACTCCTTGGAGCACATCTTTCACACCTAAGGGACACTGCTCCTCTGGTTTCCTCCTGCCTCCCTGGCAGCTTCTCCTTAGACCAGCGGTTCTCAACTTGTGGGTCGCGACCCCTTTGGCGGTGGAACAACCCTTTCACACTGGTTGCCTAAGACCATCCTGCATATCAGATATTTACATTACAATTCATAACAGTAGCAACATTAGTTATGAAGTAGCAACGAAAATAATTTTATGGTTGGGTCACAACATGAGGAACTGTATTTAAAGGGCCAGAAGGTTGAGAACCACTGCCTTAGACCCTTTGCTTACTTGCCCTCCTCTCCACAACCTTTCAATGTTGGGAACCTCTCAGACTTAGTCCTCAGCCCTCTGCTTTCTACACTCTTTTTACTAGGTGACCGTATCTCACCCTATAGCTGAATATAGAAGACTCTCAATTTTATGTCTCCAAACTGACCTGAACTCAAGAGGATGCCCACTTTCACTCAATGTCTAGCAATCATCTCAAACTTACTAAGCCCCAAACAGATCTCCTGATATCACCACCCTCACACCTGATCCTCCTCCAGTCTTCCTCAATTCTTGTCTACTCTATCTTTAAAATATATTCCAAATCAAACCACTTCTCACCCATTTTAATCTCATTTCCAGTCCCTCTCTGCCTTGGTGACTCTGGTCTGGCCACTGGTCTTGCTGTTCCCTGAACACTCCAAGCTCATTCCTGCCTCAGGTTGTCACACTTGCTGTCCCACAACTTGGAAGATCCATCTATTCCTTGTCTATTGCAAACTACACTCCCAAATCTCATTTAGATCTCTTGTCCCAACTACTGTAACCAAAATGTCTCCCACTCCAACCACTCACCATGCTCTTACCTCTTGCCCTCTTTTATGTTTCCTTACAGTATTATTACTGTCTAACATTAATAGGTCGTTTATTCAACAAATCTCTTCAGGGCACCTACTATGGTGCTCTAAAGCAGAAGTTCTCAACTGGGGACAATTCTGTCCTTGCAGGAGGGACAAAGAGAATGGGAGGATGCTATTGGCATCTAGTAGATAAGATACCCCAGATGCTGCTCCATTTCCTATAATGAAAAGGACAGTCTCCCACAGCAAAGAATTATCTAATCAATAGTGTAGAGGTTGAGAAACCTTGCTCTAAAGCAGCCGTGGGCAAACTATGGCCCGCGGGCCGCCCATTTGAAATGAATAAAACTAAAAAAAAAGACCGTACCCTTTTATGTAATGATGTTTACTTTGAATTTATATTAGTTCACACAAACACTCCATCCATGCTTTTGTTCCAGCCCTCCGGTCCAGTTTAAGAACCCATTGTGGCCCTCGAGTCAAAAAGTTTGCCCACCCCTGCTCTAAAGCAATACAGGGTGGAGCAAAAGTAGATTTACACTTGTGAGTATGTGAAACACAGAGTTTATTCTTGTATTATTATTTATTAATTATTGTATTATTTTCCATATGAGCAACTGTAAACTTACTTTTGCCCCACCTGTATTTAAAAATTCCTTGCTTTCATGCAGCTTATATTATAGTGTAGATATTATGTTAAATCTTTAGTGTGTTGCCCGATGAGGCAGGAATGAACCTATGAACCAGGAGGTTACGGTCTGATTCTGATTCAGGGCACATGGCCAGGTTGTGAGCTCGTTGCCCAGTGTGGGGTGTGCAGGAGGCAACCAATCAAAGATTCTCTCTCGTGAGCATTGGTGGTTCAGTGGTAGAATTCTCGCCTGCCAAAGATTCTCTCTCATCATTGATGTTTTTATTCCTTCCTCCCTCTTCCTTCCTCTCTGAAATCAATAAAAATATATGTATTTTTAAATGTTTAGTTCGTTATTTTCTTTCTCCTTATTCAACAGGACCAATACCGAAACAGAACCTGGGACAAAGCATGAATTTAATAAATATCTGTTGCATGAACGATTGAAAAAAGGCACAGCCTTCTTCAATCCAGATGACTTAGAAGCTAGTGAAAGAATGCAGTGATTCCCTAAAACA
This sequence comes from Myotis davidii, assembly GCF_000327345.1. NCBI lineage: Eukaryota > Metazoa > Chordata > Mammalia > Chiroptera > Vespertilionidae > Myotis > Myotis davidii. The sequence goes on along the minus strand of NW_006383011.1, from coordinate 16,451,076 downwards.
TACACCATTCTCCCACCCCCTCCCACTCCCATAGAAAGGAAACAACATGCTTACAACTCAGAGAAGGAAGAAAACTCATCTATGGGTACTGCAGTCTGGACCTTCACTTTTGCTTTTCTTGGCAATGATGACATCTGGAAGAAACAGAACGTGAAATCAGCATGATTTGAATCACCTGAATGACTGATGACTTATTTTGTCTGCAAAATGTGTCATGCAAAACTAACACTCCAATAGCTCTGCTGTTAGAAAATGCTGTGGGGGGTGGGGGGAGAATAGGGGTCATTTAAAGCCCAAACACAGGTTTCCCCTCTTATGTGGCTGTGGCTGCAAATTATAAGAGCAGCTAACACCTTTCCAATGGTTTCAAAAGCCTGATGATTGTGAGCCATCTTTGGTAAAATATTAGCTCCTATAGGGTGACAATTCATACTTTTTTAGAGTTATATGCTTGAGTATACTACAAGTGTTTTTTAAAAATATATATTTTATTGATTTTTTAACAGAGAGGAAGGGAGAGGGATAGAGTTAGAAACATCGATGAGAGAGAAACATCAATCAGCTGCCTCCTGCACACCCCCCACTGGGCATGTGCCCGAAAACGAGGTACATGCCCTTGATCGGAATCGAACCTGGGACCCTGCAGTCCGCAGGCCGATGCTCTATCCACTGAGCCAAACCAGTTAGGGCTACAAGTGTTTTTGAGGGTATATCAGACAGCAAACTATAAAATATATAGTTCTTTATTAAACTACATCTAAATTATAAACTGTAAGAACTATTTTCCCTCTTCTATGTCTTCTTACAGTATAAAGAAGTTTATATGCAAAGTTGGCAATGTTGATTGACTGAGTAGGTAGCCATGTTATTCCTAAAACAAGATAGTCCATTCCCTTATAATAAAAGTTTCAATATTTAAATAACAATTACTAAAGCCATTGAAAAATATTTATCAAATTCAAAGGCCCAACTCTAAAAAATTAAGACAGAGAGTCAGAAACATCATATGATACAGGAAATAAGCAGATTTATTTTAGCTGGTAAATTATCTAGGGTTAAACTGAAGTTTAAATACCAATGTCCTTAGGAACTGTTTATCTTCCTCCATTCTCTAATATTCCCTTACTGTGTGTCATAGGATTTGTTAGATTAACCAAAATTTAATCTATTTCCATGTGGGTTTTTTTAAATATATTTTTAATATCAGAGAGGAAGGGAAAGGGATAGATAAAAACATCCATGATGACAATCATTGATCAGCCGCCTTCTGCACACCCTACACTGGGGATCCAGCCCACAACCCAGGTATGTGCCCTGACCTAGAATCAAACTGCACCGAGACCTCCTGATTCATAGGTCGTCACTCAACCACTGAGCAACACTGGCCGGACTATTTCCATGGTTTTAAATACCTATATCGCCTACTTAACCCGCTCCTACCCCATCTCAATAAATTGCGCCACCATACACCTTAGATGATTTTTTGCTAAGCCAGAACTTTCAAAAAATGTTACAGCTTCACTGAGCTATAATTGACATGCAATAAACTGTATATGACTTAAATGTACAATTTGATGTTTTGACATGTATACACATCTCCACAACCAAGATAATGAAAATATCCATTATCCCCCAAAGTTTCACTTGCTAAGTGACAGCCTTGCAAATCCTTTTTTCTTTCATCTCCCACATCCAGTCTATTAGTAAGTCACAAATTTTTCCTCCAAAATATATCTTAAATCTCTATAATCTTCAGTGAGTCTTTAGTCCCCAATGTCTCTCACCTGGACTACTGTACTGGCCTCTTAACCGGCCACTCTGCTTCCACTCTTGCCCCTACAACCCATTCTCCACATACCAGTCCAGAAGGTCATTTAGAAAATGCTTAAAAACCATTTGATGATTTCCCACCTCCCAGGTAGAATCAAATCATATTTTTTTACTATTGCCTTCTAAAGTGCCCGCAGGACTGGCCCCCGCCTACCTTTCTAACTATAGGTACCACTTGCTGTATCTCCACAACCATAGTCACAACATTCAGTTCCTGTGACAAGCATGATTCTTTCCCACCTCAAGTTCACCCTGGGTGGAGTACCATTCCTCCTGCTCACCAATAGGCTGGCTCCTTCTCATCTCTTCGAGCTTAGTATTTTAGGCCTAAAATGGGTGTCCTGGAAATAATATTATAGGACCCTTTATACAGTACCATATAATATAACCTATAACTATCCTTACTTATTATCTGCATTCCCCAGGCTTACTTCATGACAGTAAACACCATGAAGGAAAAAAACCACGTTAACCTTATTCATTTCTGCATCACACAGAGCCTGGCATTTAATAGCTGCTCTCTATACTTGTTCAATGAACATAAGGATATATTTTTAAATGGCCTCTATAGAGAAATACTGTATGCATTTGTTTTCCCCATCACTATTAGGCAAAAATCACACATGCCACTCATTGTTTTCTTGAAGAAGTGACGGTATGGAAGACCATTCTTATTCTTAGTGGCTTGAGATGTTCCAGTCTACCAAGCTGTCTTATTTCTCTGGGCACATGAGCACATTCAAGTCAATAACTTGGGAGGTTTCTGTGATGTTACTAAGGCGAAAAGCGCTCAACTAGGGCAAGTGAAGATCGGGAGGAGGGCACGGAGGAACCTGCATACACACGAATATTAAAATAGGAAAAACCACCACTTAAAAATGTAAGTAGAGCAGAGGGGAACAGCTAGAGAAGTTTCCCCTGGGGGTACCATCCTAAGTGCTCCGAATGTCAGCAGATACCCAACTGAGCAACACAAACAAATACTAGACCTGAAAGGGCCTCAGAAATCAGAGGCTCGCGATCTTTATGAATGAGATCCAGCGAGGTTAAAGGGTTTATGCTAAGGGAAGAGCTATGTGGCAGAAGGAATAGAACCCAGAGTCCCCAACACCAAGAAAAGGCCTGTTTCCCATTCCACATACATTACATTAATCACATGCTGTCAGGTGGGAGGCTCCAGGAAAGCTGCCTAGTTTCCACTCCTCCCTCAACAGCTGTTCAGCGCCTCCTGGATGCCGGGCACACCGCTGAGAATGAAGTTGATTCTGCCATGACCCGACAGGGAAAAGGATGCTCCCCCATCTCCGAAAATGTGAGGTATAAAAACCACCCAGGTTTGCTCGGGCTTTCCTTTGTCTGTCTCTATGAGCTAAGAGCTGCATTTTTTTTTTTTTTTTTTTTTTTACTAAGACCCTAGGAGGGGTTTTCTGGATGCACGGTTCGTAAATACAGAACTCAAACACTAAAAACTTCTCACTTTTAAATAGAGATGTTACTCCCCCAAATGAGCACTCAGAACTGCTAGCGTGGCCCCCACGACACCGGAGCCCGGACGCCGGGCTCAATCTAGCCCGCAGGCACACCGCCAAGGCGGACGCTCAGCTCACCTTCCCGCACCACGTATCCAAAGGCCCGGGATTCTGGGTGTGTGTGACCGCGTCTTCCGGCTCCCGCCGGAAGTTTTTCAAACTCCGGAAGTCCCGCCTCGCTACTCCTTGACTGACTGCAAAAGGGCTGCGCTCCCGGAGGAGGGTGGAGCCAAACTGGACCGAGGTGAGAGAGCGAAGGGTGGGCGGGCGAAGGGGGCGGGTTGGAGGTGGGGCCTCACGTACAGCAGTTGTGAACCCGTTTTTCTTTCTCTTGAACTGCTTTGCTCTCTTTTCAGTACCTTATTTGAATTTGCAGTAGAAAAATGAAAAGCAATCAAGCTTTTCACGCTCTAAAATCAAGTTTTAAATGGTTTTTAAAAATATATTTTATTGATTTTTTACAGAGAGGAAGGGAGAGAGATAGAGTTAGAAACATGGATGAGAGAGAAACATTGAGCAGCTGCCTCCTGCACATTCCCTACTGGGGATGTGCCCGCAACCCAGGTACATGCCCTTGACCGGAATCGAACCTGGGACCCTTCAGTCCACAAACCGATGCTCTATCCACTGAGCCAGACCGGTTTCGGCTTAAATGTTTTTATTTAACTTGTTTTTTAGCGTATTTCATTATTTCCCAAGATCCAATGTCGAGTTTTGCTTCAGTGTTATGAAAATATCCAAATTTTCTGATTAGGACTTCTGGTAAACCCTCACACAGCCCAGGAGGCTCCCCTCTACCTTAATGGAAGAGGTTAGCCCTACAGTCATCATTATCTTACATTGGTCTCTCCGGCGTTTATTACACTATCGTGTACACGTTTTAGAAAACTTGTTCTTTGAAACTGTTTCTACCTCCTCCTGCTTTAGCTAATCCCTTACCCTATAAGGTACCCAATACAAATTAGGGTAAATACTCACTGAATTAATTGAGGCAAACACAGGTCCCAGGTACCCCAACTTCTTCGGCTAGAATGGAAAAGCCCTGCCCCATTTCATTTGTCAGATTCTTTGAAAGTGCTAATAAGCTATATCCTAGGTGAGCCCTCCTCCAGATCCAGTATTTCTGTTTCTCTTCCTCAAAACACAAAAGTAGCTCCTATTTTTTAATTACAATGATTCCCAAGTATCTTAGCTTTGTGAACGAAAGGGGCCACAGGCTACCAGGGGTGGGTAAACTTTTTGACCCGAGGGCCACAATGGTTCTTAAACTGGACCGGAGGGCCGGAACAAAAGCATGGATGGAGTGTTTGTGTGAACTAATATAAATTCAAAGTAAACATCATTACATAAAAGGGTACGGTCTTTTTTTTTTTTTAGTTTTATTCATTTCAAATGGGCCCGCGGGCCATAGTTTGCACACGGCTGGAACCTGACAAGCTCAGGGGAGGACTGCATGGCAGTCTTGCAAACTCAAAGACCTAACGTAACCACAAAGGATGGTCTGAAATTAAACTTTAACTACAAGCCGTTATGGTGGGTAGTCACTTCCTAGGCAGGTATCTTCCCTGACAAGGTCAACCTTTACCTTAACTGAGCCTATCTCTCTTTTTGCCTCTATAATAACATATCCGTGAAATGTCAGGGTAACTTGTAACTTTCCCTTCTTTCCAGACCCCTTAGGCCACAACCAAATGCCCTGGGTGCCCTGGCACATACAGGAGACAATAAATTCCTTCATTGTTATTGTTATCATGTTAATGGTTGACTGTGAACTATCCTGCACCCACCTAAGTATGTATCTAGCATTCTGTATTTATCCAATCCCAGAGGCTCTCCCCGCCCCCCTTTGCTTTCTCCCACCTCTCTAAACTATCACCAATGGATTTCATGTAACCCACCTACTGGCTCCTTCTTTGATTCCAAAAATAGGTGAAAAACTGCCATTCATTCTCCAGAGCATTATCCCAATACGTTGAGATTCTGCTTCCCAGCAATTGTCGATAGTTTAGCTCAAATAAACTCACAAAAATTCTTTACAGGTTTGAATGTTTTTACGTTAACAGCTTCATGTCCATACCCTAAACCCCATGTTTTTTCACTAATCCAATTTAAATGCTATACAGGCCTTCCCAGCAAGTCTTTCCTTTCACCTTGAATACATTTTCTCAAAATCAGTTCTCAGTAGAAATG
>NW_006383011.1:16443968-16445425 GCF_000327345.1 Myotis davidii | reverse complement strand
CCCCCCCCCCCCAAATAGAATTTTGACTGTAAGGTTAAGGAAATAAAGCTGTTGTTAGTTTAGATTAGAAGTTAGCATACCAAAACCCCATGGATTTGTTTTAAAAAGCAGCTTTCTATGCTAATGGCTCATTTCCAAGGCCTCTGATTACTGAAGAGCTATTGAAATGACCCATGAGTGGGCCTTACTACATACAGATTTATCCAAAGTAAACCTAAATTTCACTGGATAGTTTTTGCAATGTGTAGGAAAATAAGACTTTCTAAATTTCTATTCTCCTATATCTAAGATCCTTGGTTGGTAAGGATCAGTTTCTGAGATTGTTTAGAGATTTTTTTTTTCCTTCTTAATTTGTAGCCTTGTGTTGCCTTTTGCAATGATTCCAGAGGGTCTGGCACTGTCTGCCACAATCACTGTCTGCCCCACAATTTCTAGTTCTGAAAGAACACTAGAGAACACATTACAGTCCGGGATAATGGGGAGGAAACCCAGTCATCATAATAAGCAACAGTAATTTACTATTTACTATTCACCTACTTTTTATTGTGCTATATAGGTTTAGACAATAAGATAGACAATAATAAGGGTCAAGGTGAATCAATATTCTACAAAATCTTTTAAAATAATCCCTACCCTAGAGGAATTTACAAGCAGGACTAGGGACTAGATACAATCACAAGAGACAAACCCATACAAGCCCTGGCTGGTTGGCTCAGTTGGTTGGAATGTCATCCCATGGTTGTCAGCCAAAAGGTTGCTGTTCAAGTCCCGTCCAGGGCAGTATCATACCTAGGTTGCAGGTTTCATCCCCGGTTGGGGCACGTACAGGAGGCAGCTGATCAATGTTTCTCTCACATCTCACGTAGATGTTTCTCTCTCCTATTCTCTCTCTACAATCAGTAAAAACATATTTTCTGGTGAGGATTAAAAGAGAGAGACAGACAGACAGATCGACCAACCTATATAAGATAGTCTAGATTCAAGGGTTGGTAATAGGTACACTGCACAGTGAGAATGAGAATAGGAATTGGCCAGCATAGTAGAATTGGACATTGACTCTCCTCTCTTCCACCAGGGATATCTGCTTTTCAGCTGGGGAAGAAAAAATAAATAAATATCCTACCAAGCCCAAGCAGGTTTGGCTCAGTGGATAGAATGTCTGCCCAAAGACTGAAGGGTCCCGGGTTTGATTCTGATTAAGGGCATGTACTCTACCTTGGTTGCAGGCTTGATGCCCGGCCCTGGTCAGGGTGCTTACAGGAGGCAACTCATCAATGTGTCTTTTTCACATCGATGTACCTCTCTTTCTGTCTCTCTCCTTCCCTTTCACTCTCTCTAATGGGAAAGTAGCCTCAAAAATATCCTCAGGTGAAGATTAACCAAAAATAAGAAAGGAAGGAAGGAAGGAAGGAAGGAAGGAAGGAAGGAAGGAAGGAAGGAAGGAAGGAAGGAAGCGC
>NW_006383011.1:16442395-16443526 GCF_000327345.1 Myotis davidii | reverse complement strand
TCAGCCCTGCCCATTGTGCCTCAGTTGGTTGGGCATTGTTCTGTGCACTGAAAGGTTGCTGGTTTGATTCCTGATCAAGGCACATGCCTGGGTTGTGGGCTGGATCCCCAGTATGGGCCATGCAGGAGGCTGCCAATCAAAGATACACTCTCACATTGATGTTTCTTCTCCTTTTCTCTCTCTCTAAAAATCAATAAACTATTCTTTTAAAAAATCTTAAATGAGAAGACTAAGGTATAGAGAAGTTAAATAACTCATCCAAAGTCATATCAGCTATTAAATTGCAGTTCCAGGATTTAAACCCAGTACCCTTAAAGACATCCATATACCGAAACGAAGATCTCTTTTTCCTCCACAATGATGGTTAGTGCAAGACTTTAAATAATTGAGAAGGTACCTGGGTTTGATTCTGGTCAAGGGCACATGCCCAGGTTGCGGGCTCAATCCTCAGTGGTGGGTATGCAGGGGGCAGCCGATCAATGATCCCTCTCATCATTGATGTTTCTATCTCTCTCTCTCTCTCCCTTTCTTTCTGAAATCAATAAACATATATATATACATATATATATATATATATGTATATATATATATATATTTTTTTTTTTTTCAAGAAAGGTGAATGATTTATTATACAGTGTTATTTGGACTTTGTTGTTTGAACCCTTAACCTCACTCTCTTCAACAAAACAAAATGGCATTTTACTGGGATTCCTTGTACTGTAAGTCTGGCTACAGGCAGGCTCTTTTTTTAAAGAACACACATTCTTAATATAGATGCAACTGTCTGCACTGAATTTTGCACCCACTAAATTGTAAGATACTTGTGTCTAAGTCTAGGAACTAAGTATTAGTCATTGTAGTCTCTCCTTCTGCAACTTCTTCCTTTACCTATATACTGCCTAACAATGCCTGACAAAGTACTCAATAAACCCTGGCCAGGCATATCAGTTAGTTAGAGCATTGCCCCTACATGTCAAGGTTGCAAGTTCAATTTCCGGTCAGGGTACATGCAAGAATCAATCAAAGAATGTATAATGAGTGAAACAATAGATCCCTCTCCCATCCTCTTTCTAAAAAAAAAAAAAGGAAAAAGAAAGAAAGAAAGAAATGGTGAGTCTCCGGGAGAAGAAA
>NW_006383011.1:16440500-16442378 GCF_000327345.1 Myotis davidii | reverse complement strand
TTTCCTATCATGAATTCATATTTGCTTTATTCTAGAGTTAGTATCTTCCTTTCCCTTTGCAATGATCTATTGTAGATGTGCTCATCCACTCTATGGATGTAACTTTTATTTTCTGTGCAACAATCCTGGTCAATTCATTCATACACCAAATAGGTGAATTTATTTATAGAATACTTTTGTGTTAGAACTAGAGATATGTGACCCTGGCCAGGTAGCATAGCTGGTTAGAGTGTCGTTTCAATACTCCAAAGTTTCAGAATTAACCTATGCTCAGGGCACATACAAAAGCAACCAATGAATGTATAAATAAGTGGAACAACAAATCTCTCTCTCCTTCCCTCTCTCTATAAAATCAATCAATAAATAAAATTTTTAAAAATAAAATAGTAGACTAACTCCTGGGCCAAAGACTATACCTGGAGTAAAGAAAAGTCCTTCCTCATACTAGAAATGTAATCTAAAGCTCCTGCCACACAGAAGGTGGGTCACCATTCTAAAAATCCAATGTACTTTTGGAAATTCAAACACTTTGTCCCTTAAAAGTTAATCACCTTGCAAAGGCAGAGAGTCTGTTTCAGATTAGAGAACGCTAAACTGAAACTGAGCCCTATTTTATAAATTTGCATATTAGCCCTGCCCATCCACTTTCCCACTGTCAAAAACTCTCATTCCTAAACATTAAAACTCATTGGCTTCAATAAGCTTGTCTCAATAATTCAGCTAGGAACTTAGAGACTTCCTGCAAAATACAGTATAAGAGATTGGTAAGCAGAGAAAGGACTGCCTCTGTTTCCCAAATGAGAAAGGGGCTTCTTGTTAAGTGAAGTAGAATAGGCTTGTAGATGCATTCCCAAACTTGGCTTGTCCTGTTACGTTTTCAGTCTGGCTGGGAGCAGAGCATCATTCCAAAGTGCTAGTCTCATGCTGAAGACATTGTTACAGCCCAGAGGAAGTCGGTCTGCCTTATGTGTAAAAGAAAAAAAAAGATTCAAGGGTTTAAAATCCTGAGTTTTGAATAACTATTGAATGGATCTTAAAGAGGCATCATTGAAGCCTGGAATTAATTGTGCAGATTTTTCAAGGAAACGGGTAGTCAGGCATAAAAGGATTACATACATATAAATTTATCTTACATGAAGTAAAATTATGGGACCTACATATTAAACTAGAATATAATTTCTCTCTTTAGCTGAAAACTGAAATGCAGTGTTTTCCCCCACTTTATATTTTACAAATACTTGAAGTACTTTGTAATGAATGCAATTAAAAGCGAGATTAAGAAGAAAATCCAGAACCATAGGTAAAATATTGTATCTATTACATGGCTTACTGTTCTGCTCATCACCTGTCTGGCAAATTTGCTGGCTAAAAGTCAATCTGTTGCATTCATGAGCAGAATTTTCTCCTAGTGAGTTTATCTCCCTTGAGTAGTGTCTGTGGACCATCTCAGAAGCACAATTCTTTTACTTAGGAGAATGCATTCGGGATTAATCCATGTTGTTGCATGTATCACTGGTTTGTTTTTCTATTGCCAGTTAGCGTTCCATGGTGTGGGCATACTACAGTTGATCTGTTTAGCAGCTGATGGACACTTAGGGTTTTTTCCACTTTTTGGCCATCATTAATAATGCTGCTATACACATTGATGTATAAGTTTTTGTGTGGACATATGTTTCATTTCTCTTGAATAAGTAAATAACTATGAACAGGATTTCTGAGCCATATGTTGAGTATTTATTTTTATAAGAAACTACTAAATTGGTTTTCAAAATACTATTTTGCATTCCCACCAGCAATGCAGGAGAGATCCAGTTGGTTCACAAACATGCCAGGACTTGATATTGTCACATTTGTTTGTTTTTCTTTTTGCCATGTAAT
>NW_006383011.1:16435903-16439881 GCF_000327345.1 Myotis davidii | reverse complement strand
TGTGCACCCAGCCCTGGTAAAGTGTGAGCAAAACTGCCCTCGGAAATCAGACCCATTTTCCAGACTAGGTGGTATCTGGCCCCAGGCTATGTGCTTTATTATTATTATTTAAAATATATTTTATTGATTTTTTTTACAGAGAGGGAGAGGGATACAGAGTTAGAAACATCAGTGATGAGAGAGAATCATCTATCAGCTGCCTCCTGCACACTCCCTACTGGGGATCGTGCCTGCAACCAGGTACATGCCCTTGATCAGAATCGAACCTGGGACCCCTCAGGTCGTCGCTCTATCCACTGAGCTAAACCAGCTAGGGCTAATGTTGCAAATATTTTACATAATTTCCTGATAAATAAACTGGATGAACTGGATTCCAGAGAGACAGATTCTGGATAAATAAGTGTGCGTATTCAAAGGTGTATTAAAAATAATGTCCTCAGACTGTTTCATAACATAGTAAAAACTTCCACTTATAAGATAAATAAGTTTTAGGGATGTAATTTACAACAGAATGACTATAGTTAATATTATATTGTATCTTTGAAAATTAGTAAGATAATAGACCTTAGAAGTTCTCATCACAAGGAAATGTTTTGTTAGTTGCACATTAAATAATCAATTTTACTATAAGTAAATTTAGATATAATTAGGTCTATTCTAATTCTAGTAAGTCTTGTATTTGTACCCCCAACACACAAACCACCAAAAATTGTTCATTTTACTGCTGGGCCTGTAAGCCTGCCAATAAAAGGGAACCAAAAATGCCAATAGGAATTGATGGTAATCATCTTGGAATCTGCTCTTATCCACACCCAACCAGCACTGGTTTGGATCTCATCTCTGTCAAGTTGAAAAGCTGTGGCCCTGGAAATTCTGCTTCTAGCCGGCATTAGACTTTTTGAGCTCTATTTGGAAAAGGCCTGAAATCTCAGCTCTGCTTTGCTTAATAGCTATTCTTTGCCCTCAGGATGGCTAGGATTTTTGCTTCCTTGAGATTTAATGTTATTTTTGCACATATAAAGCATTCAGAGTGGCCTGGCAAGTGGCTATTTGCATTTCTAAATGTCATCTTTAACAGGAATGAATTAGCAACACTGTTCTAATGACACGTGTAACCTGCTAACATCTTGCAGTCATTCATTGCAGTTGCCTCCTGGTTCATTTAGCGAACACCATGTATGAGCTATCATGGCAACTCAATTGTTGCCAAGTACATGGGTGACAAACTGTTTTTCTTTTCAAGACGTTTGTCCCCTCACCTCTCTAGATGCTGCTGGAAAGGCTAATAAAAGCATAGAATCTGATATATTTATATCTTGTCTTATGGAACAATTTCATAACCATTCAGTAGAAAGATCTCATTACAATGAGAGGAACAGCTATACTGAACTTACTTTTAACCAACAAACATCTGGTTGATGACTTACAAATGACACAAACCTAGGGATGGTGTCACATGGTAATGGACTTTGGATGAAGTGTGGTGCCTGCAATGGCACAGCCTACCTTCGCAGTGCTCATTGACCAACCCTAGGAACAAAAGCAAATTTGAACAAAATAGTGTTGTCAAGAAGACTCGTGTCCAGTTGCACTTTTTAAATTTTAAGATATTCTTCAAATGTTTTATTAGTTAACATAGTTTTGTTATTCAAAATGTGAAAGATACAAAAGGAGATGCTACAGAAATTCTGTTGCCTCTGTTCACGAGCACTTAGTACCCCTCCCTAGGAGTAATCTACCAGTTTCTTGCATATCCTCCCAGAGAAAATGCTTCATATATACAGTCAAATGAAACAATATATTTGATCAAACCTAGGATGTCATTGATTGCAAGATGCACTGTTATTGTTATTATTATTATTATTATTATTAACTAGAGGCCTGGTGCATGAAATTTATGCATGGGTAGGGTCCCTAGCAGCTGCTGGCTGGGGGCACCTCCCTTCCGCCAGCCAGGCGAAGGGCCTCCCTTCCCCCGGCCGCCTGCCACCAACACTGCTGCTGGCCCCGCCCCCTGGTCAAACTCTGGTGGGGGGGGGGGACAATTTGCATATTATGTAGGATTACATATATTATTAACATATATGCTATTATATTATTTAAAATTACATAGTATATATAATATACATATTATAATATAATTATACTAGAGGCCCGGTACACAAATTTGTGCACGGGTGGGGTCCCTCAGCCTGGCCAGCAATTGGGGCCATCGGGCCATCTCGCCCAGTCCTGATTGGGGCTGATCGAGGCTGGCCAGGGGGAGGGACCACAGGAGGTTGGCTAGCCCAGGCTGTGGGAGGTTGGCTGTGGGAGTGCACTGACCATCAGAGAGCAGCTCCTGCGTTTGAGCATATGCCCCCTGGTGGTCAGTGCACATCATAGTGACCAGTCAACTGGTCATTCAGTCATTCTGTCATTGCTTAGGCTTTTATATATATTATATTATTAGCACTTTGGAAGTAAAAATGTCATACTTCAAAAAAAATTTTAAAGAAAAGAAAAAGATGTGATTAGGAGGAATCAGAATAGGTTCTCCAGAAATGTTTTGCCACACCTAGGTTGTGGCTAAGGTGTGGGGAAAGAAGTGGAGAGATGGTTGGTTGCTGTACTCTGTCACCAGTCAATTGACTGTTCCCTTCACCTGTGCTCCAAGTGAAGAACAACAGACATACTACGAAGAACAACAGACATAACTGGGTAAAAATTGGGACTGGATCCATGCCCTGTCTCTGTCACTACTTAATGACCGTGGGCCCATCATTTCATTGTGTTTTTCCTTCTCTAAAATAAGGAGATTGCATTTATTGATTCCTGAGTTCTGCTCTATGAATTACATTTTAACTATAATCTGGTTATAAACTATATAATACATAACTATATATTGTAAATATCTGAAAAATTTAGAAGATATAGAGTGTGTTTATGTAAGGAAAATATCAGATGTTTTTATTTATTTTTTTAAATAGGGATATTGTATTTAATTTTTTTATTTTAAAGAGAGAGAGAGGAAGGGAGAGGTAGAGAGAAAGAGAGAGAGAGAGAGAGAGACATCTATTTGTTGTTCCACTTATTTATGCATTCACTGGTTGCTTCTTGTATGTGCCCTGACCAGGGATTGAGCCCGCAACCTTGTTGTATTGGGATAATGTTCTAACCAGCTGAGCTACCCAGTCAGGACTGTCTTTGGAATTTTCATGGAATGATCATCATGCCTATGTGAATTCCCCCATGGACACATATTAAACTTTGATTTTCTCCTGTTAATCTATCTCTGCTAATTTGGTTAGTAGTCCAGCTAACATCCTGATGGGGCAAGCATTTTCACAGTGATCTTATTTTCATCTGCACTGGCTTCTGGAATCTTCAGTGCTCTGTCGTATACCTTCTCTTGTTTGGCAGGGATGACTCGCCTCTTCTGTATGCATGAGGAGGACACTGAGGCTCAGTGCCATTCAGTGACTCACTCTGAATCACACAGCTGCTAACTGTCAGGCAGGGACCTAGAACCTGGATCCAATCCATGTTCTAAAAGAATTGTCCCAAGGAAAGTTGAGCTGCAGGTAAATAGATCCTGCTGGGCGGTGACCGGGGGGAGTTTTGGGTAAACTTCAAAGCTAATCAGAGCAAACAAACCAGTGAAGGAAAGACTAATTTTCATGCATATTCCCAGAACAGTTCTCCAGAGATAGCCTTGCCCCTGCCTTTTCTGAACCAAGCTTATTAATGGAAGGAACAAGTGTGTGGTTGCTTGGTTTGGAAATTGAACAGTTTCCTGGAAAAGAAAATTCTCTCCTAAGGGAGATAGGGCAGTGAGAAGGAAGCAAGATTTTAGCAAACTTTAGGATGCAAGAGATAAATTGGTGATAGTAACCCAGAAATTGGGGGCTTAAAAACTGATATTCATTTTGGCAAGCTTAACCTTTGGCTCTGAGCTGGTGCTCCTGGGGAATGTGTTTCAAGGATTGGAGGGAAAGA
>NW_006383011.1:16430689-16435872 GCF_000327345.1 Myotis davidii | reverse complement strand
AGTCTGGCTCTGTTCTTCGTTGTGCCACCCCGGAAGCTACTGGCCCAGGTAGACAAGGCGAGCATATCTTTTCCAGGGTGGCGCATGCTGCAGGCGAGGGAGGGGGACTGAAGCACAGGGAGGTGGAAAAGGAAAAGTCAACAGCACCACCTCCTTTTACAAATAGAGCTTTGGCTCACACCTATACTGGTCACCAGATCTGGGTTTAAACATGCCTCCCGAACCCGAGATAGGCAACTGTTCTTATCTTTTCATTTCCAAAGGATCTGTGGTCCCAGAGTTACTGAGTAGCTCAGGTCCCCAGTGAGCCACGTTAAAGCTCTGTCGTTTCATATGTACAGTGGCGTTCTTGCCTTAGCAGTTAGCCCAGACTCATCTCATCAGAGGTTTGGTTGTTTCTTTCCGGGGACTTCGGAGACATTTCTGTTGCCTGTGGGGACAGAGTGACAGAATGCTTCCTTCATGCATCCTTTGTCTTCAGTCTTGAGCCTTTTCTAACTTCCACAGAGGGTAGCAATTTTGTGTATGTAGAAAATATGGGCTTTGGAGCCAAACAGACCACTCTGAATCTTCTCTCTAGTACTTATAAACTGTGCGCCCTCCCCCCGCCCCCGCCCAGTTTCCCCATAATGGAACAATACTACCACTTACCTCTTACGCTTTTTGTGAACATTGAATAAGATTGTGTATGTAAATACCTAACACAAGATCAGACTCACAGTACTTGCTCAGCAAACATTAGTTCCTTTGCCCTAAACTTCTATTCTTGTCTCGTTGCCAGTCTTTGGCTATGTCAGCTACCTGAGCAGAGTTATCTGTGGGAGTGCATCTACCAAAAACATTCTTCTCCTTATGGAAACTGGCAGGCTCTCAGAGAGGCAGGGCCCTTTGAGTTGTACACCCCGAGAATGAGAAACGTTTGTCCTGAACAATTGCTTTCAGGATGGCAATTACACATGAATGAGCTGCTTAAAGTTGTCCTACAGCTCAGTGATGACCTTTCATTAGAAAGATTTTTTTTCTGTTTCAAGTTGGATCATTTCTATTGCTCTGTCTTCAAATTCACTCAGTCCTTTCTTCTACCATGTCTAATTTGTCATTAATCCCATCCAATGTGTTTTTAGTTTCAGATACTGTTGCTTATATCTCTAGATGTCTGGTTTGGGTCTTTGTAATATTCAGTCTCTATTTTACCTTTCGAAGATATGGACTTCTGTTATAATAGCTGTTTTAATACCTTTACCTCTAATTCTAACATCTGTGCCAGTTTCAACTGCTTTTTCCCCTCATTATGGGACATATTGTCTGGCTTCTTTGCATACTTGGTAATTTTTGATTGGATGTCTGATGAATTTTAACTGGTTACACAATGGATATTTTTGTTTTTGCTTAAATATTCTTAAGCCTGAGGCACAGTTAAATTATTTGGAAATAGTTGGATCATTTGGGGCCTTATTTTTTGAAATTCTTAGGCAGAGCTAGAGTCGTGCTCAGTCCAGGGGTAATTACTCCTCACCACTAAGACAAGATCTTTCCAACACTCTGTTGATGCCCCTTGAATCATGAGGTTTCGGCCTCCAGCTGGTGGAAAGAAGCATGATTCCTGGCCCTGTAGGAGCACCAGGCACCAGTCCCTCTACTCCTTTCAATGGTTCTTTCCCAGGCAGGAAGTTCCCCCGCCTACATGCACTAGTCAGTACACAGGTGAATATTCGAGGGGGCCCTCTTCCCACATGCGGAGTGGCCCCTCTGTATCATTATCATCTCTTCAGCACAATGTCGTGCAAGCTCTAGCCCCCGGGATCACCTCAGACTGCCAGCTCCACCTCATCAGCTCAGCAGCCCTCCAGGTTCTGGAAATCCTCCCCAGGCATCACGCTGGCTGGATGATAGGGCTTACTTTGTTTTCCACCTCAAAGGGTTCATTCTCATTATGGCCTGACATCCAGCACCTCTTAATCCATCTGAGTTAAAAATGGAAGTTTTTCCCATTCTTTTACAATTTTATTATTGATTTACATCTCACATAATAAAATGGTACATGTTTTAAATTTATTCAAACTTAATTCCACATAGGTTGGGGCTTCCAGTTCAGGAAAGACAGAGTAAACAACGAAAAACCTACACAGAATGCTTGGAAAATCTATCTGAAGACCGAAAAGAAATGGTGGCAGACCTATGAGGGAAGGAGACATGTGAGGGAATAACCTGGTGGTAAGTTCTCACCTTTTCCCTACCTCCAGTCTGAGTTCAAACAAAGGCCAAATCCCACAACCGTGTACCAGGCATGTCCGAAGGAAAGCCTGCTCTTTCTGGTTTGAGGAGCAGAAAAGAGGACCCATATGGGATACAGAGATTTGAGGAACTCCCCCTGCCTATTTTATTTTTTACTTTTTTCCCCACCCCAGCCCAAGGCAAGTGCCAGACACAAAACTGTAATTTTGTGATGGATGGATGGCAGCCTGGGAAGTGATGGCAGTGGATGCCAATAGGCACCTAAAACCCAGAGGGAGAAGACTATCCTACAAATATAGGGAGAACCCCCATTGCTTATTTCCCCTCTATGTATTCTCCTGCTACTTGGCTCCGGAGGGAGACTCAGTTGCAGAAAGTGAATGGCAGGTAAGGGAGACGAATGCTCTGGATTCCTACTCAGAATATGAGGAAGGAAGACCCTTGGGAATCAGAGAGGAGGCAGGTCAGGAAGGGATTTCATAAAGTAATGTATTAATTCCAGGCTCACGCCTGAGCTGCACATGTATAGATAGGGCCCTACACATATACCAAAGACTTAGAGAACTGAACTGCAGAGGAGATCACCCACATACATCCCAGACTGGTCACTGGGTGGCATTCATGTGGGAAAGATCTGAATAGTACAGCAAAGTCTTTGAAAGTTGGACGTTGAAATCATAGCCCATAGGAAGCAAATTAGAACTTACACACTGAACTTAATAGGACTATTGCCTGTTAAAATAGACAATATTCTCCATAGGATTTAAATGAGATATAGGATCTCATAACATGCTATTTACAATGTCAATTCAAATGTAATAAATGCAATCCATAAACATGTGAGAATCTCTATGCTAAAAACGAAAAATACCGATGAAATCAAAGAAGCCCTAAATGAAGAAAGAGAAACACTGTGTATTTCTCTCAGAATACTTAAATAGTTAAATGTTAATTCATCCTACACTAGATTTTCCAGATTTAAAAAAAGAAACAGTATGGGATATCAAGTTAAATTTGAATTTGAGATAAACAATGAATAATTTTAGTATAATTATGTCCATACAATATTTGAGATTTTATATGCTAAATATTTATTCATTTTTTTTATCTTAAATTCAAATTTAACTGCATGGCCTATATATTATCTGGCAATCCTGCAGGGCTCAAATTGATTTTATGGATTTAATATAGTAACAGTCAAAATCCCAGCAGGATTTTTGGTATATACAGGCAAGCTGATTAAAAATGTATATGGAGGCCCGCTGGCGTGGCTCAGTGGTTGAATGCTGACCTATGAACCAGGAGGTCATGGTTCAATTCCTGGTCAGGGCACAAGCCGGGGTTGCGGGCTCAATCCCCAATAGGGAGTGTGCAGGAGGCAGCTGATCAATGATTCTCTCTCATCATCGGTGTTTCTATCTCTCTCTCCGCCACTCCCTTCCTCACTGAAATCAATAAAAGTATATTTAAAAATAAATTAACATGTATATGAAAAGGCAAGGGACCTAGAATAATCAAAATAATTTTGAAAAAGAAAAACAAAGTTAGAGGACTCACAATACTTGATTTTAAAACTTAATTAAAGCTAAGTAAGCAAGACAGTGTGGTACTGGAGAAAGTTTAGGCACACAGAGCAATGAAACAAAGTAAAAGAGTTAAGAAATAGGTCCTCACGAATATGATCAATGGATTTTTAAGGATAGATTATTTTAGTAAGATAAAGTTCACATAACATAAAAATCACCATTTTAATCATTTTAAAGTGTACAATTTGCGACCAACTGACTTTTGACAAAGGTAGGGAGGCAATTCAATGGATAATGGATAATTCTTTCAACAAATGAAACATCCGTATGCAAAAAATAAAACTTTAACCTACACATAAGATTGTAATTTATAGAAAAATTAACCTCAAATGGGTCATAGGTCTAAATGTAAAATCAAAAGTATAAATTTTTAATTAAAAAATCATAGGAGAAAAAGATTGTGACCTAAGTTAGGCAAAGAGTTTTTAGATATGACCTAAAAAAACAATCCATGAAAGAAAAAAAAAAGATACATTGGACTTCATCAAAATTAAAACTTTTTTCTGTAAAAGACATCATTAAGAGAATTAAAAGGCAAGTTATAAACTGGGAGCAAATATTAACAAATCACATCTCCAAAAAAGGACTGGTATTTAAAATATGTAAAATAAAGTTAAAAACTCAACAGTAGGACAATCCAGTTTAAAAAGTAGGCAAGAGATTTGAATAAACACAAGAAGATATACGGATGGCTGAGAAGCACATGAAAAGATGCTCAACATCATTAGTCACTATGAAAACACAAATTAAAAACCACAATGAAATACCACTACACACATATTAGAATGACTAAAGTTAAAACAACAAACCCAGCTGAAAATACCAAGTGCTAGTGAGGTTGCAGAGAAACCGGACTTGCTGGTGGAAATAAATGCAAAATGGTATAGACCCTCTGCAAACAGTATGGCAATTTCTTATAAAGTTAAATATATATTTGCTAAATAACCCAGTAATCCCACTCCTAGAGAACGTTGGGGACATGGCTTAGCTTGTCTCCGCCTTAGTTGCTTCATCTGCAAAAAGCACCATAATTGTATGCACTACTAAGAGATTTTAAAAAGCCTCCCCTGTAATTATGGTGTGACATAGTACTTTCTTATCGCGCATTATAAGATGTTAAAATGTGATTTTAAAAATGTGTCTTACAATTGAAGAAATATGGTAATATCTACTTCAGTGCATTGTTTCCGGGGTTAAAACAGTTGTTAAATGTTACTGCCTGGCCCTGGCTGGATAGCTCAGTTGGTTAGAGTGTCGTCTGGATACACCAAGGTTGTGGGTTCTTGTATGTGCTGGTCAGGAATCAGAAATTAACCAATGAATGCATGAATGAGAGGAACAACAAATAGATGTTTCCACTCT
>NW_006383011.1:16429621-16430542 GCF_000327345.1 Myotis davidii | reverse complement strand
TATTACTACTACTACTACTATTACTACTATTACTATTTTAAGAAACAAATAGCAGAACTTGGATGTGATACATTGGAAAGTGCCCCTCTCACTGCACCCCGCCTTCTGCACGCCCCGCCCATTTGCTGTTGAATATTCATGCTCTGGTTCAGGCAAACACAGAATGAGCTGCTGTCACCAGAGGAAAACGTGGGAAACATTGACCACTTCTCCGTTTTCTCTTGCTACAGAAAAACCACAATGACATGCTACGTGTTGTGTTGGCAGGGTCAGCTCCTGCACCGGCACTGCTCTCGCAGGGTCAGTTGTTGCACTGTTCCCATTTTGTGGGAACATTGGCTCCCACGAGTGGAGGGAGTCTGGGTGGGAATGTGAACTAATAGAGTGGTGTATGTGTCAACCCTGTGTTGAAGGAGAGGGGACAGGAGGCCTCGTGGGTGTGCTAACCATGCCTCAATTAGTTCTCTGAGGCAGAGAAAAATAATTAGTACTTTACAGCCACTGACGGGGGGAACACATAAATTAGGGTTCCAGTTGGGTTAAATGGCTGGAAAACTCAACCACGACTACAAGGGGAAGCTGGTTAGCCACATGACTTATTTCCTTATTATTTATATTTTACTAGTGGGGAGGGGGGGTGTCCCTCAACCCGGCCTGCACCCTCTCCAATCTGGGACATCCCTCTCGCAATCCAGGACCGCTGGCTCCTAACTGCTCACCTACCTGCCTGCCTGATTGCCCCTAACTATTCTACCTGGCTAGCCTGGTCACTCCTAACTGCCCCCCCTCCCCGGTGGCCTGGTTGTCCCTTACTGCCCCCTTGCCAGCCTGGTCACTCACCCCTTTGCTCACCACAGCCTGGCAGTTCCTGGCTGTTCCTTTCAAGGTGCACGATTTCGTGCACTGGGCCCCTGGTTTTAA
>NW_006383011.1:16420518-16425766 GCF_000327345.1 Myotis davidii | reverse complement strand
GCATTTAAACCACTTTTCATTTTAGCTCATTGGCTTTACTATTATTTTGTGTTGTATGTTAACATTTTAAGCAAATTAATGAAGTGAATTAAAACTTACAGTACATTTTCTTACTGATTTTTCCTGGCTGCAAAATTATAGACTTCCTTAGCATTTAATGTTTTTATCACATTTTAAAATTTGAAATTTTCACCCAGCTGGGGTGACTTAGTGGTTCAGCATCAACCCACGAACCAGGAGGTCACTGGTTCAATTCCTGATCAGGGCACGTGCCTGAGTTTCAGGCTTGATCCCCAGTAGGGGACGTACAGGAAGCAACCAACTGATGTTTCTCTCTCATTGATGTCCCTATCTCTCTAGCTCTCTTCCTTCTTCTCTCTCTAAAATCAGTAAATATTTAAAAATAAATCAATAAAAATGTTACTGCCTGGCACAGAGTTCTCAACCAAATAGTTGCTAGTTAACTAAGTATACGATTGTTATTGTTACCACTATTACTATTACTACTATTACTACTATTACTATTTTAAGAAACAAATAGCAGAACTTGGATGTGATACATTGGAAAGTGCCCCTCTCACTGCACCCCGCCTTCTGCACGCCCCGCCCATTTTGCTGTTGAATATTCATGCTCTGGTTCAGGCAAACACAGAATGAGCTGCTGTCACCAGAGGAAAGCGCCCCCCCCTCTGCTGGCCAGCTTGCCTCCAACTGCCACCCACTTCCAGCTAGCTCACCCCAACTCCCCCCACACCCCCCCGCTGGCCTGATTGCTACTAACTGCCTCTACCTCGACCCCGCCACCATGGCTTTGTCTGGAAGGACATCCGGAAGGTCTCTTGGAAGATCTCCTGGTCTAATTAGCATATTACCCTTTTATTAGTATAGATTCAAGTTCCAGAATCTTTCCTGCAGCCCTCTCTCTGGTTGTACGAAGGAGCAGTGTATAGAGGGACACCCCACACTTGATCTCAGGGCCATTCTTTTTTTTTTTTTAATGTATTTTATTGATTTTTTACAGAGAGGAAGGGAGAGGGATAGAGAGTTAGAAACATTGATGAGAGAGAAACATTGATCAGCTGCCTCCTGCACACTCCCCACTGGGGATGTGCCCGAAACCAAGGTACATGCCCTTGACCAGAATCGAACCTGGGACCCTTCAGTCCGCAGGCCGACGCTCTATCCACTGAGCCAAACCGGTTAGGGTGGGGCCATTCTTAGTGGGGTATTGGGACCAGGGCATTCCCTTTGTGTTCCTGGACCCTTCACACCAAAACCCCATTATCCAGGAGCCAGCTGGTTAGGAGACTGCCTTGGGGGCGCTATCAATGCTAGAGATAAAATGAATTAAAAAAAGAAACGTTCCTTAGGGATTGAGTGCAACATAAGAAGGAATTTCCTGAGAACTACTGTGTCAGGGACTGTACCTACCTGTCATGCAAAACCCATTGGTATTCTGTAAGGCCGTTGTCACAACCTTCTTGTTACATTTGAATGAAGCCAGGGTCCACTGACAGGCAGGTAATTTGCCCAAGATCCTAGAACTAAGTTCCTGAGTTTCCAGGCTGGATTCCACCCCATCCTGCTCTGTGCTGAAGTGACCAGTGCTGCACGCCAGGCAGGATGACGCCGGTGCTGGAGGAATGGAGGAATGGTGCTCATCCTTCCTTCCTAAGTGGTTGTTGGGTTTGATGGCAAAAAGTTGAGTGACCGCCCCCACCCCCAGCTGATGGATGGTGTCTGTGGCTCCTCCCACCCCCAGAAAAGAAAGCCAAGTTATCTGCTGGAATGAGAGGAGCAATCTCTGAGGGAGCCTCAATCCCTCCCACTTCCAATACATTCCATTCTGGGGGTTCCTTGGCCATTTCTCACAACCCTCACCTTAGCTTCAGGAACTGACCCACAGTCTGAATCAGTGGTTCTCAACCTTCTGGCCCTTTAAATATATTTCCAAATGTTGTGATCCAACCATAAAATTTTTTTCGTTGCTACTACATAACTGTAATGTTGCTACTGTACTGAATCATAATGTGAATATCTGATATGCAGGATGGTCTTAGGCAACCCCTGTGAAAGGGTCATTCAACCGCCAAAGGGGTCGCGACCCACAGGTTGAGAACCGCTGGTCTAAATCAAGAAAAAAAGAAGCAGAGTCAGTGTCTGTGGTCCATGAGAGGCCCCTAACATTCCTTTACCTTCAGGTTTTAGCTTCTCAAACACCTGGACTGTATATCCTTCATCTCTGTTTTTTCCTGTATCCAGAATGGATACAATTGGCAAATGTACGGCCTGTCACTCTAGTGCACTGATAGGAACAGAATTCTTCACTTTGAGAAATCTGTTTGGTGTTTTGTGTTTTTTTTTTTAAATTAAATGACAGTAGTTTTTTCATACAATAGATATGCACTTGACTGTATTTTCTCCTGCCCAGGATGAGCATGTGGATAAAGCCATGTCCCAGGCCATGTCGTCTGCCTCTTGAAGGCTTTAAGTAATCCTGGTGCTCCTCCTAGTTTTTGGAGCCAGAGCCCTAGAGGAATCGAATTTGCCCAGGTGGTCAAAACCGCAAGATGAACCGGGCTGGGAGCGCCCATGTCCGCCAGGGGGCGCTGTCGGCCTGCAGAGCGGGGCACAGTGGTCTTGGGCTCCCAGGTGCCCTGGAGACATCGCCCCGCAGCCCAGTGACTTCATTGCTACAGTACCAGCTTTCCGGCAATCAAGTACTGCGAGCCAACCATCGCCTAAGAGCTCATCTCGGCAAGCAAAGGGAAAACTAACAAGATTTGTGACATTCTTATTTTTGTGTCTCCAAACTTAAAGACCTTTCAAAGAAGGCGATTGCGGTGCAGGCAGAGGGAAGGGCTGTAAGAAGTGAGGAGGAAGGAGAGGGAGAGTTGGGAGGAGAATCCTTAGTTTCACTTAAGGGTATAAGGATTGGGCCCCTGGAGGGATTCTGCCTTAAAGGACAGAAGGATTAGCCACCCAGCATCAGATCCTTCCTGTGATTTTAAACAGTTCCGGTTTGACATTGGCTATAGCTACATAACTTATACCCGTGACAAAAACCCCTATTCCCTGCCCTGGAGCCTGAAAGGTAAGTTAGGAGTAGCAATGGATTAGCCAAATGTCCGGAATGTGTGAGCGATATATAACCTCATCTGAACAGTCAGATTAGTCATCTGTTAATTGATAAGATATCCACAGGGAGCATGCAGAAACAGCTGTTACACTTGGTACAGGTATCATAAAACCATATGCTGAAAATATATCTATCTGATGTTAGGAGAGAAGATTAAATAGAGAAATTGAGAAACAACAAAGTCCTTTTGTTTTATTTATTTATTATTTTTTGTTAATCCTCACCAGAGGATATTTTTCTACTGATTTTTAGAGAGAGTGGAAGGGGTTAGGGGCGGGGGGTGGGAGAAACAGAGATGTGAGAGAGATACATCAATTGGTTGCCTCCCACACGAGCCCCTACCAGGGTGGAATGGAGCCTGCAACAGAAGTAAGTGCCCTTGACCAGAACTGAATCAGGCTACTCTTTGTCCTCCCTAGAGCACATGCCCCAGTGTCCAGGACATAGCAGGTCCTGAGTAGAGACTCATGGGTTGGTTTATGTACTTAAAAGTCCCAAGATGCAGACCAACATCCAACATCAAAACTAAAGAAGATGTGGTATGTGATGCCATTTTCTATATGGTGGTTGAATGAGTGGGGCTCAGGGTCAAGGGAAATGAGGAAGAAAAGGCACCCTCACTCATCTTTAAGCTCTATGGCGTTGCGTCTATCCCTCCACCTCCTTGCAGGTGTAAGTGAGGCTTGGTGTCTGGGTCATTGCAACAGAGTCCAGAAAGAGATGGAGACATGGCAGACCAGACATGAGCCAGTAACAAGAGGGGGTGGGCCTGGGGTGGGGTTAGAAGCGGGACTGGGTCTCAGGTGGGGGATTCTGTCCCATGGAGCATGTGTGGAATGTATGACAGATCCCGACCAGGCACACCTGTGCAGTAGCCATTGGCATTCTGTAAACAACAAGCACACAACAAGGACGTGAATATTCGCATGCTAGTCTTTTTTTTTTAAATATATTTTATTGATTTTTTACAGAGAGGAAAGGAAAGAGATAAAGAGTTAGAAACATCGATGAGAGAGAAACATCGATCAGCTGCCTCCTGCACATCTCCCACCGGGGATGTGCCCGCAACCCAGGTACATGCCCTTGACCGGAATCGAACCCGGGACCCTTCAGTCCGCAGGCCGACGCTCTATCCACTGAGCCAAACCGGTTTCGGCCGCATGCTAGTCTTAGGTTCTGGCACCCACTCCCTGCTTCTTTCAGCTGATCTAAACAATATCCACAGACTGTTCCCTTTTTGATCAGATGGAGTATAAATCATCTCTGGACTCGGATCTTCTGCCTAACATCCTGCTTTGGGGTGAGTCTTCTGGGGGGGGGGCAGAAATTGCAAAAGAGAAATATATCCATTCTTGCAAAATTGTCTTTTTAAAATATTAACTCCAGTTATGCTCTTCCCCTCTTTAGCATGACCAGTGTCTCTTAAGAAAAGAGTTCAAAAGCATTTGCATGTTCTACAAGGTCTTAATTATCTGGTCTAACCTACCTTACCTTCTCGTACTGCCTGCCACATGCCAGGTACAGCTTGTCACTCATTTCAAAGAGCCATGCTCTTACTTACCTGAGATCTGCACACTCTTCCATTGTTGCTGCCAGTGCCGGTCCCTCACCTCTCTGCCTCAGGAGCAACTCCTCTTGGATAGCCTAGACCAGAGGTTCTCAACCTGTGGGTCGCGACCCCTTTGGCAGTCGAACGACCTTTTCACAGGGGTCGCCTAAGACCATCCTGCATATCAGATATTTACATTACAATGCATAACAGTAGCAACATTGCAGTTATGAAGTAGCAATGAAAATAATTTTATGGTTGGGTCATGGCCCATGTGCATAAGTTGGTTTTCGGCCTGGGTGAGTCTATTTTGAAGAAGTGATGTTACAAGAAGTGGGGGCGTGTGGGTTGGTTGGTCCACGGGAGACGAAGCACAGGCGGGCTGCGGGATACACAGCGCGGGGGAGGTACATTGTTTTGAGGCACGTTCGCTGAGGTCGACCCCTTCCAGCTCTCCCATCCACAGTCGTCTATCTGAAACAAGTATACAAGATGAGTGTGGATGGGAGAGTTGGAAGGGGTCGACCTCAGTGAATGTACCTCAATCAGATTGAGGACAT
>NW_006383011.1:16416892-16420504 GCF_000327345.1 Myotis davidii | reverse complement strand
GCCACCCCGTCTATGATAACCTGTTATACCAGCCCCAACTCATGAAGACAACTTCTGTGATCACTGGTTTCAGCCAAAGCCCTAACATTGGCTGCCTTGGCCTAGTCCTGTGGTTGGCAAACTGTGTCTCGCAAGCCACATGCGGCTCTTGGGCCCCTTGAGTGTGGCTCTTCCTAAAGCTTAGGAGTGCCCTAATTAAGTTAATAACAATGCACCTACCTATATAGTTTAAGTTTAAAAAATTTGGCTCTCAAAAGAAATTTCAATCGCTGTACTGTTGATATTTGGCTCTATTGACTGATGAGTTTGCCGACCACTGGCCTAGACCTTCCGGGTGGCACGTACCCAGGCAAAGGGCTGATCCTCTGTGCTCTCCCAGAGGCCGGTGCACCCTACATCTACGGCAGCACTTATCACACTGCCCTGGGGACTCTTACTCTTTCAGTCCTTTTTCCTACAAGCCTTAATTTTAAAAAAATATATTTTTATTGATTTCAGAGAAAAGGGAGAGAGAGAGAAGTCGAAACATCAGTGATGAGAGAGAATCATTGATCAGCTGCCTCCTGCACACCCCACACAGGGGAATCTAACCCGCAATCCGGGCATGTGCCCTAACTAGGAATCGAACCATGATCTCCTGGTTCATAGGTCGACGCTCAACCACTGAGTTACGCCAGCCAGATGAGCCTTAATTTTAAAAGGAGAGGAGCACCATCTTGATCATCTTTGCAAAAACTTTTATATCATCTTTCTTCCTTTTCTTTTCCCTTTCCCACCAGATGACTAAGCCATAGCTGGAACCAAGGGGCATTTTACTCAATGTCTAGATCAATGGCTGTCTGTCTTTCAGGACTATATACAGGGGCCAAGAGAAGGAGGAAGTAAACAATCATTACTGATTGGCATTTCACATTCGAAATCTTCCTCCTGCAAGTGCTTCTTTGTCTCTTCAGGTGAAATCTGGAGCGGAGAGTTATTTTAGACCAGCTCCCCCGGCCTTCCCAGGTAAACGCAAGGGCCTTCCCCTAAACAAGCCCACACGTGGCATTTCCATGGTACCCCTGGAGAATACACATTTTCATTTAGCCAAGTTTGAGAGTAGGGAGGTGAGAGATTTATTTAGAAAGAAGGATGCAGAAGGGCAGGAAATCAGCAATGTTTGAATGTCAACTATCAGCATTCTCCCTTTTTATATAAATATTCATCCAATTCAAAACAGGCAGTTTGGCCAAGTCTTTTAGTTACAGCCCACCCTCCTGACCCTCACCACAGAAAGACTTATAATTGAAAGTAGAGGTCACATTGGTATCTGTTGCACATGAGAATTACAGTGTAATTATTCTCACGTGTAACAAACAGTCTGCTAAGAGGCAGATGCTGCCTTCCTGTAACCTTACTTAGGTTGCAAAGAAGAATAAAACCAATACTTCGAAGAATGCCTACTCACCGAGATGGCAGCAGACCCTCTTTCATATATTTGGGGGTCTTGTCTGGGGTGGGATATGATATTATGCAAAAAGTTTAATGCAGTGTGTCCATAATTCTAAAACGATTTCCTGTTTAACATACTGGAGAGGAAGGATTTTGGCCACTGTTTTTCAGTGCTTTTGCTTGTGTGGTAAGACAGAACTCACCCAGAGAAAGAGGTATGAAACACTATTTACTCAAGGATCCCTAACTCATTAAATCCTTGCCTCTCTAGACTTCCCAATGGGGCCAGGGCTAAAGTGAAGGCAAGTGAAACACTCATCTTTTGGTACAAAACTTCAGGGGTACCAATAAATAAATAATATTTTAATGCAATATTTATCATGATTTAAACTTTGGATATGTTCATGCTAAATTTTTACATGTATTTTTATTTTTAAAAATATTGCATTGCCCAGCTGGTGTGGCTCAGTTGGTTGAGCATTGCCCCATGCACCAAGAGGTCACCAGTTTAATGCCTGGTCAGGGCACATGCCTGGGTTGTGGGCTCCATCTCCAGTGGGGGGCATGCAGAAGGTAGCCAATCCATGTCTCTCTCTCAAACTAAATAAAAACAGGTTTACAAATAATGCATTAAAATATTATTTATCTTAATTACTGAGTATATTGGTACCCTTTAAACTTTGCCTCTTTGTCAAGTATCTCTCATCTCATTCGAGCACTGGTTCCGTTTCCCAAATGCTTTTTCAGATCAAACCCTATTCCCTGCCAGTTGTCCTCAGTTACTTGCCCCATGAAGGAGGTGGGGGTAGGGGGGAGTTTAAAAAAATATATAATGTTAGAAGTAAAAAACAAGGAGGAAGAAGTTCGGATGTTCAGAGAAATAAAAATTAAACAGCAACGAGGCATCACCTTGTGCTTTGTCAAACTGACAGATTTTCAAATATAATCTCCAGCTGGTGGGAGTGGCCAAGTAAGGCATAACTTTTTATACGTGAACATCCCATTGGTCCCTAAGCCTGCATTGTAGCACTCTCTCTACCCAGCTGCCCATTCAGCAGAAGGTGAGTAGGCTTCTAGAAATGACTGGTAGGACCCTGCCCGCCTTAGGAGACAGAGGACCTGCCACAATCACCTTCGGACTTTTCTGATCACTTTTGCGACCTCTGTGCTGCACTTGATCCTATGGTTCCAGGGGCCTGCCTCCTTCCTGGCCTTTAACCTTTTTAAGCCACAGGTAATGATAACCTTTTTTCCGCTGAGAAAAAGTGATCGGGAAGTGGGTGTTACATTTTGGTCTACACTATCCAGTCCTGCCAGATGAACACTCACCTTAGATTTCTACAAACTCCCTGACTTGACTTGGCATTTTGGATAAGCCGCGGTTTTCTTTTTCCATTTGCACAACCCCAGCTCGCAGGTTGCGGAGATGACCTCTTCCCAACCCCGTCCTTTGAGATACTCCAACAAGGGCCGCGCCCTGGGCCTGCGCGCTCTCGACCAGCCCTCCCAGGTCCGCGTCCCGCCGCGCGGGGCCACCCCTCGCGGGGCCGCCTTCCCGGTCCCCGGCTCCCGGCGGAGGAAATTCTTCCCCAGCAGCCCAGGGCTCGCCTCACGTGACCAACCGCGGCGGCGGCTTGCAGGGAGAGTTTAAAGGTTACGGAGGAAATTAGCGCGGATACAGTCACTGGTCCCCCGCAGGGCGCGCCCCGTTTCCCCGCAGCTCGGACGACCGCTGTCTAGCGCGTCGATCAGAGCCGTCTCCCCGAAAAGGGCAGACAAGGTCCAGAGAAAATATGAAGGCACTTTGTGGAACATAAACACAAACCGAGCTGGGGCTCTACTGAGCTCTCACTTGTCAACAAGTTCTCGCAGCCTGAGAAGTCCAGGACAGATCCCAAAGGGGGAGCATGCCCCAAAGAAAGCGAAGAGAGAATAAATATATAGAAACTCAGAGAGAGCCTTGCACGCCCCTCCCTGTGCACCCCCGTCCCCCCTCCAATCCCCCGCGCCGAGCCCTGCGTCTCCAGACAGAATGACAGGCCTGCCCGAGTCAGGGTGAGGTGGGGGAGGGTCCCGCGTCTTCTCTCGTAGTGCGAGCCCCGTCACTCTCCCACCCGCGGCCCTAAGACAGTGTTGACCACAGGACTCCGAGGAGATGAGCGGCCCGCTCGCCTCCGGGGG
>NW_006383011.1:16410292-16416690 GCF_000327345.1 Myotis davidii | reverse complement strand
CACACACACACACACACTCACACACACACACACACACACACACACTCCCTCTGACGTCTTTTGCGCATTTCCTGCATTAGAGGGAGGGAGACTCGCTCGCACACCGGGCTGTCCTGGTGGCAACTTAACTCTCATACAAGCATCCTGGCCCCTGGTCGCAAACCCAGAGCTTCTGTGTAGTCGGGGAAGGTCAAAGTTGCAATGCTTCTTCAAGGGAGGATTGTTTTGATGGTGGCAACAAAATTGGCAAGCTAGGAACATTCTTCAATAAAATGTTCTTTATAAGAAAAAAATCATCAGCGTTGAATTACAGCATGCTGCCACATAACAGCTTTCCCATTATTAAAATAATCTAGTCACTGAGGAAAGGGGTAATCTTTTTTTCCCCTCTTTTTTATCAGATGATGCAGATATCATGACTTCTTTCACAATGGAGTTTTGGTGCAGCCCAAAGAAGTATAGCTAAGAAATCACCCCGCAGCTGGCAGAGGAGCCGACAGCTCCTCTCTTCTTCTGGAGGTGCCGCTGGTGGTAGGGGGGGAGAGGCTTGTTCCAAACACGGACGTCCCCCAGCTCTCCCCCCATCCCTGTTTTCCGTTAGGAGCCCGGCGAGGAAATACATGCACTCACTGAGAATCGCCCGCGCTAGGGCGCAGCGCTACAAGGTGTAGGCAGAGTGTGGGGTGGGGCGAGAAGGGGACTGAGGAGCCCCCGCGGCTCCCAACGCCGGGGCGTCGGTTCTTCATCCTGCCCTCGGGGCGGACGGAGCGATCCCGGCCCCCCTCCACGCCCCGACCATGGTAGTGTTCAATGGCCTTCTTAAAATCAAAATCTGCGAGGCTGTGAGCCTGAAGCCCACAGCCTGGTCGCTGCGCCATGCAGTGGGACTCCGGCCGCAGACTTTCCTTCTGGACCCTTACATTGCCCTCAACGTGGACGACTCGCGCATCGGCCAAACGGCCACCAAGCAGAAGACCAACAGCCCGGCCTGGCACGACGAGTTCGTCACCGATGTGTGCAACGGGCGCAAGATCGAGTTGGCCGTCTTCCACGATGCCCCCATCGGCTACGACGACTTCGTGGCCAACTGCACCATCCAGTTTGAGGAGCTCCTGCAGAACGGGAGCCGCCACTTCGAGGACTGGGTGAGTCTGGCGCCTCCCGGTCCAGGAGCCCAGATGTGGGGTCCGGGGTTGGCTGGGGGTGCGAAGGGGAGACTCAGGGCCTTGGCATTGGTAGCAGGGTGCAGGGACGTCACTGTGACCCGGCGTGTGTGTGTCTACGGAAGCCTCAGTTACCTTGGAGAAAAGCACCCTCTGCTTGGTAGTTGGGGAGAGGTAGTAGGCATAGGAGTTAAGAAGAAGAGACTTGGGAAGAGGGTCTGGCTCTTTGCCCCCTCCAGCCAGCGAGCGGGTGCTACAGGGACCTCGCAAGCTGAGAGAGCCCGAGCCAGTGCCTGAAGGTTGGCTGAGAACCCGGCGCCTTCCGCAGGCGCGTGGTGGGCTGGCTGTGTGTGATTGTGTGTGGGTGGGTTCCTCTGTCCTTGGAGAGGCACGTGGAGCCCTAGACTGAAGGCTTCTTGCACGTCCTGGCTTTGTCCTGCTTCGCCGAGTCTGGAGCTGCTTTATTTTCCCCTCCGGAGGAAGCTAGCTTGTTTCTTTTCTGTGGCGTGGTGGGTAGCTCATCTTCGGACCTTCAGGGAGAAAAATGTGTTCTCCTCCAGGATGCCCCCTCAGGGTCCAAGAAACATCAGCCCAATGCATTACCCGCCGTCCAGAATGAGTGTTGTATTTAAAAAATGGTTCTGCTTGCGAGTAATTGAAAAATCAGTGCTTTGAAACCTACTTATAGTTTCTCTGTTTTGATTTTCAAGATATGTGGGATGAAATACTATTTCTAAGTCTGAGACTGAGTTAATTGATTACATTGTCAAAAATATTGGGGGCTGGGAATAGGCCTTGTCCATGGACTATTTAAGCTAAATGCCTTCAGCCTCAGTACCCAGAGAAGCAGGGAGAACACAGCCTTGTTTTAGCTGTTCGAGGAGGGATAGTGTTAAATGAGGAAATAAATTTCTGTATTTTTAGAAATTCTTGTTACCTGTTTCCACCAAGAGCAGGTGTGGCTCTGGGTGTATATGTTCTCAGGGTTCTTTGATCTCCACCAGAAGAGAAGTATCTGCTTCTCGCGGAGAGATGTAGAGAAATCACCTCCTAATTACTGAGAACAAATAACTTTGTGATTGTCCTAGGGTCAGAGGTTGCATATGAATCACCTTGGCATATCACCTCACATATTTTTTCAAGGCAATGGACTTTTAGGGGAGAATCAGAAAAAGCCTCTTCTCTTTATGCTCAGGGCTGTGATGTAGGCTGCCCGAAACCATGGTTACGGGGCTTGCAGGGAAGCTCCAGCACACCACACCAAGTACATCCCTGGGTGATTTGTGACTTACACTTTGGGAAGCAGGCAAACCTTTGTGGAATCCCAAAGAATGCAGTGCCATTCCATTCCACAATGCTCTGGACCTCTGCCTCCCTCCCACCACCCAAGTTTCCACTCATTCCCCATGTCCTTTCCACACAGGCCTGTTAGTCCTTTTACTCATGAAAGCAGCATGTGTCTGAGGGGGAGCTGAAGAGATAACTAATTTCAGAGCCAGACCTTAATACTAAACAACTATGGTTCTGAAGTTGTTGTTGTTTTTGGATAGGAAGGAGAAAAAAAACCATGACTATGGTTGGGAGGAGATGGGGCCTTTTGCTTTGTATGCGGAGGAGGGAGTTTGAGGAGAGGCCGAGAGCAGCAGGTCTGCTTTTATTCAAAGAACAGGTCTTGGTTGGAGCGGGGGATGTCTGAGTGCCTCTGGTGGTGCTTTGCTGGGGCCCACCCAAACCCTGGGCCCAGCAGGGCACCATTCCCACTTCTGAGCACTTCCAGTGAAGCGCACAGTGGCCAGTAGTCTTGCTTGGTTATCGTTCTCTAATCTTCTCAAATTCATGTTGGATTTGGCTCTAGACCAGATCACCTAGTGCACAGGCACGTTTTACAGACAAGGACATTGTGTCCCAGAGAAGCTAAGTGGTACCCGAGGTAACATGACAGGCAAAGGGGGGTTGGAGGTAAGGCCCCCATCTCCTCTTGCTCACCACTGTCTGGTGGGGAACTGAGCCTCCCTGGTCTGTTTTCCCTGCAGATACGTGTGCTGCGTCCCTGAACATTTTTATTGTACGTGATAATTTAAAGAGCTTTCAAAATCATCATCTCATGATCTCTTTTGCCTTATAGCAAGTGTGAATTAAGTATGACAGGTATTGGACAGTTTTAAAGAAACTTGAGATTCAGAAAGGCTGAAGGCATCGGATAATGAAGCAAGAAGCGGAGCTGGTTCTCTTTGCTCACCTAGTGTTGTTTTCACTGGAGGAGGCTGTGGCCACTCTGTTTCCTCCAGCCGAGGGTGGGCGTGCATCAGCAGAGGTGATTGGCCCTTGGAACCAGAGCCATGTTGCACGTGGGCTGAGTAAGGTCACCTTTCCCATTCCCATCAGCCAGGGCACCACTGCAGAATCACACCTTAGGGTAGAATTCCCCGAGCTCAGGGCTTTGCGCTCCTTACCTGGCCGTGATGAAGAGATGCACCCTTTTCCAGGTGTGGCTAAGAACTCTGAGGGGGAGCTGGAGCTGCTCCTCGCATTGCTGTGGAATGTTTCATTCTTCTGTATTCGCTGTTTGTTGCTCAGATTCAACCAGGGAAGTTTAGCAGTCTAATCCAGAGGTAAAAGAGACGATGGGTGACTCTCCAGGGGCTTCCACTTAACCAGGGAAACAACAGTAAGGTTCTAAATGAATATTTGAAGGAATTCAGAAAGGGAGTAGGCTAGGAGAGCTGGAAGGCTCTGGAGGGTTCCTGAAAGGAGGCACGCACTGGGTGTGAAATGTGGGCAACATTTAAAGAGGTATTTATAAGAGGAGGCAGTGTTTCATGGGCACGGACACAGCTGGAATAAAAGCAGAGAATGCCTGTGGCCAGCGTCGGAGAACGGAGTAGCACAGCTGAAACGGAGGGTGCCTGTCAGAAAGGAGCAGGCAGGGTCACGTTCCCTAAATTTATGACTTATTATCTCGGTACTGCCTGTGCTATTATTTACGTAACAGTTTTCAACATTGATTCTTTGACTTTCCACTTGAGCCCAGTCTTCATGAAATCACAGGTTTGGATACTGTTATGACTTTTCTTCATTCAGATGAAAATAAACACATGGCCTCTGAAGTAAAAAGAAGAGAAGTTCATCTCAGGTGACTCTTAAAATCATTAGTGATACGGGGGACACATTTTGGAAACACTGGAGTAGGAGGGAGTTTAGACAACTGAGGTGGGTTCCAATGTGTTTAAAAGCCAAGCTGAGATCATTATTCTTCAGATAATGGGAGACGTATCAGTTGTGATGACAAAGAGGGTTCTTTAGAGAAAGCTTATTACAGAGGCATGGGAGGATTTCACTTGTGCTTGAAGCAGAATCCCAGTAAACACTGTTGCTATAGCTCGGTTTTCCAAGAACAAGATAATAACGCTACTCAGACTTCGGTGTGCCTACGAATCACTAGGGGAAGGTGTGAAAAATACAGACCCTCCTGCCCGCCTCCAGGGCTCTTCATTCTGTGGCTCACGATGAGTGCTAGGAGTCCTCATTTTTAACAAGCTGTCCTCAAGGTTTTGGACCAGAAGATGCTTTGGGAAACCCTGGGCCAGAATAGCTCCAGGTAATTAATGTATCAAGATTTTGTACAGAGATGTCCTGAAATGTTTTAGTAGGCCTTTGTAAGTCCTAAAGCAACATTTATAAGCATACTCGTGTGAACTAGAAATATGGGGATTCATGTTAGAATCAGAGGCTAGATGGAGCCGCATTAGCATTTAGGACAGAGGGTGGAGAGCACAGTAGATGGCGGAGAGCATGGATGGAGCACCCAGGTTGACAGTGGCTGGTCCCCTACACACTCAGGAGTTTGCTCTATAGTGTAAGTAGTCTACTTAGGGCTATGTACCCAGCTCAGTTCCCTATTTCCTCACCCCCTTGCACCACCCCTGCCTCTGAAGACATCTTGCTTAGGGTCACTCCCTTGCTTCATCCTGTAGAAGAGATGCTGAGGTACTCATAACACAGAGGTAATGACAAAGTCATCTTTAAAACATTTAAAAAAAATTTATTTCAGAGAGGAAGGGGAAGGGAGAGAGAGAGAGAGAAACATCAACGATGAGAGAGAATCATTGATCGGCTGCCTCCTGCACACCCCACACTGGGGATCAAGCCCACAGCCCAGGTATGTGCCCTGACTGGGAATCAAACCATGACAGGGCCAGCACACCTGGGTGACCGGGCCCCGGAAGCCTGTGGCTCTTCTGCAGTCTGAAGGATGGGCCATGACTACCGTGTTGTTTTGTTTTCAGTCTCACCGAGGATATTTTATTTATTTCAGAGAGGAAGGGGAAGGGAGAGAGAGAGAGAGAAACATCAACGATGAGAGAGAATCATTGATCGGCTGCCTCCTGCACACCCCACACTGGGGATCAAGCCCACAGCCCAGGTATGTGCCCTGACTGGGAATCAAACCATGACTTCCTGGTTCACAGGTCGACGCTCAACCACTGGCCAAACGTCTTTTGAGAGGCGGCTCAGCAGAGCACTGACAGGCAGAGCTCTGGAGACAGGATGTGTAGGTTTGAATCCCATCAATCTTTCGTGACCTTGAGTGAACCATTTAACCTGTGCTTCTGTGTTTTTCCTCTGTAAAAAGTGGGTGACCATAAAAATACCTAGCTGAAATAAAATGGGGCTGTTGTGGGTGAAAGGAGTCAATCTCTGTCAAGTATACAGGCCAATGCCTGAATCTTAGGAAGAGCTCAATGGATGCTTAACTGCTACACGTATTGTTTTGTCTCCTAAATCTCCATGGGGGCTGGCCAGTTCTGTACTGAGCTGATTATTCTACAGCATCCCAAGAAGCCAGCTTTGCATAGTCTCCAAAATTTTCTCTTCAGTAGGGCCATCTTATTTGGCAAGGATTGAGACACTGAAGTTTCTGTTTCATGTTTCCAATATTGCCTATTGACGGGGCTTCTCAAATCATCCTACCCTGCTGATTCTGGGAGATAGTTCTGCACCCTGTTTGGAAAAGTTAGGTTCTGGGGCTGATTCCCCTTTGGTGCAAGAATTCTGTGGGGAGATTCTTACAATGCAAAGGCCCAGGAATCAGTGGTTGAGCAGCAACCCATGGTTAGATGCTGATGCCCTGGGCGAAGCCTGAGGACACTTGTGATTAAACAAGTCCCTGCTGAGTGTCATCCGAGATGGTGGCCTGAGCACACCTGAATACACACTGCCCAAAGGTGTATCTCA
>NW_006383011.1:16406958-16410245 GCF_000327345.1 Myotis davidii | reverse complement strand
TCTTAGAGGAAGTATGGAAATCTCCATCATCATTTAAATAGACTGAGGTGGCAAGGGGCTGGGAAGAGGGTGGGGAAGGGCTGGGAATGGTCCATGTGCACCTGGGAATGGTTTATGCACCTAAAGCCTGCATTTGTTCCCCATAGTTGAGGATCTATGGGTCTCCTGCTACTCCAGCGGTTCTCAACCTGTGGGTCACGACCCCTGGGGGTCAAACGACCCTTTCACAGGGGTCGCCTAAGACTATCGGAAAACACATATATAATTACATATTGTTTTTGTGATTAATCACTATGCATTATGTTCAATTTGTAACAATGAAATTGGGGGTCACCTCAACATGAGGAACTGTATTAAAGGGTCGTGGCATTAGGAAGGTTGAGAATCACTGTGCTACTCTATTGCCTACTGACTCCTAAAATTCTAACCTTCTGATGAAATATTGTTCCCTTTGGTACATAATTAGTCATT
Organism: Myotis davidii; assembly: GCF_000327345.1. Taxonomy (NCBI): domain Eukaryota; kingdom Metazoa; phylum Chordata; class Mammalia; order Chiroptera; family Vespertilionidae; genus Myotis; species Myotis davidii. The sequence goes on along the minus strand of NW_006383011.1, from coordinate 16,409,774 downwards.
TAATAACTACCCTAAGGGTTAGTTCTTGCCCCAGGGCTATCACAGCCCCATGGCATTGGGGTCCTGAAGTTAAAGGGCCTCGGGCTTCATGGGCCTTGTCTGTTGGTCCTGTTCTCCTGTGTGTTTTTGACCAGCAGCCACTTTAGAGACTATTTTTGCAAACCAGAATGACTACATCTCCTTCCAACACCATGTGTACAGGAAGTTTCCCTGGAATCTGAGTTCTAATCACAGGATGCCTCTAGCACTCACTAGTTGAGTGCCTTTGAGCATGTGACTTAACCTGTGCTTTAGCTGTTATAAGCCCATTAATCTGTAATGTGAGACTATAACAGTTCTTACCTCTGAGGGTTGTTGTGAGAAACAAGGGAATCTATGTAAAGCTTTTAGCAAAGGGCCAGGCTACAATGCATTTTATCAATATTATTAATACTTGAAGAGTTATGTGTATGTGTTCATAGTTTTGGAACCTTATGTCAGAACATAGATCCAATGAAAGGTATGTTTTTTCCGAGTTGTAATGCACTTATAAGAAAAATCTCACATAGTCTACAAATAAATGTAATTTAGTTACACTTAACAAATTGCCTTTTTGAAAATATTACAATTACTTGAAATGAGGTTGTTTTGGGAAGTCTCGGAATTGTGGCCATGATAGTCAAAGGTTAATTACTTATTGAGGCATATGAGTAATTGGAAATAGGGTATTTGGGAGCCGCTGTTTTGGTTTCACTGTACTAATTTTATCTAGCTTCATGGATTTAAATATATTCTCAATGTTGTTGACTCTAAATTCCTAATTCCAGCCCATACCTGTTATTGAACTCCTGAACTCACATAAGTGACTGCCTTTTTGTCATTGCCATTTGATTAAACAAATTTTTTTAAATAATTTTTTTTATTGATTTCAGAGAGAGAAAGGGAGAGAGAGAGAGAGATAGAAACATCAATGATGAGAGAGAATCATTGATCGGCTACCTCCTGCACACCACCTACTGGGGATGGAACCTGACACCCAGGCATGTGCCCTGACTGGGAATTGAACCATGATCTCCTGGTTCATGGGTGGCTGCTCAACCACTGAACCACACCTGCGGGGCGACCATTTGATTTTGTAAAGGACATCTCATACTTAATTATATCTAAAACCGTATACCTGATTTCCCCCACCTCCCTCCCTGATCTAAGCCTCTCATAGACTTCTCCAAGCTCAAGAAATGGCAACTCCATCCTTCCAATTGTCTAGGCTGGAAAACGTGAGAAGCCATTTTTGATGCCTCATATCCAGTCCATCAGCAGTATCTGTTGTCTACCTTCAAAATGTGTCCCAGGTCTGATGATCTTTCTAACACCACTCTAGCCAAGTCCCTGTTATCTCATACCTGGAATAATATTTCAACAGCCTCCTAACTGGTTCACCCAACATAACCAGGTCAGGTCACTCTGCACATAAATCTCTCAGGGTAAAAATGCAAGTCCTTATTATAATCTGCAAGGCTAATATGGTCAGGCATCCTGTTATGAACACTCTGACCCCATTGCTCATTACTCTTGACCTTGCTCACTCCTTCCTAGACATACTGACCCACTGACACTCCTTAAAAATATTCACTATGCTCCTGCCTCAGTCTTTGCACTTGCCATTTCATCTTTCTAGAATGTTCCTCTCCAGATACCTCATGGCTCAAGTTTTTACCAAATATTACTTTCTCAGGAAGACCTTTTCTGGAAGTCCTTTCTAAAAATTTAACCTCTCCTTGACATTTTATATGCTTCTTTCCTGTTTTATTTTGCTCTAATATATTTTTCTTATTTATCTTTATTGTCCATCTCTAACACCAGAACAAAGGTCCTGTAAATGCAAAGGTTTTCGTTCATGGCTGTATTCTTGGCACCCAAAACAGTTCCTGGCACATTGTTGAATGAATGAATGAAACTAGTGTGTATTCCCTAGTACCTCCTATTCTAGATATCGGGAGCATGGTAAAAACAAAAGTTGTGTTTGGTATTATTCCTGCCTTCAAGGAGTATGAAGTCTATTTGGGAAACCTAGTAAGGCAAGTGAATTCCGTAAGAAATCTTTCTGTACAGTTGAAAGAAGGAAAGAATATTTTACTTATAAAAATCTGTGTAGTCCATAAAGATGTTTTAATGAGGGAATGCTGTATTATTTCCCATGTAGCAATTTCTGAACTGAAGTGTCTCCATGAAGTCTGAGGTTCTATGGTTTTAGTCGAAATCATATACCCTCCAGGGGCCCAGAGCCTATGCAAGATGCTGGGATGAGGGGAGAAGGAAAAGGCCCACTTGTCCTTCCTTTGCGGAGATTAAAATCAAGTGTGTATGGAAAACAGTATGGAATTTCCCAAAAATTAAATATGGAGCTGCCATCTGAACAAGTAACCCCATCTCTAGGACTATATCTTAAGGAACCCAAAATACCAATCAGAAAGAATATATGCACCCCTATGTTCATAGTAGTGCAATTTACAATAGTTAAGATCTGGAAACAGCCCAAATGCCCATCAGTAGATGAGTGGATAAAAAAGCTGTGGTACATTTACACCATGGAATACTATGCAGAGTAAAAGAACTCCTCTTACACACTGAGACATCCTGGAGGGACCTGGAGAGTATCATGCTAAGTGAAATAAGCCAATCAGAGAAAGACAAGTATCACATGATCTCACTCATATGTGGAATCTAATGAACAAAATAAACTGATGAACAAAATAGATCCAGAGACAAAGAAGCATGGAACAGACTGTGGAATCTCAGAAGGAAGGTGCAGGAGGGTGGGAGGTGGGAAGAGATCA
>NW_006383011.1:16394803-16406942 GCF_000327345.1 Myotis davidii | reverse complement strand
GGTGGGGGCGGGCTAGAAGAGATCAGTGGGGGAAAACAGGGGACATATGCAACTTTCAACAATAAAGGTAAAAAAATCAAGTTTAAATTCGCATAAGAGCTTTAGAAACAAAACCCTTTGTAGTTGGCAGCAACAAGAAATGAAATTTTAAATTCCAGTGCCTGAACTCACAGAGCTCACTGAGGCATTTCCTTCTTCCAGGGGCTTCACTTAGATTAAAAGAACTCCAGAGCAGGCCTGCAGTGCTTTACATAAATAAAAGCTACACTTGGCAAAACATTGTATTTCTCTCCAAGTTCCTTTGGGTATATATGGGCTTGTTAAGTAATTACAATCTATTATAATGCTAATCAGCAGGGCTGCACCTGTTTGAAATCTAGTTTTCTGGCAGAACACAAGTGAAGTGGCCAAACGTCTACTGTGCTGTGAGAACCGAGAGGCCAGGAGCATACTATTGTCACTGCAGCGTCTGAACAGAATGACAAAGCGCAGAGGGAACATGACTGAGCTCTGTAATCTCGTGTCTTGGAGGGAAGCATAAGCCTGATACCAAATCCAAGTGCAGAAAGGGGGATCTCCCCTGCCCCCACCTCCTCCCGTCCCCTCTATCTCACCTTGAAGTCTCAGAGAGGTCGTTTCTAAGCTAGTGAAAAGTCACCTTTATTTGCCACCAAGGAGTAAACTCATTGAGCTAATGATCCCAAGAAATAGATCAGAGTGAAAATGTAATCATGTTCAAGAGGGTTTTGAAAAATCATGGCAGGTGAATCTATAATTAACCATTGAAGGGGGGAAAATCATCTTTGATTTTGCTCTTGTCCTTCCTGAATAGAGTTGCTTGTTTTTCAGATGATAACATCTTTTGGTGCCAGTCATCTTTTCCCAGCCAGATGTAAGCAACTGTGAGCAGGAAGTGTGTCTCCTCCCCACTCCTATCCCCCAAGTGGCTTGCCAATCAGAGGATAAGCCACTCAGGAAGTCTACGTAACCTACTCATCAGTTGGTTGAATAAAAGCCTGCCCTTTGGGGTCTGACTTGTAGAAGCTCAAATAGGCAGCATTCCTTAATCAGACTGGCTTGGATTCTGCTCTTAGAAGTTCATCTGGTACAGTCTAAAAAAAAGATGGTGGATGCCTCGAAAGTTTCTAACAGGTGGACAAAGTGGTGTGTTCACTCATTGTCCTACCCATTTTTTTTTATCCATTTAGTAAATATTTATTGAATACCTTAGTTGATAGGCTCTATACCAGGAGCCGGTCCCTGCTGTCATGGAGTATATAATCTTGTAGGAGACACGATATGAATCAAGGAATAACAAATATACTGGTGTGTAAAATTACAACTAAGAAGCAGAACTCATCACAAGCCTTTCAGAATCGGAGTCACCTAGACCTCACTTCTTCCCATCGGAAATTTATTGAATGAGAGTCAGGTGACTTCTATTAATTCAGTGGTTCTCAACCTTCCTAATGCCGCGACCCTTTAATATAGTTCCTCATGTTGTGGTGACCCCCAACCATAAAATTATTTTCGTTGCTACTTCATAACTGTAATGTTGCTACTGTTATGAATTGTAATGTAAATATCTGATATGCAGGATGTATTTTCATTGTTACAAATAGAACATAATTAAAGCATAGTGATTAATCACAAAAACAATATGTAATTATATATGTGTTTTCCGATGGTCTTAGGCGACCCCTGTGAAAGGGTCGTTCGACCCCCCACAGGTTGAGAACCGCTATATTAACTGGTGGCGTTGGACCTTAGATTCCTCGTGAGTTAGCGTAGTCTGAGGCTATGTAAGGCCTCCGTTAACAGGGATCCTGACTTGGCTGTCTGCATTTTAGGCCTTGACTTTGCTCAGCCTAGCACTTGATAAAATTTCACCTTTATTGTTCTCCAGGAAGCTAAATCTTGTCTCCCCTGAAAAAGTGCCAGCTTCTGCTTTTGTTTCCTCCTCATCTTTCTGCAATGCTGTGATCAAAATCACAAAGCAATTTTCGACAGCTTGCTTCTTGATCTAGTGTTCAAGGCCCATAAAAAATACATGTATTTTTAAATGGCCCTCTCTCTGCATCATTGAGCCGCTCAGAGGAGAGTCTGAAAACAAACAAGCAAGTAGAATTTCTAGAACGCAGGGTCTCCAAATCTATCTCTCTACTTTCTGGACCTAAACCATTTTAGGTAGCTGAGGGAATCAATCAGCCAGCAAAGCTGGAGCATGTGACCTATCAGCGTTTGCCAGAGTATCTTCTCCTTGCTGTGATCAGAGAGGTTGGGAAATGTTACGGAGTTAAATGCACATTAGTATATTAAGGTTTCCTAGATGGCCCATTGCAAGGGGACTTGTACATCCCTGTATATAACTACACATTTCTATGATGAAGATATTATCACAGAATGCTCTTTCTTATTTGTAAAAAAAATTATTAGGATAATAGAACTAGTGTTTGCTGGACAAAGTTTTGAAAACCATAATTAGATAAAAGAAGGAATGGATCTTCCTCAAGTGGACCATTGGGGATTCAACAGTAACACCTTTTCTTTTAAAAAAATATATTTTATTGATTTTTTGCAGAGAGGAAGGGAGAGGGATAGAGAGTCAGAAACATCGATGAGAGAGAAACATTGATCAGCTGTCTCCTGCACACCCCCTACTGGGGATGTGCCTGCAACTAAGGTACATGCCCTTGACCAGAATCGAACCTGGGACCTTTCAGTCTGCAGGCCGCTGCTCTATCCACTGAACCAAACCGACTACGGCCAGTAACACCTTTTTATGCAACAGTGAAGTTAAAGACCTGGGAATTCATAGGCGAGGTGGTTCACATGGGTTCTAGTGAGCAAAGCCTTCTTGGTAAGATTTGGAGCCAGGCCTTGAATAAAATGGAATCTGAATAGACAGGTAAGTGAGCTCCTCTAAATTGCAAGAAGCAGTTTGTTGGAAAGCAGTTTTTTTAAAAAAATTGTTTTTATTAACTCCCATCTGAGGACACGCTTATTGATTTTCTGGAGATGGGGAGAGGGAGAGAGAGAGAGAGAGAGAAAGGGAGAGAGAGAAAGAAAGAAACATTGATGTGAGAAACATCAATCGGTTGCCCCCTATACGTATCCCACTGGGGACTGAACCCACAACCTAAGTATGTGCCTTCACAGGGAATAGAACCTCACAGGGAATGGTACTGGATGAGGCTCCAACCAACTGAACAACACTAGCCAGGGCTGGACAAGCAGTTTTTAGCATTTTGGGTTATGAGGGCAGTCAGCAAATTGGTGAGATTAAAGTAAGAATGCAATCCGAAAATAATTGCTTCATTGAAAACACACACACACAAAACAAAACAAGCTATCCAAAGAAAGAGAATGGTGGATAGAATGGATATTCATTCATTAATCTGTTCATCCATCTAGCCAGCCATTCAACAAATATATATTGAATACTTTCTGTGTTCTAGGAATTTTGCTTGCAGCAAAGTGTTGCACAGAATCACTCATGATATATTGAACTTTTGGTTATCAAGGAAATCTATCTTGAGGGCTAACCTCAATCTCCCACGCTATATTTCCAGTTAAATTTCTTTTGTTTATTTCTTGATAAGATTGATAGAGGTGGAGAATAGCTTCGTGGCATCCCTCATGTAATTGAGTGGTGGCTTGTCGAAATTCATAAATCTAAAGAAATATTTTGGAGTCAGCCAGTCCTGGGTTGAATTCCAGTTTATCAGTTTGGGCTGCATGATATTGGGCAAATTATTTAACTTATCTGTACTAGTCTCTTTCTAATAAAAATGGGATTAATAGCTTGCTTGCAGAATTATTGTAACAGTAGATGAAACATGTAAAAGCGCCTGGCTTCTAGAAAGTTCTTATAAATAGTAATATATTATTGGTAAACATCTGCGATGAATATTTATTATTAGATACAGGTACGATTGTGCTTCCAGCTGAAGATTTTGTTCAATAATTACCAACTGAGGAGTTTTGAGCTAACGCTTTTCCTGACCGTCCCTACTTCCCTCCCTCTCTGAGATAAGGTAGCAACAGGAAACAGGAATTTAGGGTCTGCTAAGCCCTTCTTACTTGGCCCCTGGGGTGGGAGTTGAGATGAACATGGATTACCTGCCTTTGGGCTGGCTTTGGCGCCAGTGGGTGGACCTACCTGACACATTATTCCCTCTTGGGTTTTTAAAAAGCAGAGGCAGTGTCACATTTTGACCTGAATATCACCTTCATTAGCTAATGAGCCTCATGTGGTAACTGAGTTTTGAGGCTTTTTTACAGCCTGTTTTGCTATGGTCCCGGTGACTTCATTTTACTACCAGGTGTCTCTTATACAAGCCCAGCTTCTAATGCACTGCACACTGATTGCTTTGCAAGAAGGACTTTGCTTTTGACCAGGACATCCAAATTGCTAAGGAATAACAAGAGTTGAAGAATAGCCAACTGTTTGAAGAGATTGCTGTATGCTCCTCAGGAGCATATATTTGTCCCTTTGTGGGAAGAGGAGGGAAGTTTGCAGTCACTTTTTTTAAAAATCTTCACCTGAGGACATGTTTTTTAATTTTTTTAGAGAGAGAGAGGGAGAAACATCGATCTACTTCCTCCTGCACGCCCCCTATTAGGTATGGAGTCTGAAACCTGGGCATATGCCCTGACCAGGAATTGAACCAGCAACCTTTCCTGCGCTGGATGACGCCCAACCAACTGAGCCACAACAGTCAGGGTGCAGTCACTTTAAAATGGAAGGCTTAGACCCTGGCTGGCATGACTCAGTGGTTGAGCATCGACCTATGAACCAGTAGGTCACGGTTCGATTCCGGGTCGGGGCACATCCCAGGTTGTGGGCTTGATCCCCAGTGTGGGGTATGCAGGAGGCAGCTGATCAATGATTCTTTCTGATCCATTGATGTTTCTATCTCCCCCCTCTCTCTTCCTCTCTGAAATCAATAAAAAATATATATTTTTAAAAATGAAAGGCTTAGCCTCGTTAAGATAATTCCAGCATTAGCCAAAAGTAGGGAATGTGCTTTTTGATCAAAGACCCCTTCTGAGAGCCCCTAGAAACGCAGAGGTGGCCTCCTTAAGGTTTGAAGTTCAGACCACCCATTGGCCTATGTGCCATAGGACCCCACAGCTTCTCCTTTTCCCCTGGTGAATATTGGGGCTCTATTCATAGAGCATGCATAGTCCCCAGCCATGACCATCTAGCAGTCAGCAGTTCTCAACCTGTGGGTTGCGACCCCTTTGGCGGTCGAACGACCCTTTCACAGGGGTCGCCTAAGACCATCCTGCATATCAGATATTTACATTACGATTCATAACAGTACCAACATTACAGTTATGAAGTAGCAACGAAAATAATTTTATGGTTGGGTCACAACATGAGGAACTGTATTTAAAGGGCCAGGAGGTTGAGAACCACTGATAGCTGGTTTAAAAAAAAATTTTTTTTTTCATTTTGAAGAAGACTATCTCATTTAAGTTCCAGGTACCTGTGCACTATTTCCTGATGCCAGCTTTAGGATTGGCTTTCATCTCTTTATTAGTCTGGTTTCTTGGAATCCAGAGGATTTGTGTAAGAGTTGTTCAGTGGCACTCAAACCCCCCTGGGGTGCTCAGAGCCAACAGTTGTCTCCTCTTGCCACCTCCCCCCCCCACCAGGGGGCTTATGGGACAGAGTCTAGCCTCATCATTGCACCCGACTTTAGGTTTCAGGGCCCTGCATGGCTTGTACCCTGCCCCTTCCCCGTTTTCTGCTAAGTGGATCCCTCATGGTGTGTGCTAGCAGCCTCCTCCAGGAGGCCTTGCTTCTGCCCTCTGTCCCACTTTTTCTCTGTGCTCCCATCTCCCGTGCCCATATTCCTGGAAAACTCTCACACCCAGTCAGGTCTTCTTCCTCCGTGGGCCATCCTGCCTAGAACGTGCCCCAGCGGTTTTGGCCCTTGGAATCCCGGTGACGTTTGTGACTTGTGTCCTTCATTTGAAATGATTGATGTCTGGTGTTGAGGACTGGACGCTCTCTGCCTCTGTTCTCCAGCGGGGGCAGGAAAGGGTTCCCTGAGAGTACAGTCCCATGTCCTTGGTGCTTACACCCGGCATATAGCCTTGCATATAATAGATGCTTGGCTGGTTAAATTTTAACACATGGCATTTAACATTTTATTTACCTAAATAATGGGTGTTCTTTAGATATTTGTTCTGGGGTGTTCTTTCTGTCATGACAGAGGAGAATGTAATGTTTTAAAAAAATCACACACACAAAAACATACACACACACACACACACACACACACACACCTGTGTGTAATTTAAAAAAGAAAAAGGCAAGGAAGGGTGTGGCCATATGGGGAGGATTTTTATCTCTTCAGCATTATTTTTAAAAATTAATTAACTACTGTTTAAAGGAGTAAACAGAAATACTGAGCAGGCAGTATCAAGTTCACACATACTCCATCCTCCCCAAACACAGTTTCCCCTATTATTCCCTACATATATATTTGACTTTAAAAGTAAGGGGGAACAGATGCGGCTTAGCAACTGCGCATTGAAGCAGGTGGCATCATAGTTAAGTGCCAAAGCTTTGCACTGTGGCAGTGGTTCCCAGCCTTCTTTTGGCCATGCCCCACCCAAGCGTCTCTAAAATCCTGATGCCTCCCCTGTGACCTATGATTCTTATTATTCGAAAAGTGAACTTCTGTTCACGCGGAGGAAGCCTAAAAGGCCATTAACTCGGTCTAAACAAGCTTCCAAAGAACATGGCACCCATGAAAGAGAAAAATGAAAGAATGAAAGGACAGGTGAAGTACTGAGGAAGAAATCACTAAGAAATTGTTAAAAAAAATAATAATATGAAGTGATATGAAAAAACAGCAAATAAAGTTTCAAAACATATAATAGAGAACTGGAATACATAAATATGTCACAATATATACTTATATACTGCATATGAGGCCCCTAGAGCAGTGGTTGGCAAACTCATTAGTCAACAGAGCCAAATATCAACAGTACAACGATTGAAATTTCTTTTGAGAGCCAAATTTTTTAAACTTAAATGTATAGGTAGGTGCATTGTTATTAACTTAATTAGGGTACTCCTAAGGCTTAGGAAGAGCCACGCTCAAGGAGCCAAAGAGCCGCATGTGGCTCGAGAGCCGCAGTTTGCCGACCACGGCCCTAGAGCCATAAGAAATGCAAAAAATTCACTGCTAATAACTCATTCTCAAATTGCCCCCCTTAAAAATCCAATTGCTGCCCCCCCCACCCCTCGTGAGGCTTGTGCCCCACATTGGGAACCACTGCACTAGAGGGAGGCAGGTTCTAATTTGGGTTGCACGCCTGAACCAGTGGCACGAGCTTTCAACAAATTGTGTAACCTCTTTGAAGCCTTCATCTGTAAAACAAGACCAGTAATACCTAATCATGTTAGAATAAATGATAGAACGCACAAAAAGTGCTTGTCACCGCCAACACAAAATGTTAGCTATTATGACTATAATTCTATTGAAAACATAAATTGTAGATTGTGTGGTTTGGGGACTTGTTATGTTTATTACATTGTCAGAGTCCATTTTATTTGATTGTCTGTGTCTGAGGGTTGCGTAGGGCTGGGGGCTGCTTTTTTCATTAGAGGGGCAGGCCTGGGATAGATGGCAGTTCTCATGGTAATGAGTTACGTGGGAAATGACTATGGTTTGCCAAGTTTGTATATGCTGTCTGCATGCAAGCATTTATATATAGGCCAGTATATATTCACAGAGTCCTGCGTTCACAGTTTGCTGGTTTATTCTTTACCAGTTCAGCTTCACCACTGAGGAGCTGTGTGACCTGGAGGAAAAATTTAACCTCTCTGAACTTCACTTTCCTCAACTGTAAAATGGGACTAGTCATAATTGGCTCTGCCTACCTCACTGGGTTGTTAGACTCATTTAGCATAATTCTGAAGGATGAAATATTTTGAAATACACATGGAAGCAGCAACTATGAACCACTTTGGGATTTCAGGAGGGGGATGGCATTTTCATTCACAATTTACAGATGGGAAAATTGAGGATAGAGGTTGTCTCCTGGTAGGGGGCACTCAGATCTTAGTTCCTTCGTCCCTAATGACACTGAGCAGCGTTTGGGATTCTTAGCCAAACAGTCAGCCCCCCTTTTATGTTGCTGGGGCTGAAGGTTTAAAATTGATCTTTGGGCTTTGTTTCTAGGAAACTGGAATCTTAGAAGCCCACCCCCGTGTGCAAGAGAACACGTCTCTCTCTGCTTCCTTATCCTTTCTTGGCTCTTAAAATTATTTTCTTTATCACTGCTTATCATATGACTGTGCACAGACAACCGTAGAGCCAACTATTTTAGGGGGAAAAGGGAGGAAGACAGATAAGACAGTGATTCAGAAACAAGCAGGAAAATAGAGTCACATGGCTGTCCCCTGGTGGGTGGGATGCCCAGTAGTTTCATAGGCCCAGACGGCCTCCTGAGCGCCTGGAGAGTGAATGAGGCCCCTCCAGGGAATGTGTTTTAAAGTCCGTTCCTGTGCTGGGGGAGATTCAGAGCCCAGACTGAGCACCCTTCACAAGGCTCATATGTGCATCCCCGCACCAGAGCTCCACTCTGCCTCTGGCCCTGCTCTGTGCCTGGGGCTGTGCTAGGGCCAGTGGGGGCTCTGAGGGGAGGGCTTGGTGTCTTCTCCCAGGAATATCGAAAGGAGAAATGCCCACTGGAAAAGATGGATCACATCAGTTTCAGAGCGAGAGGAAGCTGGATCCTGTCCTACCTATTGGTGGAAAAGTAGAAATTAGTGAAGCATTTTTTTGGGAAAACAACTTGGCAGGTAGTATCTATAAAAACCAAAATATGTACTTTCAACAATAAATATAAAAATTAATAAATATGGGTGCCCACATACCATGTGCCTTCTGTAATAGGCTTTGGATTTTACGCAAGAGAGCATAATTTGACCCTTTCCAAATTTAAATGGGTTAAGAACTTTTAGAATTGTTCTCCCCTTGGCCAGTGTGGCTCAGTTGGTTGAGTCTCAACCTATACACCAAAAGGTAGCGGGTTCGATTCCTGGTCAGGGCACATACCCAGGTTGTGGGTTCGATATCCAGTTAGGGCATGTGCAAGAGGCAACTGATTGATGTTTCTCTCTCTCTCTCTCTCTCTTTCTCTCTCTCTACCATACTCTCGCTAAAAAAAAAATAAATAATAATAATAAAAAAGAATTGTTCTCTACTTTTTGTAGATGACCTGTTTTTCTATTTGAGGGGGAAAGACAGGAGAAGAGAGAATGAGAGCACATCTTGACTAGTTTTCCAAACTATAGGTCAAGATCCATCAATTGAGGTGATAAAATCAATTAATTGGACCCCAAACAGCAACTTAAAATATGGAAATCAAATAGAACAACATTGAAATTATCATTCCATACAGTAGGGGTAAATACAAGATGTGGCAAAAGTGGGTTTACAATTGTGAGTACGCAAATCAGAGATTATTCTTTTTATTATTATTTATTAATTATTGTATTATTTTCTGTATGAACAACTGTAAACCCCACACTGTATTGCTCCATAAAGCTTCTGCTTCAGTTTTATTTATACGAGTATTATTTATATGATAATCTTTATTCTTCCTGTGGGTTTCAGTGAAAATAAAAAGGGTTGAGAAACATTGACTTAGAACATGATTTCTAATTTAATAGACTTTTATTGAGTACCAGTGAAATGAAGATAAGACAGCAAAGAAGGTGTTGGGTTCTCTGCACTCAGTAAGCTTCCCAGTTGCTCACCCACACAGTTCCATGAAGGCAGCTGTGTTACCATTGCCCAGGGAAGGTTGTTAAAGGCTTGGGAGGAGGTGGCTTTGGAAGGGAGGGTAGGATAGACTGGTTTTGAAATGTCCCTCTGCTCCTCAGTGAACAAGTCCAGAACAACTCAGGATGCAGAAGTGACCTGAGGAACTGAAATGCCTTGTGTTCTCCAAGTGCCCCCATGCCCAGAAACCCCTGCCAATGGCATTCAGTATCAGATAGTGGTGCATCAGGGTGCTTGGGCTTAACCGCCAGAAGTTCAAGGTTAGAAACCTCTGACGCATGGTGGGTGTCTCCAGCACTGGCTACATTTCAGTCAGCCCAGGACAGTTTTGGATTTTTTGATCAGGAATGTGGGGGCTTTGGAAAAGAATGTGTTTTGTCCTCACCCTTTGAACTGCACAATGTTAATACATTTTATTAAAAAAAATCTGTAGCTTTTCTCTTGATTCTCTCATCAAACTTATATGGTAGTAAATACATATTGTACTTCTTAATTTGACATCTGAGGACAAGACTCAGGGAAGTTAAATGATGAATTGGAAGCTGAGGCAGATGAACGCGCCTCTGGGTCTCTTGATTTTTAGGGCTGGGCTAATTCCTGCACATGTACAGGTTTGTAGTCTCCCAGACACACTGAGCCGGGGGACCCAGGGTGTGGTCCAGAATTTATTGATATCAATACCATTATATATTTAATACCACTATACATTTAATCTCTATTCAAAGCCATCAAATGAATTAAAATTCCTTCCTACCCTTTTCTTTTCCTCCCCTTCCCTTTCTCTTTTTGTCTTAGGGGATCAGGTGGGGAAAGGTCCATGGAACATTTTTCCTCCAATTGAAAGAATGTGAAAATAGCTATCAATGTATTCATTAACTTCTTGCGTATAGATTGGAAAATATAAAAGCACAAACTTAAGCGACTTGATCAAAGTAAAAAATTTAGTATAGACAGAGGAACTATGAGAAAACCAGTTTCCTGTTCCTAGTAAGATGCTGTGTGACTCTATCACTGACCCAGTCATCATTCACCTATCACACTGCCATCCTCCGTCATCATCCGTCCATCCGTACAGTTTATTGGTCATAAGTTAATGCCAATTCTATGTATCCAGAACCTTCACTAAGGGAGGCTGATTTTTTAATTTATGTTTTCAGTTTGCTCTTTAGCTATTGTTTGAGGTTGGGGTAGTTGATGAGACACCCTTTGGGCTGATAAAAGTTGAAACTTGTCTGTTTGGTTGAGATATCCATTTGCCTGTCTCTCAGGGGTTGGTCTTTACTTGTCAAAGAGATGCTAAAAACCATGGTAAGGAATGATTCTTTAAAAAAAATTCCCCTTTTTGCTTCCATTATTTCCAGAATTCTCTAAGTGTCAGGATGCATTTACTTAGTACATCAGTCTGCTGAAATGGTAAGATACTTCCTCTTGAGTTGGAGCAACGTTTCCCAAAATGTGTTCTGCAGAATAACAGAAGTTAATAGGTCATACACATTCAAAAAAAGGAATTCCATAATCATGTAGATTTGGGAAACTGGATTAAGTAAAGCTAAACATTTCTTGCAGGACTTCTCAGAGTCTTAAATATGCTAATTTCCATTAGTCTCCAGGATGGCAATTGAGTGAATAGTGTTCCCAAACACATTTGATCATGCAAGACTGTTTTGGGGACTTCTATCTCTAACTCATTTGGGAAGTACTGTCTTAAGAATCTAGTCCCTACTATTTAATGCAGATACTACATGTTTAGGGTTGTTGACCAAGGGAGTCATGTATGTGCGCAGGAAAGGGTCATTATTAATTTTCATTAATCTTGTAATCAGTAAGGCCAAACCTTGTTTTTAAAAGTAGGATCTCAAGTGTTTATAGGCATCTGACTCTAAAGAAGGGAGAGAAGCTGACTTGGGCAAATAATTTTATATAAAACTAGGAGTGCAAATAGGGCCCTCATGAACAGGATTCCCTAAATGAGAGTCTAGCGGTTCATCCTTGTTCTGTGTTTAGCCAGCTCCATGCAGCCGTAGCAGTGCTAACGCTGCGGTTCATATAGAATCCATGGGCTGAGGCCAGAGGCGCACGGGTCCTCCTGCTTCCTGAGCCAGGTCAGGCTGACTATTGTCCAAGTGCAAGTTAAGTCTTGCTCCTTCTCTTTCAGAAATCCTATGTTACTTGGTGGTTGCTACCAATCAGCCCTGTTGTGAAGGCATACTTCAATAGTGCATTCCCTTGTGTTTATCAGGAAAGATTGGGAAAAAGCTCCTTGCAAAGATGTGACCCCTGGGGCTGATTCCCACCTCTCCCCCCCCCTCAAAGCAATAATACCC
>NW_006383011.1:16386664-16394772 GCF_000327345.1 Myotis davidii | reverse complement strand
CCCCAAAAAAGTGAAGGAGGTAAAGATTGATTTCAGGTTTTTGCACCCTTGAGAGCCCCTCTGAGCCTGGGGCCCAGTTAGGGTTCCTGGGCTCCTCTTGGCTGAGAAACTTATTTACAATGAGGTGTAGAGGGGTGGGCAAAAGTAGGTTTACAGTTGTTTGTATGAAAAAAAGCATGCAGACTATGATAATTATGATAGATTTATTAATACACAAGGAGGTCACAATGCAACTGTCAGCCTACTTTTGCCCACCCCTGTATATCCATGATGAGTTCCACAGCCTGGCATTTTAGAAGAGTGATGTAGAGGAAGCAATCCTTCCCCCAGAGGGTGACATCTCTACCTTGGGGATTTTTAGATGTCAGTGACAGACAGGTTCAGATGAGTTTTTGGTCAAGAGGAATCTTTCCAGCCGGGTCCTCACTTGTGACTAGGCCAGTGGTCGGCAAACTCATTAGTCAACAGAGCCAAATATCAACAGTACAACGATTGAAATTTCTTTTGAGAGCCAAATTTTTTAAACTTGAACTATATAGGTAGGTACATTGTTATTAACTTAATTAGGGCACTCTTAAGGCTTAGGAAGAGCTACACTCAAGGGGCCAAAGAGCCGCATGTGGCTCATGAGCCACAGTTTGCCAACCACTGGACTAGGCTATTCCTGAGACCACCATGCTCTTTGTCAAGGCCTAGGGTTTTCGTGTGGACCTCCCACAGGAGGTCAGGTTGAAGATTCAACTCACCTCTGCTGAATGGACATAGTTCTTGATTACTTCACATTTGGAAGGCTTGTCTCCCGCTCTGTGAGGGATTGGTGCTTTTCCACTTTAAAGGAAAAACAGGCCATAAATTACTGAGGAATTTTATGGCACTGTCCAAAGCGCAGATTGGAAGCCAAGGAAAAATAAAACCCCAGCTTCTTTCTGGAAAGTCAAATGGTTTTTTTGAGGGCTTGGGCGGGGGGAAGCTTCAAGCGAGAGTGGTGGGAGAGGAGGCTTTACGGTGGGCTATAGACACTCATCTTCTGGTGCCCTGGAGGATTCTGGGCTCATCTGGATGAACTTGACAGCAAAGTGAAGCAGGCAGTCGAATGGTGTGTCTGGGAAGTGGTTGAGAGAAGTGATTATTTTTGGTAGCAAGATTTATGTGTTTGAATTATGCTGTGACTTACATTTGCTCCGGCAGGGCTACGAATTCCTCATGTCATCATATACCTGATGCCAATTCGATGCTGGTGAGATGTGAGGGAAAGGAAGGGGCGAGGTGGGATTTTCTGTGACTGGCTGACCAGGGACAAATCCTGGGGATTGGACTTCATCGTAAATTACAAACAGAACAGTTCAGAATGTTGTATGTTGCAAGACAAAATAGGACCAGCATGAGAAAACACTTTGTAGACTCACGTTAAGCAGACTCCTCCCCCAGAATATGTTTACCGAGACAGGGAAGACCAGGGAGCCCCATTTCTCCTTAACTCAAGCCTTCAGCTCATCTCAGCTCTCTTTTTAAGTCTTTGCTTTTATCCAATCTTTTAATCAGGAGCAATGGGGTTATTGTGTCCAGTTTGGGGTAAATACAGTCGTTTCACTGCCTTATCATTTTAGAATTGGAGCGAATCTAAATGAATCATAACAGTTGCATTTAATAAATTCTCCTGGGTATTGGCTAATTTCAAACTGGTCTGACAAGTTTTAAGGTCCATGTGGTTTGGGGGAAATTCAGTGGTGCGTTTCTTGGTTTCATTGCTCCATATTTCCCTCCAACCTTGCTCCATTTCAGCTTGCCGTTCTACTTGGCATGGTTATCTTCCATCATCTTAGGTTGGGAGGAGGGATGGATGGGGAGGGACTGGCCCGAAGGTCACTCAAGAAGCATTCAGACCTCTCTGCTTGTTAGCCGGTACCCTTTGGAATGCCCAGGCATCTTGGGAAGTTGGCCTTCAACTCAGGGAGAGCCCAGGTGGGAGGCTGCCATCCACCAGGAAACCTCCAGCTGGCGGATGGGGAGGGGCACCTCTAGCCCTGGACGTGAGAGCATCACAGCATTTTGCTGCTTTTCCTCAAAGTCTCTGCCTCCACTGCAGGCTCTGTCATGGAAGCATGAGCCTCTCCACGTTGATTTTCTGCCTTGGCGCTACAATCATGGTGGCTCATGGATGCCAGTTGTTGATTTGTTTTTGAGAGATTATTTACTCTCAGAGTTGGGAGATCTTCTGGGCCATGGGACGTTCAGGGAGCCCCAAGAAGGGGCTTCACTGGCAGGGGATCAATCCCAGGATCATTCCCAATCTGAGGACTCCCCCTCCCCAACTGCTTCTCTTCTGGCTGCTCAGCTCTATTGACATTTCATGGCTCACCTGTGCAGGTTCCCCCAGCAACCTGCTTTCTGGTCATTGTTTGCCTCACAAGGCAAGTATTACAGTGATTGACGTGTTGCTCTAGGAAAGAGATTTTTCAAAAACCAAAACATGTGCAATAAAACCATTGAAATGTGTTTTGAAATATTTTAATAATATCTTAAAAGATACGAAGCCTTTTCATCACTAACTCATGCAGTTCAGAATGACGCCAGTAAGGATTCTATTTTCACATTAAGAGGCAAGACTAAGCTCCAGACTGAAGTGTGGATAGAGAGAAGGGTGTTTCTGTTTGAAATAAATGTTGGCCCACGCACCAAAGGGAGTCAGGAAGTGGCACAGTGGGTGCAGATGTCATGCTCGCCTTTTGCATTCTCCACCAGACACCCACATTGTTTCCTCTTTGCACAAGGTGGCAATGGAGAGGCTGGTGAAGAGCTCAGTCCAGGTTCTCAGGGGGTGGGAGTAAAGGCAATGCGCGCTCACCCTTCTGTGGTCAGTCAGGAAGGTGGTATCAGATATCTCCATCCTTTCCTTTTTTCTTTTTAATTTTTAGATCATTCATGTGTTCATTCAACAAAACTTTAGGGAGCCCCTGCCATGTGCCAGGCATCAAGCGAGGACTTGGGGATATAACAAGGAGCACGATAGACACATACCCTGACATCAGAGGGCTTGTGCTCAAATTGGGGTACAGATAAACAAATGGGTAATTCTCACGTAGTAGGAAAAGCCTGTGATGTATATCCTGGAGGCACTTAAAAAGGGCCCCGACCTAGATGTGCGGGGATGGGGGAGGCTTTTGGGAGAAGGTGACACTAAAGCAGAGACCTGAAAGGAGAAATTGAAAATAGTTTAATGTGACTGCATTGTGAAGTGGGGTGGTGGGTGGGAGTGAGTTGGAGGCATGGGGAAGAGTAGGATTTATTTTGTCAACTCATTTTTTCTTCCTCCCTCCCTCCCTCCCTCCCACTCCCTCCCTTCCTTCTTTTCTTTCTTTCTTTCTTTCCTTCCTTCCTTCCTTCCTTCCTTCCTTCTCTACCTCCTCATCCCCCCTCCTTCCTGCTCTCCCTTCTTTTCATCCTCAAATGTAATCATAGGATTCGAGGGGGGCCACCTCAGGTGCATAGAAGTTTGTGAGTTAGGGCTCTATTCTGAGGTTAACAGGAGAGCCAGTGAAAGAGTTTTAAGCTTAGAAATACCCCGTTGTAGTTCCCAGGGTAGAGATGCTGGTGGCTCGCAGTGGGAAATTGGCAGGGCTGGTGGTGCCTGGAGAAGTGGAGCTGGCAGTGGATGGAATGTGGGGTGAGGATGGCTAGAACCTAAGACCACTGCCAGCTTTCTGACTTGGGTATCGGGGTGCTGTTTACTGAGATGGGCATTTCAGAGGCACAGGTGCCCTTGTGGGTGCTGAGGATTCTTGGTGACTGCTTTAGATCTGCTTTGGGGAATTCTGTTTCCCAATAGAAAGGGCTATTTAAGCTGGGGAGCAGTGAGGACAATTGAAAGGTGAATTGTGTGATGGGAGGTATGAAGCCATAGTGGCAACTGGAATGAGCACACTAATGGCTTTTCCTGCCTTTTCTCTGTCTCTACAGTGTGAATATTAACCTTGTTTTACATGAGTCTAAGGAATCTTGGAGGACATAATCAATCAAATTGGTGGTTTATCCACTAATCCAGGGGGAAAGCTTTGTTTCTTCATTCTAACAAGGCAATTTCTATCTACCAGTTTTTTGTTTGTTTGTTTTTTGCCTTCCTCATCTCTCCCCTTATGGTTTTCTTGGGTTGTATGTGTATGTGAATACTTCATATTGAAATTTTGGATTTTCTTTTTCTTAACCTTTAATATTCTATCTATGTTCCAATGTGTTTAGAATATATAATATACAATAGACTCTTGAACAACATGAGGACTAGGGCACCATGTGTAACATGTAATCCATATACAATAACAATTGATTCCCCCAAAACTTAACTGCTGATAGCCTGTTGTTGACCAGAGCCTACTGATAACAGTTGATTAACACATTTTTCTATGTTATGTGCATTATATACTATATTCTTACACTTTAGTATGCTACAGAAAAGAAAATGTCATTCAGACAATCATTAGAAAGAGAAAATACATTTACAGTACTATGCATATTTATTGAAAAAATTTATTTTGTAAGTGGGCCCGTGCAGTTCAAATCTGTGTAGTTCAAGGGTCAGTTGTCATTCTTTGAATTATATAATTCAAAATGTTATTAAAGTGTCTTTCTTTTAAATTATAAAAAGAAACAAAAGTTAAGATTTGAAATTTTATTTTGACATTTGTTACTAGTATGATGTACAATTTTGGTAACATTAGTGAGGGGTCAGGCTTTAACATTTCTCCAATGTTATATTCTGCAGATTGCAAATGTTTGTAACAGTCATTGCTAGATAAAAAAAAGAGAAAAAATCCATGTGCTAGTTAAGATGACCAGTTGTTTCTAC
Organism: Myotis davidii; assembly: GCF_000327345.1. Lineage (NCBI taxonomy): Eukaryota > Metazoa > Chordata > Mammalia > Chiroptera > Vespertilionidae > Myotis > Myotis davidii. Next base: position 16,389,932 of record NW_006383011.1, on the reverse strand, counting down.
ACTTCTTTCTAATTTTAAGGGCACAAAATGAACTTGGGTAAGTCAGAGTGTTAAAACAAGGTGAGGAAACTTTCTAGATGAAAAGTTACAAGGCAAAAGAGTCTATATTAACGGATATTTGGAAGGAACTCTTCTTTCAAGATAACTAAATTATTTACTGCTCAGAAATTTATCCTGGAATTTTCTGGAAACTTTTTTTTTTTTCATTTCTCTGAGCTTAAGCTCAACCTCAGCAGACTCTGAGATTTCACAAATACAATATATTTTTTAAATTTTAGAAGCTATGGGAAGAGGACTCTATCTGTGGGCATTTGTGAAAGGTAATGGAAATAAAATGAAAGAGATACACATTTTAATTGTTTTTGTTCTATTCTCATTCCATTATCTCATTATCAACAGGGTTCATCCTTGATGAGGCCTGGACAAGTTGAAGGTTTCTCATTTTGAAATTTAGTTGTTTTTTAATTGGTCACTCAAAAGAAAGGGTTACATTGATTTTGAAAGACAAAACATGTCATTGTTCTTTTTATTAATGCCTAACTTCTACATGGCTGACTGGATATTGTTCAAATTTTCCAAAAGAGAAAAAAAAGTGTGAGAGAGAGAGGATCACCCTTATTTTGTATTAGAAGCCAGTCATGGAAAATTTCATCCTGGAAGGATAATTTTTCATAAATGTGCAAGCAGTAAATGGCAATGTAGCTACAATAGAATCTACCCTTGGACTTCCATAGGCAACCTCTCGCTGTAAACACTGAACTACAGGCACAGTTTAGACCCAAAAGCACAACATCATAGTGGAAGACTAATGACGCATTTCCACTGGGATTGAGACTTTTCTTTAAGACCGACATGGACATAGGCTCATACTTCATCGTAGTCCACTATATGAAAGGTGGTGTTGCTAGAGAAAATTCTGTCCTTAGCATTTGCAATCCAATCAGGAAAATAAAGTGCACATCTATTAAAATCAAAGTCTGTTTGTAGTAAGGGCCAAGTATGTGATGCAGGTAGGAAGCATTGTAGATCTAAGAAGGTCAAGCTCATGGGTATACGGGTTGTAATAGTCACGAAGTCCTCTTGGGAGAAATGGAACTTGAGTACTGGGTTGAAAGATGTGGGATATTTACATGAAGAAGGGGTGTGGTGAGCTGGTGACTACCAAGAGCAGGGAGCCTGGAGCCTGTGGGTGAATGTTGGGCCCTCCTTTGGGTTCATTGATTGACTCTGTGGGCACTCTGACCTTCCTCCATCTGGGTTCCCATCCGTTAGGACAGAGAGGGCTGGCTCAGCTCAGCTTTCCCAGGTCTGACCGGAGGACTATGCAACATGAAGGCCAAGTCTTCTTCACGCAGAAGGCACAAGAGGTCTATTTTCCAAATCTAGGCTCTACCTGTTTCCCATGCTTTAACTCCATGTGGTTAGTTAGACCTGAGAAGAGACTTAGCCTCTCTCTGAGTTAAAGGAGCATTTTGAGAGCGATTGTAATAACTCTTAAGTGGAAGGCAAAGAGAAAGAACCAGAGATTCACAGGTGTGTGTTGGGATAAAGGGTGAAGGTGCAGGTTTAAAGCTAGCATTCATACACTCAGACTTGGCTGTTCTGGAAACAAGAACACTAGACAAATCATGAGGGGATGGTTTGGTATTGGGCTGTGAACCTCCCAAAGTTGCCAACTTTTTTGAATTTGAATGGTGAGCACTAACAATCTTAGGAGGCCTAGTGGCAACATTTGTTCTTTCAATTTAAGGGGTCCTGGACTGTCCAGGCTGATGGAATGGGCTCTGTATGCCCCGCCTCCCCTGTCAGGAGGGAGAATGGAAAAAGAAGATCCTGCTATTGATATCCCAAATAGGAGCTAGTATATGGTGATGCTTGCCCTGGCCCTTTAGGCTCAAAACTGCTCATTTGAATAGTTGTATGGTGTCCAGGATTAGACACGAAAGTTGGGCTGTTCACATACTCAGGACATGGAGAGCCAAACTGGGAAAGTGAGATAAAGACGGGCTGAGAAAACTTAGCCCATTTCTGCCATCAGAACAGCACTCACACACTCTCAGGTATATACGTACATACATACCCGAGGCATCGAGGTGTTGAATGATAGTAGAAAAACCTTTATAAAAATGTCCACATTATAGAGACTTTCTAGCAGCCTTATGCAGTAGAACCTCATTTCTTTCCCATCTTGAACAATTCGCTTCTCAACCTGACAACCCTTTGATGCTGATACCTCTATGATGAGTCCCGCATCTCTCAGGTGACGAACGAAGGAGAGAATATGTGAATATGAGTCAGGTTACCACTGTTAAAATCTCAGAATATTGTGCTGTGAATAATTTTGTGGGGTTTTTTTTTTTTTTGGCTCTTGTTGCTGCGTATATTGAAAACCAGACAAATACACATAAAACAATTAGAGTGTTGTCTTAGAGACTTAAAGCTCTTATTTGTTCTTCATTCAACAGTCATTTATTGACTACCTGCTGTGTTCCAGGTACTTTGTTAGAGATTTTAAAACTCTAGGAGCTTAGGTATTACAACCTATAAATGTCTTTTAAAGACACAGTTTTTTCTTTCTGTATTCACTTTAGCCACTCTTCATTTGTCTCAGAATAGGAAGCAATTGTGATTAAGTATCTAGAGTAATGTAGTTATCCTAAACTTTAGCCAGATGCTTTTTCAATTGCCCTTTGGAAATTGGTTCTATCATATTTATCCGTAAGCCAAGTCAGGAAGTTTTCAGAGTGAGTGCCAGGTAGGAATTGATGCAGCTAAATAGAGGCTAATCAGGTCTGCTTGGGTTTTAGTGTTTATGTTGGGGATTAATGTCCCACTTGACTCCTTGAGCAGTTTCATCTGTGTTATTATCGTTTAAATTTATCTCATTCTGTTGGTTATCCCTTCCTTGGCCTGAGGGTGGGACCAGGGCCACCAGAACCTAGAGCAGTGATGGCGAACCTATGACACGTGTGTCAGAGATGACACGTGTGTCAGAGGTGACACGCGAACTCATTTTTTTGGTTGATTTTTCTTTGTTAAATGGCATTTAAACATATAAAATAAATATCAAAAATATAAGTCTTTGTTTTACTATGGTTGCAAATATCAAAAAATTTCTATATGTGACACGGCACCAGAGTTAAGTTAGGGTTTTTCAAAATGCTGGCACGCCGAGCTCAAAAGGTTCGCCATCACTGACCTAGAGTCATTTCCTAGTGACACAACTGCCGTGCCCACCTGAGCGGACACGGATGGGTGATGCCCGTGG
>NW_006383011.1:16385466-16386605 GCF_000327345.1 Myotis davidii | reverse complement strand
TATTTAAAACAGCGAAATGGCTTGGTTCCCCCACACGCACTCAGTCAGCAGTCACTACTCCTATAACGCGCTGTCGGAGTCACTCACTGGTACTTATTACATCCCGTCTTGGGTTATTAGTAACCTTTGCGTCCATTTTCCCCCCTCCCTGCTACACTATCCAGCAGTGTGGATACACCAGTCCCCTCCCCGTTCAAATTCTTTGTCAGTGCTCTCTATGGGGAGCAAACTTGATTTATGTTTTAATTTTAAAATGGGGGTGTTAGATTTATTAAAATATAAGTAGTGTTTATTCAAACGGTTATAAATTGACTAATTGAACTTTTTAAAAACGGATTTATTGAGGCATCAATGATATACAATACACTATATGTATTTAAGGTGGGCAATTTGATAAATTTGGGCTTGATAACTTGTTTTCTTATTCTTTTTTTTCCCTTCCAAAAAACATGTAGTGCACTAATTTTGTGTAAGGTTGCCTATCTAGGAGAGTGAGGTGGGGATTTTGAAATGACACTGTGTAATGGTAACGGGGTGATGGCTCCCAGATGACTTTCAGATTGTAGTTTTCCACGATGTTGTTGTGATAAATCCTCTTCACTGAAGAGCCTGTGTATGTAGTTGTAAAGTCTTTATTTCTGTGCCCTTTACACAAGGAATATTTTGCATCTTTTGTTTATTTTTTTTAACAGAAGCTATCTTTTTAAATTTATTTTTCCAGCATTGCTGAGGTATAATGGACAAATAAAATGTATATATTTAAGGTGTATAGCATGATTTGATACCTATGAACATTGTGAAATTATTACAATTGAGCTAATTAACACATCTGTGACCCCCTTACCTTTTTTTTTTTTTTTTAAATGGAGGATAGTTTATCATAGCCTCAGCAATTTCGGGCATTTATCCTCTTGATGCATCCAGCAGTGATTTTACTTCCCTGAGTGAAGGGATGCGGGCTAGCCAAGACTTGGGACGATTCAGTGAGGAAAGTAAGTTGATATGCCATTGCTGCGGAATCTCCTTCTCCCTGGATCCCTCTTTGGTTTTCATGAGGGCTGAGCAGGTCCTGTGCAGTCAATCAGTGCCAGGGCAGGCCAGCTGAATTTCAATGGACTCTTAGCACCTCAACTGTGACA
>NW_006383011.1:16383990-16385445 GCF_000327345.1 Myotis davidii | reverse complement strand
CCCCCCCCGCCCCCCCCCCGGGCCCCAGTCAGTCAGCCAGGTAGCATTAGGAAAGGTGAGGCATCTTTCTTTGGAATCATTAAAGAGGCAAAACTATTTTCAGGTTCAGGCTCTGCAAGTCCTGCCTTTCTCAGGAATAGGGAGGACCTGAGATAAAGAGAGACATCCTTGCGGGTCAAGGTGCCAGATGTGTGCACTCTGCATCCAGCTGTGGGATCCAGTGTCTGCTTTCCTTAGCAGATGCCCCTGTGTTCCCATCCCTTGGCTAGACATATGTTTCCCATTGATGGGCAGCTACATTTGCAGCCAATTTATCAATCATTCCTGGTGTTAGGGAGACAGAAATAATGTGGGAAGCTACCAGTACATTCGCAAATCAACCCAAGGCCTTTTAAGTCAGGAGTTTCAATCTTCCTTGCCATTGCAGACCATTAACAACTTCAGAGTACACCTGGCTTGGTGTGTGTGTGTGTGTGTGTGTGTGTGTGTGTGTGTGTGTGTGTGTGTGTTTGGTGGGGGGGCGTTGAGGGTGCTGGGGGTGGAGGGAGGCAGAAGTTAGGCCAGAGCTGTACAAAAATGTGCAGTTAATTGGAGCGATTCTCATTCTCTGCCTCTCCACTCAGCAATGCAATGGGCTTTTTCCAGCTCATTGAAACTTGCTCTCTGTAATCAGCCATTTAGACCTCATTGTGACCATAAGTCAGGGGGTTCTCTTTTTCAGGAAATTGGCCTTTTGTATCTGGGTCTCCTTGGTGAACTGAAAGGCTTTGGATTCTGGTGAAGGAATCACAAGGAGATGAGGAACAGGCAGGCATGATTCTGAGATATAGTAGGAGGATAAGGCTTGTCCCATGTGTCCTCAAAACGGCACCCCGGGCATACCTCTGCCTGGGTTTTCAAAGATCTGAGCTGGACCCACAGCAGGAAGTACATTCCGCCTTGCGACACAGGGCGCACTCATGAGGAATAATGGAGCAATAATTACCCTAACTATGTGAGGAGCACCTGATCCGTTTTAACAGCCTAGTATTTAACCTTAAAACAGTGGTTCTCAACCTTGGCTGCACATTAGAATTACCTGGGAATCTTTTTAAGATCCTGATTTCTGGGCCTCATCCTCTGGAAATTCTATTTCTTTGTTACTAATGTTGTGGTCTCACCTCATAACAAAGACACAGAATTTCCAGAGGATGAGGCCCAGAAATCAGGATTTTCAAAAGATTCTCAGGTGATTCTGATGTCGTGAACCGCTGGCGAAGTCCGTTAAGTCCAGCTGTTGGCAATGCCTGGGATTCAGTCCCTCCTCATTCTCGCCTCTTCTCTCGGGTTTTTGTCTCTCTCCCCTCCGTGCGTTTTTCCTGGCGAGCGGTTCTACTTTCTAGTCACTTTGCCTGCAGGACAGGAAAGCCTATTCCCCGCGGGGGGCGGGGGAGGGGGCCTGGGAGCTGCTTCTAA
>NW_006383011.1:16376100-16382175 GCF_000327345.1 Myotis davidii | reverse complement strand
TCACTATGCTTTAATTATGTTCAATTTGTAACAATGAAAATACATCCTGCATATCAGATATTTACATGACGATTCATAACAGTAGCAAAATTATAGTTATGAAGTAGCAATGAAAATAATTTTATGGTTGGGGGTCACCACAACATGAGGAACTGTATTAAAGGGTCGCGGCATTAGGAAGGTTGAGAACCTCTGTAGTGGTTCAAGGCAAATGATAGATTAGTAGGTTTTGGTTATTATTGCTAAAATTTAAGTAGGGGAGATTTTGCAGGAATAATATAGGGAATCACACATAGGAGTTCTTAGAATGGGACCCTAGTCCAGGGGTCCTCAAACTATGGCCTGTGGGCCACATGCAAATACAAATATTGTATTTGTTCCCGTTTTGTTCTTTTACTTCAAAATAAGATATGTGCAGTGTGCATAGGAATTTGTTCATAGTTGTTGGTTTTTTAAACTATAGTCTGGCCCTCCAACGGTCTGAGGGACAGTGAACTGGCCCCTTTTTAAAAAGTTTGAGGACCCCTGCCCTTGTCCCTTGTTTTGTATTTGTCACCCATAAAATACACATCTATAAAGTGTGGCGAGTCAAGGGGAGGAGAAGGCAAGCAGGAACCCAGAGAGTGCTAGTAGGGGAGTGCAGTTGGAGGGCCCTAGAGAAAAGCTTTTTTGGCTTCATATTTTCCCTGCTTCTGTTTCACCTAGTCCCCTAGCAATTGGCAGTTAGGTTTTGTCCCTTTTCCTCTTCCTCTAAGGGTTTTCAGAATACAGAGCTAGCAGAATTACATGGGATGTTAAGGGTCATGCTGCCAAGAAAATAAGGCTGTCTTCCACCATTGCCTGTATGCAACGTTGTTTGGAAGGTACTAGCTGATGCACTGGGACAAGAGAAATAAAGCTAAAGTACACATGTGGGAAGCAAGAGGTAAAGTTATCATGTGCATTCGACATGCTTATGTCCTAAATGATATGCTATTTATTACAAACAAGAGAATACAGTAAGGTGCCTTGGAATGAAATAATATATACTGGTAAATGTAGCTCTAGAGAAAAACAACCCGGTGGAAAATAGAATGGAAGCAAAGGTACGCTCTATAGTAAGGATAAGTAAGAATAGTTAAGATAAACTAGCACTGTCAGGTATTACATAATTACATAGTATTGTATTGAGGCTTAAATAGGCAGAATGATCAGTATTACAGAATAAAATCCAGAACTAGACATCAATATGTACAGAAACGTCGTCTTTAGGTGAAGATGGCTTTTTGTGTCAGTAAGGAAATGAAAGATTATTAAAAAATAGTTTGGGACAACTGGGTTGCCATCTGGAAAAACAAAAATTGGATCTTTACCTTGCTTCTTATGCCAACAGAAATGCCAGATGGATAAAAAATTTAAATATTAAAAGTAGTAGATGAAAACAGAGTTTTAAGTCTTCTTTTAGCACAGTCTTCCTAGGTATAATACAAAACCTGGATATCAGAAGTAAAAAGATTGATATATTAAATTTCATAAAAGTAAAGAAATCCAGGTCTCATGGAGCCTAGGTCCCTGACAGTTTTATGGACCATTAAAAAAAAGACAAAACACACAAAAAGTGAATTGAAATTCACAATAAAAACCAAAGAACTAATATCCTTAATTTATAAAGAGCTCTAATCCTATATAATAAAAGGCTAACATAAAAATTGACCGAATGGCCGAACGGCCAGTCTCTATGATGCACCCTGACCACCACAGGGGGGCAGACACTCAATGCAGGAGCTGCCCCCTGGTGGTCAGTGCACTCCCATAGGGGAAGCGCTGCTCAGCCAGAAGCCAGGCTGTCAGCTGGCGAGCACAGTGGCAGTGGTGGGAGCTTCTCCTGCCTCCGCAGCAGTGCTAAGGATGTCCGGCTGACAGCTTAGGCCCGAGTGGACATCAGTCGGACATCCCCTGAGGCTTCCCAGACTGCAAGAGGGTGCAGGCCTGGCTGAGAGAGACCCCCCCCCCCTCAGTGCACAAATTTCATGCACCGGGCCTCTAGTAAATTAATAAAAGGTCAACAATGTAATGGAAAAATGGGGAAAGACAAGAAGATTATTGACTAAAAAAAGAAAGAAATAAAGCCCTAACCGGTTTGGCTCAGTGGATAGAGCGTCGGCCTGTGGACTGAAGGGTACCAGGTTCGATTCCGGTCAAGGGCATGTTCCTGGGTTGTGGGCACATCCCCAGTAGGAGGTGTGCAGGAGGCAGCTGATCGATGTTTCTCTCTCATCGATGTTTCTAACTTTCCATCTCTCTCCCTTCCTCCCTGTAAAAAATCAATCAAATATATTAAAAAAAGAAAGAAATAAAAATGACTCTTGAACATACAAAAAGATATTCAACTTACAATAAGCTATTTTCAAAAATGATCAGAATAATAAGTTTAAAAAAAGTTATCATTAAGGGTAGAGGGAACTAGGCATTCATGCATAATGGGAGCCTAAATTGGAATGATTTCCATAATGGGTGTTCTGATAATCTTTTCCCAAACGAAAAATGCATATGCCATTAACTCAGTAATTTCATTTCCAGAAATGTTGTCCTTCAGAAATGTGTGAAGATATGAATGAGAATATTCATTGCAGCCTCTCAATGTCTTCATAACTCTGTTTCCTTTTACTCAACTGTGAGGTGGAAATAGATTCTAGTTTCCTGACACTTGAAATGGCTGGTATAAGAGTATCTTAGAAACCAGCTAGGCTACCTGAAAGAACAAGGAAGGTAGTCTCTAAATTTAGGGCGTTATTTTAGTGCTTTAGAAAAAGGAAGAGTCCTAATTATAAAGCAACTGTCCTGTGCTTTGAAACGCCAGGGCAAAGGCAGCCCAATTGTGCTGGGTTTCTGCCTGCTTCTCTAGTCGGTACCAAGTTGGAAGCGCTTTGGAGGCCAGTATGATGGGGATGGCTGGTGGCCTTTTTTGGCACTGGGCCCCTACAGATGGAGCACCAGCCTGGCTGATGCTCCCCTCACCACTTGAGGGCATCCAGCCTGGCATCCTGGCATCCTCAAGGGCAAAGCTCCCCTAGAACCATCTTCTTGGATCCCAGCAGGTGGGACCCATCAGATTTGACATTACTTTTGCACCAACATTATTTTGACTCAGATAATGATGCAACCTGTTACACAGCCCATCGGTGTAATTATATGTAAGAAAATTGCTAAGGGAAGTCCCTGAGCAGTTGGAGGCCAGAGGAAATATTTTCAAGTAATTAATGGGTGGTCAGGTAAAGAAAAATTAATATAAAAAATAGGAAAGCCTTAGAATAAGATGTCTGAGGCTAATATCTGTCCAGAAAAGGGAATATACTAGAAGAAGCTAAGCTGAGATTCATAGATATTTAAACTTTGGTTGTAAGCTTTTTTTTTTTTAAATAGCATTAAAAACACCATGTTAGATTTCCTTGTCTCTCCCACCGCTTTACCTAAAATAAGGTCTAAGAAAATAACCATTCCGGGAGTTTATAAACGCCAGAGGCTAGAATTTAGCAAAATGAAGATAATTTAACTTGGATGAATATATCATGCATAAGAAATAGAGGGTTGGTTTGGGCTTTGCTAATGGCAAATGCCTAAACCACCAAATGGTGGTGGTGATTTTATGGGTTTCTTGAAAGTGACCAAGCATTTAGAATCTCCCTACTTATAAAACACTTCAGGTATTGCATTGTTTAACTAAAAAAAAAAGAAAAAAAAAAGAAAGAAAGAAAAAAAGTGAGGCACAGGTAACAGGATTCCAAATAAAGCTTCCTATCTGAGTTGGAAGAATATATTCTAATGACTTGTTCTGATAATTCTATAAATTGTACCTATAGCAAATGCATCTTGGGCCTTGTGTCAGAGGCATTAGCTGAAGAGGCTGTCATTTCAGAAGGCTTCCGAAATGCCTGTAGGAGCCACAATTAATTGGTTGAGCATCAGCAACATAAGAGGGTCAGGGCTGACCTTTCGGGAGCTCATGTTTCAAAGCAGATAGCGCTGATGTGACCAGAACGGAAGAGCACAAGGAAAAATGATCAAAATGTTGCAGGCATGAATGAGCTCTAAGTGTGCTCTATTTAAAGTAAACCTCATCAAAGAAAGGCGGGGTTAAAGAAACCTATAGTTAGGGGTCATTTCTTTGCTTTTCATTTAAGCACAGCTCTTGTGGCACATTGGAAATAAGAATTTGATTTACAAAAAAATACCCAGATCACAAATTCCTTGTTTTAAGTGTGTCATATAAGTGAAATAAACAATAGTGATGCCTCATTTAATGGGGGAGTAGATTTCAGGTAACCTTGGGTCACCAGAACCTGACCGTAAATAAGGAAATACTGTGGAAGTCCAGAAGGAACTGAACTGAGAGGCCAGAGGTCTTTCAGAAGAAGAAAGTAGGCCAATATGAGCCACCCTTGGGCCATTCTCCAGACCCCAGTTTCCTCATTGGTGAAATGAAGGTATTAGGCGGTTTTAAGGTCTCTCTCTTGGTAAAAAATTTGAAATGTAATCTATTCTTTGTTTGTTTGTGTACATTTATGCATATTCTAATACTGAAAAAAGATTTAATAAATGTGCATTGTAAGGAATTCCAACAGTAAAAAGGTAGATGGTGAAAAGCCAGCCTGCCTATTATCTCAGGCTCCCAGCTCCCTCTCCAGAGGCAACCACTAGCCTAGTTCCTCATCTATCCTTCCAGAAATATTCAATAGGCATATTATAAGTATATCTTACAAAAATGAGTGGGGTGTGTCACACACACTGTCATACTTCTTGTTGTTATTATCACTTTCGGAAATTGTGATCATTGGCTCATATTGATCTACTTTCTTCTTCTGAAAGACCCTACAGTATAGTAATTCGTGTCCAGTAATTAATTTAACTGTCAATGCGTGGTTTATTTTCATAGATTGTCTCTTCAGTTCTCTACAGCCCTAAATTTCTCTGACTTTCACATCTTGGTTAAAAAGATGTCTGAGTAGCCGAAACCAGTTTGGCTTGGTGGATGGAGCGTCAGCCTGCGGACTGGGGGGTCCCAGGCTCGATTCTGGTCAAGGGCATGTACCTGGGTTGCGGGCACATCCCCAGTGGGAGATGTGCAGGAGGCAGCTGATCCATGTTTCTCTCTCATCGATGTTTCTAACTCTCTATCTCTCTCTCTTCCTCTCTGTAAAAAATCAATAAAATATATTAAAAAAAAAAGCCCACTGGTTCTGAGCCCCTGACCACAGTCATATATGAAGTAAGTGAGGGATGAAAGGCACGCCCTGCGGCCGCAGAAGCAGGACGGGGAGGAAGCGCGTTTCCTGGAACTGGGTCAGGCCCCTCGCAGTGTTGAATTCACCCATGTGAGAACTGCTATTCCTGTTGATGACTGGGTTCCCGGTCAAAGGTTAAATCAGATTTGAGACAAAACTCACCACCTTTTAAAACAGTGTATATATGTTAGAGGTTTTTTTTTTTCTTCACTTTAAAAAACGTTAAAAAATAACTCGGGTTGCAGAAGAACCCCTCAAAGACAGGGTTGAGCACATCGGGTAGGAGCTGGAAATAAGAGTTAGTAGAGTTAGGGAGGTGGAAGGTATAAGTGAATTTCCCTCTGTGCCTACTGATCAAGCCTAATTCACTCCTAGGGTTGGAGTGAGGACAGTGGAAAGGCACTGAGGATGGCCTGGCTACTCCTGGGCTGAGGGACAATTTAGAATAGCAGCCTGGGCCCAAGGCTCAGCTAGGAAGCACGTACCTTAGGGTGCCAGCTAAGTAGGACCCTGCACATTCATTTTGGAAAGAATTTTATGTTTAATATTTACTAAAAAGCTTCATAGTAGTCGTCATGGGAAAAGCCTGAACTTGGTTGGACTTCCTTCTATTAAGGCAGGTATTAGTTTTCTTAAAAACCACCTGCCTTGCCCTGACCAATTTGGCTCAGTGGATAGAGCTTCGGCCTGCGGACTCAAGGGTCCCAGGTTCGATTTTGGTCAAGGGCATGTACCTTGGTTGCACATCCCAGTGGGGAGTGTGCAGGAGGCAGCTGATCGATGTTCCTTTCTAATCCATGTTTCTAACTCTCTA
>NW_006383011.1:16364456-16376070 GCF_000327345.1 Myotis davidii | reverse complement strand
CTGATCGATGTTTCTCTCTCATCGATGTTTCTAACTCTCTGTCCCTCTCCATTCCTCTCTGTAAAAAAAAAATCAATAAAATATATTTAAAAAACAAAAACAAAAACAAAAAAACACCTGCCTGGGGAGCCTCAGGTTCTCCGGACTGAGGACCTAAGGCTGTAACCAGGCCCGGGTGGGGCCTCTGGAGACCAGTGAGCCGTGCTTGTCAGTAGCTGGGCTGGGCAATTCTCCCTTCCAACTTGCACAGGGAACTTGCACAGGGAAGAATGGGCCATTTGCATTTTTGTGGCAGGGATGATAGTTTTGCTACCCGCCGCCCCACAGTAACAGGGGTAGGTGCACCTGCTGCTGCAGACACAGCAGACACAGTGGGCTGTGTCTCCAGAGAGATTGTGCATTTTCTTTGTGACTCATGAGTGTTATTTATGGCCATCAGGCTGGTGCAGACAGATAAACAGAGTAACATGGGCTCAGAGCGGGTCTCCCCTCTTTCTATTCAGAAGTTTTTCTCAGAAGGCCCCCCACATGTTGATTTGCAGTGTTCGTTCCATAAAGAGAAATGAGAAAAAACTTTCTCTCAGGCTGATTCAGCTGCCTTCTGCCCAGCCTGTTCATTCCTGAAAGGCGTTCGGTTCAAGTGTCCACTGGTTGAGTTGAAAGCAGGCCGGGGTCAGCATGGACATGCTGATAATTATGCCCTGCTTCACTTTGGGTGCAAGGAGAGACGCTGTCTTTATCAGCCTCCTCTCTGCACACCCCTTTAAATGAATCTCCTTTCTGTTGGCTGGGATTGGAGATCATTAGCTTAGTAACAAGGTCACAGCTTTGCACAAGGAAAGCCTGGCTGTCCTGGAGAGCACACCTGCAGCCCAGCCAGCGGCTTGGCCAACATTTCCTGAGGTATCGGGAGGCCAGGTGAGGAGGGTCCAGGTGGCTTAAACTCAGCCCATCTCTTTCTCTCTCTGAACACAAAAGACAGATCTGAGGTTCTAGCGAGTGCGGGTCAATCAGTCTGTCTTGGGAAATGATGGTTTTAAGTATGACTATAATTCAAGTCCAAGGGATGATTTTTTTAAAAAAAAAAATCGGCACTCATGGCAAAAGTTCCTTGGTGTGCATTGTTCATTTTTGTTCATGACTTCACCATGAAGCTCATGACTTTCAGGAAACTCTGAGAGTCCATAAGGAGGAATTAAGACATAGAAGTATCCACCTCTCTTAGTTTCTGGCTGCCATAACGAAATACCTCAAATGGGTGACTTACAACAACAGAAATTTATTCTCTCACAGTTCTGGAGGCCATCAGTCTGAAATCAAGGTGTTGGCCAGGCCGTGCTCCCTCGGAAATTCCTAGGAGAATCCTTCTTTGTCTCTTCCAGCTTCTGGTAGTCCCAGGAATTCCTTGGCTGGTGTCGGCAGAACCTCAGGCTCTGGCTCTGTCCTTACATGGCTGCATTCCCTCCCTCTCTCTGTCTTGTCCTCTTCTTATAAGGACAAACAGTCACTGGATAGAGGGCCCGCCCTAATGATCTCATCTTTACTTCATTAAATTTGCAAAGACCCTCTTTCTAAAAAAGTTCACATTCACTGGTGTGTGTGTGTGTGTGTGTGTGTGTGTGTGTGTGTGTGCACGCACGCGCATGCGCGAGTAGGAGGGGGGAAGGTGGGCAGGGGGCAAGGGTTAGGACTTAAACATATCTTTTTGGAGGACACAGTTAAGCTTATAATACCACCTGTCCTCAGGAAGCTTCCAATTCAGTGGGGAAACTAATGGAAAATGATGGCAAAACCAGTACTGACAAGGTCCAAGGAGGGACATACACATCCGTATATATACACACAAACACACGCACAGATACACACCCCAGTGAATACCAAAAACACATCTGTAATGTGATGCAGAATTGATGTTTTATAAACGCTGTGTGGAGGAGTTTGTCTTGGCATGTAGCCTTGAAGCATGGGTGGGTTTTAGTTACCAAGAAATGGGCAGTGAGGGCATTTCAAGCTGAGTGTGAGCAAAGTTGTGAAAAGCACACTTAGTCAGACCTGGGAAGAAAGAGGCTTCTGATATAAATGTGAGGGGAGGATTGAAATCTTGAGACTGGAGGTCAGTTGAGTGATCCCACAGGAGGCCAGGGTAGCTCAAGAGGGTCTGAACTTGGAAGTGGTGGTGGAATGAGAAGTCAGGGACAGATCATGAGGAGTGGGGCAGGGGTGGGGGGAGATGACAAAAGGTGGCAAATAGATGACTGGGGGGTGGTCAGAGGAGAGATGACCCTTGGATTTCTGGTGGAGTTGACTGGAAGGATGGTGATGCCTTTAGACAGGATGGGGAGCTTGGGAGGAAAGCAAATTTGAAAGGGAAAATTAATGGTGTTTGTTGTTGTTGTTATAAATATGTTGTTTGAGATAATTGTGCTCCAGGAATAGGTGCCCAACAAAAAGTTAGAAACTTGAGATTGGCAAAGAGTTGAGAGGAGACAGACAGTACACCAGTGAGGCTGCATCCTGCCTTGAGTTAGGGAGAGAAAAATGAAGAGGAGACTGACAGATATGACAGTTGATGTTCTGTCTCAGAGGCTGATTGCATGAAAACTCTCACTGAAGTGTTTGGGGGCAGAATCCAAATTGCAAGAGGTTAAGATGGGCTGGTGATGGAAGTAAAAGAGTGAGGGCAGACGCTCACTCTGGAAGAGTTTGGGAAGGAGAACAGAGAAGGAATGGTAACCTGAAGGAGTAGAGTCAAGAATGAATTTTTAGTTAGGAGAACAGAGAAGAGAGGAAGATTATTTAATGAACTGATTTCTAGAAATGATAGCAGGCTATGAGACTGGGAACAGGGACACAGGGACAAGATTAACTGAGACTCAAGGGAATCTTGAGACTAATACAAGGGAGACATTGTGTGAATGAAATCTGAATCACGTGGAGATTTCTAAAGTGTCTCTCTGGAGGTGGGCTCCTCATCCCTTCCTGAAGACTGGAGATCAACTAGTTGACTTGTGAGGACACAGAGTTTTGTGATTATTGACCTCTGCTGTACCTTGCTGACATGGGGACTGAAGGCTCACACCCAAGCGCCAATAGCTTCCCCAAAGATTGCCTAGCTTTTTACTTTTATGGAGTTTCCCAAACTAAGGGATAATTCTAACATCCCAGATAGGCCTTCTCTAGCCCCCACACGAAAGCCAAAGAAATGTCTCATCTGGGAAATAAAAGTGCTATAGGAACCTGACCTGGAAATAACTATTTCCATCTGTCACCATCCAAGAGAACAACTATGCTTTCCCCCTCCTCCCTCCCTCCCCCTCCATCTGAATTTCTACATTGGAATCTGGATCTAGGGCAGTGATGGTGAACCTATGTCACCTCTGACACGCGAACTCATTTTTTTGGTTGACTTTTCTTTGTTAAATGGCATTTAAATATATAAAATAAATATCAAAAATATAAGTCTTTGTTTTACTATGGTTGCAAATATCAAAAAATTTCTATATGTGACATGGCACCAGAGTTAAGTTAGGGCTTTTCAAAATGCTGACACGCTGAGCTCAAGAGGTTCGCCATCACTGGTCTAGGGGATGGGACAGAAGAGTAAGGAGGGGTCAGGACGCCTTGCATATGTAACCTCAACCCCTTGCCATGCTTATTGGGTACCAAAGACAACAGCGTGTCCAGCCTCAGGTTAAGTGCTAACAGATATGAGAGTGTTGGGTTTCCTTCCTTCATGGGACTTACATGGGACTTGGAGGATGTGCTACACAGGTCGGGGAGACAAGAATTCCCGGGCAAATGCAGACGTGCTAGTTTTGTGGTTCAGAAAGGAGAGGCAAGTTCAATGATGGCTAGAGTGGTTGAGAAAGGCTTCATGGAAGACAAAAATGGGACTTGGAATGATGGGTGGTTTGCATAGATAGGGAAGAAATGCAATATCCTCTCCGGTTGATGGCCAACATGCTAGAAACAACATGGCGAGTCCATGAGACAGTGAGAAGATGGGCCAGGCCGGAGGGGATTGTATTGGGGAGTGAATAGTGATAAGTTAGAGTGAACCTGGTTTGTGGAGGGCTTTGAAGACAAGGCTGAAGAGTGTGGACTTCTTCCTGAGAGTGACTGGGAGCTTCTGGAGGTTATAGAAAAGGGGTCACAGGAGGAAGTCAGTGTTTTGGAAAGAGACTTGTCCTCCTTTCTACTGTAGTTTGGCTGCGAAGAGCTAACGGCCTCATGCAAGATACCTTGGCCGTGTTCCCTGCCTGTGGAGCTCACAAGCAGGCAGTTCTTCCTTCCTGTTTATGCTCGCTCTGTCAGGAGACTTCCCTCGGGCGCTTGGGTTTATGTCTCCAAATCATGCAGAATGCAGGCTACTCTAGAGCTTGAGGGGAAAACCTGTTTTTCAGATTTTCTCTTCTTTTCCCCTCACATTGGTCTCTTGCCCTCAGCCCTTAAGGATCTTGATAAAATTCCTCTTTGCATTTTCCCGATTCCCACGGTTTTAATGCAACCATCACCACCCACGGAAGAGAACCCAGTCCCAGACTGGAGGTTGAGAGGCCATTCATTCCAGTTTTTCTCTCTTTTCCTTCAGGGAAATGGCGTTTGTGTTAGATAAATGCACTGCCACTTGACAAGATAACTGCCCATCACAGAGCTCCTTGAAGAAAAGCCTAAAATAACAAGAACAGAACATGTGCCACGCTTGTGGGATGCAAGGGCTGGTAGAGCAGAGAAAATAAACAGATTTTAATGCCAGCCTGACAAGAGTTTATTATACACATCAGTGATTAAAATAATGACTTATTTTAAATGTTGAAAAAGGCATTTTGGGGCCTTGTCAAATAGCAGCTGTGCTTCCTTGCAATTGCTTTGGTGGGGCCACAAAAGAGACACCTTGCTTTTTCAGTTCCCTGTGGGAAGTTTGGCAGGAGGCAGTGAACGCACTACACCCATTCTCCCCTTGCCCTCGGATTTTGCATTTTGGTTGAAATGCTTTGCTCTCCTGTTGGCTTCTCCAGTTTCTCCATTTCAGGTCTTGGATTTGCTACCGTCCTCCCGCCCCCCGCCCCCCCAACTATGTCTCATCTTCTCACAGCCTATTAGGGGAGAATCCACAGGGCCACATGGTGGGTGAGGTGCCACTTGGCATCATCTTTTCATTTTCTTTGAAAAAATTAGGCCCTTCTGAAATAAGTAAGAGGTACGACAGGGAGCTGCTGAGATAGTGGGGGTAAGTGGAGACCTGGGAACCTGGATCCTAGTTTTCCCACTCTGGGGGTTTCTCACAGGGAACTGAGAATGCTGATTGCTCCACATAGTGAAATCTGGCCACTTGTTGGCCCCTTCTTTCAGCATCAGGATTGCCATTAGATTTCCGACTCATCACAGAGAAAGACGTTTTCATACCCTTGACTATGAAGGTGAGGGCCAGGAAGTGATTGCTTAGGACAGTATTTGATCACATGGCTGATCATGTGACCACAACCCCCACCCCCATCACAGATCTCCTGTTCCCCCACCCAAAAACTCTGAATCCACTTCATTTCTATTCTAGGCCATCTTTCTTCCTTGGCTTCTGTAACTGCCAAAAAGGACCATGTTTGATGTGGAGCTAAAGGCAAATCCTTATCTGATGGCTCTCCTGGTCAGGAGGATTATCCTCTGAGATTAAAGGTGGAGTTTGCTCTAATACTCAGGAAGATGCCCCCATCTGAAATGAAGTGCTCAGATATGGCTGACCAGTGATTAGTTTCTCATTTGGAAGCCTATGGTCTCCTGGGGATGGCCTGGAAGGTGAAGAGAGTGTGCACCCCTCTGCTGGTCTTGCCCTGTCCTCTGGCCACCTAACTTTCTGCTTGGCTCTGGTCCTGAGAGTTTTTTTCTTAAATTTTGAACTCCAGAGAACTGTGGTCTGGCTGACACTAGTATTACCCTTTTCTGCCTACTAATGATGCTCTGATCCTCTATTGGTCTTGGCCAAAATTTGGGTGAAAATCCATTTTCTTCTTCATCTAGTCAGGGCAAATAAAGATGTTTGCTCTCAAAAGCCAAACCAAACTAGAGGGGAATTAACAAACAGAATTCCCCATCCCCCTACAAAAGCAAAGAAGCTAGAGGGAGCTCGGCCGGAGTGGCTCAGTGGTTGAGGTCAACCCATGAACCAGGAGGTAACGGTTTGATTCCTGGTCAGGGCATATGCCTGGGTTGCAGGCTTGATCCCTAGTGTGGGGCATGCAGGAGGCAGCTGACGAATGAGTTTCTCTCATTATTGATGTTTCTATCTTTCACTCCCTCTCGTCCTCTCTGAAATAAATAAATAATATATGTATATATAAAAAAGAAGTTGAAGGGACAAACAGAGAACAGGCTTCTGCTCTTTGCCCAGCGTGGGCTGCATGGCGCCATGTAGGTGGCATCTCCAACCCCCTTTTCCACACCAGCCCTGGCTAGATGTGGCTTCCAAGGTAGGTGGCTTCCACGCAGTACCATCTTCACCTGGATGCCCTTGATCCTCACCTGCCTCCATTCCTAAGAGCGGAATAGAAGGAGCTTCCTGTTTCAGAGCTCCACCCTTCCCTTGAGGGTCTCATTTCTGGACTGAATGGTCAGACCAGCTCAGCTCACCACCCCAATTCCCGATGAGCTTTTTAAAAAATGAATCAGCACCCATATAGTTCTGCAAGTGTTTAGAATTTGTCCCCAGGTTCTTTCATTGTGTGTGTATTTGATTTTGACAGTGAAAGAAATGGAGGACATTGAAACGCTTGAGCACTGCGTTTCCAGCCAGAGTGAATGAAGAACAGCCTTTTGACAGAAGAAAGCGACCCGTTTCCAATGAGCTTTTGAGCGTGTCATCTCCCTGTAGACTTATTTCCGGTTTCTAGGCAGCTACAATTGGAGCGGACCCCAGTCTGTACTGGATTGTTTTCCACACATGCTCCATCAGGTGCCACAGGCAAATGTCATGTTTGGCTGGGTGTCAGGCAGCCCACACTCATTTTGTGGGCAAGCTTCTGGACAAGTGGTTAAAATAAGGTTTTGTGTGTGATGATTTTCTTTATGGATTGTCGTTAAAGTACCCAGATTACTGGTAGGTGAATTTGGTGGAATCTTTTTCTACCAGAATCCAAAATTGTATCTAGAATCTTATTTTAGTCCAGTGAATGTAATCTGGCTTGATATGAAATGTAACTGTGCAGTTGGGGGTGTGAGTGAAGGGAAGAGTCTGTGTGGAGGGAGTGGCCTATGGCTTCCTGGAGGTGGGGGTGGGGAATGAGAAGATTGATTTTGCCCAGCATCTCTGCTAATGGTGTGGAGCTCAAGTAAACAGCGAGTTAATGGACTTCCCAGATATGTGCAATTGAGCAGCTGTTGCAGACTACAGTGAACACAGAAAAAAAATATTATAAAGGAAAAGACAAAGGAAGAGGAAAGAGAGGAAGAGATGGGGAGGGAGGTCTGCAACTGTAAGCAGGAAACAGCACGGAAGAGGTTCAGTTTTTCAAATCCAAGTTCTTGTATCTGGGCACGATGGCAAATGCATGTGTCCTAGGCACTCATCTGGAAAAAATAGCCCATCTGAGAAAGCCCCGAGGGTGACCCAGGGCAGTCATGTGGCCGAGACCCGTCGTTTCTTTGAGTCTGTTTTTGTGTGCAGAGGTGAACAGAACAGGCAGTATATCGAGAGGTATGTGTGCTCACACCCCTTTTGAGAGAATGAGCATCCATGAACTTAAACATTCACCGTTCATATTAGGTTAAAATTTATGTATTGTCCAGGAAGTAGTAACAAATTACACCTTGTCAGCTAATTCCAAGACCTATTATAAACTGGCTCCTGGTTTTATCTTTTTTAGCTTCATCTATTTCTGTTGTTACTGGACACCCTACACCGCAGGAAAGTGGTGTGGTTTGCTCTTCCCATAACATATTTTTCTTTCCCTCCGATTGCGAGTTCTGCCTCACACCTCCCTGCCCTCTCT
Organism: Myotis davidii; assembly: GCF_000327345.1. NCBI lineage: Eukaryota > Metazoa > Chordata > Mammalia > Chiroptera > Vespertilionidae > Myotis > Myotis davidii. Next base: position 16,368,088 of record NW_006383011.1, on the reverse strand, counting down.
CCTCCTCCTCCTCGTGTTACTGTGCTTCACAGGCAGAAGAGGGCTTCCTTCAGTCCCCGGAGCTGTAAGGCCCCTGTAGCCATTGCACATACCTGTGATGGGGCATTTACCCCATGCCTTCCCATTATTCTATTCCTTATTTGTGTCTCTCCACAGTTTAGGTGCTGGAATACAGGAACAAGAAGGGCTTTTCCCCGCCTCTGTCAACTCCAGCTTCTCAAATGGTCCCACTGAAATGATAAGAACTCAATAAATGATGGCTGAGGGAGGGGGTGAGTGAGTTATAATGTGTGGCAAAGTGAAGGGGTGAAGGAATGGCCAGATGGGGGTACCACACAGAGCCCCTTGGTTGAGGGTCTGGTGGTATGGGTGAGGGGCTCTGAGTCACTGTAGACGTGGCTCAGCTGTCCTTATCTCTATACAGACCAAGGTTGCTATTGCTGTGTGACTGTTTCAAGTTGATCAGAAGGAAGCCTGCCATGTTTTGGATGGGCTTGGAGGATTTCAGAAGCAGATTGTGTGCGTGGTTACAGGGTTGAGTACGGTGTTAAAGATACGAAATTGACTCTTCAGAAGGTAGTGGCTTTGAGAAGAATGTGTTGTTGTTGCCAATTGATGAGGAAGGTGGGAAGTGGAAAGCTCTAGTGCGGATGTCACCTCTTGTGTCTGGTGGGAATGAAGACACTGGTTTCCCACACTGATGCAGGCTGGATGCAGTGGGGCTGGGGCTGTGGTGTTGAGCGAGCAGCACTGGGTGATTTTCTGCTTCTCAGTGATTGCCAGGCATAGGCTGGCCTATACAGGGGATGCAGCAGCTGGGCCCAGCCTGCGGAAGGCATGGGTCACAAGGTTAATGACAGCACTTAACCAGCGAGGCTGTTTGGGGCCAAAGATGAAATGGTTACCTGAGTTTTTCTTCTAAGTATCAGAGGACCGATCTCTGAGTCAGGGGCTGTATTAAGAGGTGGGGATCCAGCAGGAGCAAAGCCAAGAGGTCCTTGCCCTCTAGAGGTGTGCAGTCTGATGGCGTATAGGCAGCGGTTCTCAACCTGTGGGTCGTGACCCCTTTGGCGGTCAAACGACCCTTTCACAGGGGTCGCCTAAGACCATCCTGCATATCAGATTTTTACGTTACGATTCATAACCGTAGCAACATTACAGATATGAAATAGCAACGAAAATAATTTTATGGTTGGGTCACAACATGAGGAACTATATTTAAAGGGCCAGAAGGTTGAGAACCACTGGCATAGAGTCATCCATCAGATCATCCACAAACAAAAGGAAAGTTGCAAAGGTGATGAGGGCAATGAGGGAGAGATCCTGCGTGGGATTCTGTGGGAGGGAGTTTTGACCTGGTCTGGGAGGTCAGGGAGGGTTCCTTGGGGTCAGGATTCTTGAGCTGAGATGTAAAGGAGGGAGAGAGGAGACCTGAAGCCAGGGAAACTATAGGAAGAAGCCTAGTACTGTTATTTGTTGATGTGATGGATTTTTTCAAGATATTCAAGTTCGTACTTCTGTTTATCTGAGGATAATCAAGGAAATGAATTTGAACTTTGCTTAGACTAGGACCTTGTAGAACCTGAGGTCATCACTGTCCCTCATAGGTGGGTGTTATGAGTTGAATTGTGTCCCCCCAAAAGATATGCTAAAGTCCTAACCTACAACACCTCAGAATATGACCTTATTTAGAAGAGGGTCTTTGCAGACACAGTTAACTTACGATGAGGTCATTGGGGTGGGCTCTAATCCAATATACGTACGTAAAGGGGCTATTTGGACATGCAGACAGACACACGGAGTAGATGCCGTATGAGGATGGAGCAGGGATTGGAGTTCTGCTGCTACAAAATAAAGAATGCCTGGGCTGCCAGCAGCTGGAAGAGGCAAGTTCAGATCCCATCTTAGAGGCTTGGGAGGGAACATGGCCCTGCCAACACCTTGGGCTCAGACTTCCAGCCTCTAGGACTGCAAGAGAATAAATTTCCGTTGTTATAAGCCACCCAACTTGTGGTTCTTTGTTATGGTAGCCTAGGAAAGTTAAACAGTGAGGAAAGAAGGAAATGAAGGGTTGTCGTGAAGATTAAAGATAATATATTTATACCCAGAACAAGGCCTGGGACATAATAGATGCCCAGTGAACAGTAACTAATCTGACCTTACTGGATAGAAAGCAGGGATAGGTTTCCTTTTGTTTTTTGTTTGTTTGTTTTGGGTTGTATGTATGTTTCAATGTTTCTGTTTTTGAAAAAAACTAGAACTCAAAGAAATTGGGTTGCCTTATATGTATATAACACTGAAAGCCACGCTTCTCCATGTTAAAAGAAAATGTCTCTCTCAGTCCTCTGATGGTCAGGTCTTCACCCCTTATTGGAGGACAGAGCTTTCAAATGCTGGTGCCCCGGAACATGGGTCACAGTGACCCACAGACACACCAATGACTGATCCTTTAGAGGGGCGGTTTTGTGCAGAGCTTACTGGGGCAGTCAAGGACTGATGTAAGAAGAGGCATTCCAGAAGGGATCACAGTGAAGAAAGCAAGTTTTGCCCACGTCACACGTTAACCCAGGCATGGCCCCAGATGAAAGCAGAAGTCGTCTCATTGGTCCCGGCTGCTTCCTACTCCTATTTAAATTCCAGGCTGATAGAGGCCTGTCTTTTACATTTGCGTTAGAAAACATCTGGATTCTTAGAAATATCGATGAGTCTAGATTATTTTCTTTCTTCCTCCCTTGGCATCTAAAATTTAGGAATAGTCAATACCAAGAGGAGTAAACCTGACGTGGGGAGTCAGCCCCTGCAGCTGGATGCAGAGGTCAAGCTGGTTTCATAGCTGGTGAGGAGGCGTTGGTGTCAGGTGGTCTGGCATTCTGGTTCCCGCTCGTGGACATATGATGTGTATTTTCTCACTGTCCGTTATCGCGTCTATAAGATAGGGTTGTTAATACCTGCCATTACAAGCAGTTCTTACAGGGGTCATCTGCAGTGGTTCTCAACCTTCCTAATGCCATGACCCTTTAACACAGTTCCTCATGTTGTGGTGACCCCCAACCATAAAATTATTTTCGTTGCTACTTCATAACTGTAATTTTGCTACTGTTAATGAATCGTAATGTAAATATCTGATATGCAGGATATAGTTTCATTGTTCGCGACCCACAGGTTGAGAACCGCTGAGAGATAGCAGCTGTAAGGTGCTTAGTTTTTTGTTTTTGTTTTTTTGACTTTTTTATTAAATCTTTATTGTTCAGATTATTACATTTGTTCCTCTTTTTTCCCCCCCATAACTCCCCTCCTTCCAGTTCCCACCCCACCCTCCGCCCTCACTCCCCACCCACTGTCCTCATCCAAGGTGCTTAGTTGCTTGTTGGATGTATTCATCCCGAGCTGTGGGCTTTACATCTGCTAAAGGCTTGTCTTTAGGATCTAGGTCTTCTTTTTTCTTTCTATTTTTTTCTAGCTTTGTTGAGGTATTCTTTAAGAAGAGGAAGAAGAAAAAGGAGAAGGGAAGTTAAAAAATATGAATAACAAAATGGCAATAAATACATATCTATCAACAATTGAATCTAAAAATCAAAATAAATGAAAAAGGAATCTAATGAACAAACTAAACTGATGAATACAAAAGAATT
>NW_006383011.1:16356462-16363650 GCF_000327345.1 Myotis davidii | reverse complement strand
CAGGGCGGCAAAGGCGCCTGATTCTCTGAGAAGAGCCTTTGCCCTGCCCCCCAGCTCTTAGCTCCCCCCTGGGTTTCTGATCACTGTCAGTGGCAGGGGGCTTCTTCCTCCTTTCCCTTTCACCTCCCTGCATTGTGCCTACATATGCAAATTAACCGCCATTTTGTTGGCAGTTAACTGCCATCTTAGTTGGCAGTTAATTTGCATATAGCCCTGATTAGCCAATGAAAAGGGTAGCGTCGTACGCCAATTACTATTTTTCTCTTTTATTAGTGTAGATATGCATTACCTATGGACACAGACAATAGGGTGGTGAAGGCCTGGGGCAGGGCGGGAACTGGGTGGAGAGGGGTAATGAGGGGGAAGAATGGAGACAACTGTAATACTCAACAATAAAGATTAAAAGAAAAAGAAAAAGAAAAAAAAGCAAAGACATCCACTTATCCGTTGATGGACATTTAGGTTGTTTCCATATCTCAGTTGTTTAAAGCGTCTAGTTCTGCTCTTGGTCCCATAAATACTGTATTTGTTGAATAACTATTGAATGAGATTTAGCCCATGTTCTGCAACAGTAGCATCCAAATTATGATTTTGTTTTTAATTGTAGGGATTCCCCTCCTCTTTTCTTTTTCAAAATAAAGCTCTAGGGGAACCCCAGCACATATAGTAAATTTTAGAGGAACTGCTCTTGTTGAAAGCAGAGAAAAGACTGCCTCTCTTTGTCCCCATTCCTTTCCTTCATCAGACAATATTTTAGAAGGAGTATTTGAAAACCTTACACTGAGATTTGAGAGACTGAAAACTCTACTAGAATTGGAAGGAATTTCTGCTCTTTGGGTGTGTTTTTCTCTTCTTCTTCAGGAAGTTAGTTCTTATTTTTTTCTTTTCAATTCTTATTTTTAACTAAAAATCTTACAGTTTATCCCAGCTGGTGTGGCTCGGCAGTTGAGCATTGACCCAGGAATCAAAAGGTCACCAGTTTGATTCCTGGTCAGGGCACATGCCCGGTTGTGGGCTTGATCCCCAGTAGGGGGGCGTGCAGGAGGCAGCTGATGGATAATGTTTCTCTCATCGATGTTTCTATCTCTCTATCCCTCTCCCTTCCTCTTTCTCTAAAAATCAATGAAAATCATATTTAAAATTTTTTTTTATAGTTTAGCTGATCTTAGTAAAGGGGAAAGGTGTGTGGCCCCAGCTTCTGTGTAATTATTTGCTGTGTCCCTGGAGATTGTTGTTATGTGTTCCCACCTGAGTTAGAGTCCACATTGCCATTCCCTTTCCTTTTCATTTCCTTTTATTCCATGGCCCATAACCTACTTGATCAGAACCTCCTGGAGGGTAGAGGCACCTCATGTGGCACCTCCAGAGCACCTCGGACAAAGGCCTTCCGATTACGGAACTGACTCTTCTTTGGATTTGCTTTAGTTCTGTCTCCTATAGAGAAAGCTTCACTTGTTCCTGTAAAGATTCTTTCCTAGAACATTTGTTTTGTTTTGTTTTCTTAAAAAGACAATCATTGGCTTCTGTCTTATTCTTTGGAAAGCTATCTTCGACCATGCAGCCTGTTCACTCGCAGCAGCACATTCATATTCTTTCATCCATATGCTCACAGAAGATAAAGTTAAAAGCTTGATTTATAGTGCAAGTATTAAAATGACAGATAGATCTCTAAATATCCAATGATTGGAATAGTGCAGATTTAAATTCCACCAAGAGTAGGAGGCATTATTACTGACAACATTATTATTCCATCCATCCATCCATCCATTGATCCATCCATCCATCCTTCCAACACTTATTGAGCATTTACTTGGTACAGGTCCAGAGACATATCTGCATAGAAAAGGACCAATGGAGTCATGGCAGGGAGCAGCATATAGTATTTGAAATTATTAGGATTTTACCTCCATTTCATTTCATTCATTCTTTTTAGGGTTAAATACAGAAAACAAGAACCCACTGAGTGCTTTAGTTAGCAAATCCTACAGTGACTTTCCTGTATGAAATGTGACTTGGGTCTGAATTTCCTCAGCCTGGCATTCTGGTATGGTGACATGGCCTTTGCCAGGATAGCAGCTTGATTCCCAATACTAACCCACCAATAACTATCCAGGTTTCTCATCTCCTGTCTCAAAAATAGGCATCATGATGCCAGTCTTGTAGAAGTTTTGTGAGAATGTAATGCCTGCTATGGCATTGGGCATGGGTGGATGCTCAGCAAATGTCAGTCTTCCTCTTCCCTCTAATTTGTCAAGATTATAAACAAGATACTGTAAAAACAGAATATTAAAAACCTTGATAATACAGGGTGGGACAAAAGTAGGTTACAGGTGTGAGTAGATGAAACACAGTTTATTCATGTATTATTATTTATTAATTATTATATTACTAGTGTCCTGCTGCACAGATTTGTGCACATTGAAAGGAAATTAATTAGAAGAAATAAGCGTTGGCTGTGATTTGGTGGGGTGTTGCTCCGGTGTGGTGGCAGGGCCTGTGCCCCACTTGGGGAAAGCCGAGTGTTGGTTTGTGGGTGCCAGGTCCGCCGTGCTGTTTATTTTTAAATGACCAGTGCGCATCATGGCAGCTCCTGTGTTGAGTGTCTGCCCCCTGGTGGTCAGTGCATGTCATAGCTACTGGTCAGACGGACGGACACTTAGCCTTTTATATATATAGATTTTTCATAGAAACAATTGTAAACCTAGTTTTGCCCAACCCTTTGTAGTTCAGTGCCACATTTTTAGCTCCCATTTTACCACTGTTGGATAGGAGCATAGAAGGTCCCCTCTTATCCCTAAGGCAGCTGTGTGGCACTGAGGAGGCAATGGAGTGCAGCCTTTTGCAAAGTATAAAGCTTACAAGTGCCTGGGACTCGCTGTCATCACTATTTGGATCCGTTCCATTTCAGTTCCTTGCTCAGTATTCTTTTGGGAGGTGTATCATTTTATTCCACACTTATTGCAGACTGTCTCTGGATCTGTGGAGCTTGGCTCCATGTAACTCCAGGGGCCTGAACTATTGTTGCACTCTGGGGACATAATTTTAGTTGGGGAGAAGCATCAACCTTTATTTCACCTGCTTATAATTCTAGTGGCAGAAAAATTTGGCTCAGACTTTCCAAAATAAACTCACCTTTGGGTTGAGTCCAGGAGTGGAAAATTTTAGCTGGAAACAACGGCTTGTCAGAAAACATAGGAGTGACGGCAAACTGGGGCATATGTACCCATCATAGAAGGCTGCATGTAACTATCCCCCCGCCCCCAACACACACACACCACCCCCTGTCCTCCCCGAGTATGGGTTACAGGCTCAAGGGACGGAGGGAGGCAGGAAAATTCTTAGGAATTGTCTGTTTTTTTCCACTGTCAGACCAACCTCAAGGCTTTGGCTTCTGGAGTGATGGGTGGCCTTGCTTTCATTTTGCGGGTTTGATAGCATTTCACTGTGTAATTATTCCTCTCAGCTGAATGTCCTTTGCCGTGATGGCGGTATAGGTAGCTTTACCAGACATAATTCCTGTAATCCATGAATGTCGAAAGAAGGTATTATTTTCAGATCAAATGCTGCTGATCTGATGAAGCCTAGTGTTGCCTTGGCTTAGAGTCGAAGATGAAGCGTTTGTCCAGGGCAGTGGCTGGTGGAATCCAGGGCCTTTTGAAAAAATGGTTCTGAGATGGATTGCTGAGCTTTCCTAACTGTCAGACACATGAAGTGAGATGTATCTGGCTTTTCATCCTCTGTCACACAGCTCATTCTAGCAGACAAAGGGATCTCTAGCCTTGTTTGAATTTTCCATTGTTCGAGGATTAGAAACCATTTCTACCAGGGATTTCTCCTGAATAGAAGCATGTCCAGGTGAAAGCGTGGGGGTGGTGTAGGATGGGAAGGAATGTACGCTCTGGGGGAGAAAGATTCTGAGTTGATGCTGGCGTAGAAATGCCACGGGGCTCGTGGCAAGGACAGTGCTTAACAGCTGCTGTCTTCCTTGGCAAGAGAAGACTATGAAGTGAAATGTTACACAGAATAACCCTAGATTCTCACTGAAACTCCCCTTCCTCCACCTCCCCTCGCGCTTCTAACAGAGCAAGTAAATGCACAGTGATGGCAATGAGAAAAGGAGGCCTGGACATGGCCTGTCTTTCTTTATTCTCATCTTCCCCTGCTTTCTCCTGAGTTCTCCATGTCCTTGGTTCAGGCCTCGCCTGGTGGTTCTGCTGGGCCAGGGGGACTTGAAGCAGGATGTCAGTCAGTCTGTGGAGTTAGGCACCTGGGAACCTGGACGCAGTCCTTGCAGGAGTTGGACCAGATGCAGATGATCTTTGCTCTTGTTTCTGCTTTGAATTAAGTTTGCAGGTGTCCCCGTCTCTGCTGTTTCATCCCAGCAGGGTCTTCTCTCCTGTTCATCTCGGGGGAGAATTCTGTGTTGGCTGCAGGACAGGTTGGCCCCACCCCAGTGAATTCAGTTCCAGCAGAAAGAAAATGGGAACCCCTGTCTTCTGTGAGAGACTCTGAGAACACTGCAGGGGATCCATAGGTTGGACATTTGATCATCAATAGCAAGAAATACCCTTTATTTGAACTGTGTCTTTAGTTACTGAAGTGCTTTCCCATTTTGTACAATTGTGAGGGGGGAGTTGGGGTCCAGGGTGGTTAAGTGATTTGCTGAAGATCCCAGACCGAAGAAGTGATGATAGAAATAAGCCTGTTTTGCCTTTCACAGGTCAGAGGGAAATTGAATCGTTTTTTGACTTTTACTTGGGAACTAGCTGATTTCACCCCTAGGCCTGGGGTCCTGGCCAACTATATAATTCTGTGATTTTTGGACTGTGTATCCCTCACCATCCAACAAATATCACATTTGAGTCTATGAGAGCTGGCCTCTGATGAACGCCGTGGGAGTCCCTCATGGATCACAGCTCATTATTTTGCTTGTTATTCCTTGATTAGAGCATGTGTCCCAGAATGTACCGGGCTGCTTTGGCACAGGCCTGTGCCCAGTGCCCACCTCTTAAATGTGGAGGCTGCTGCATTGCTTCTGCTCTTCAAGATGGAGCCTGAGCCAAGATTGTAATTGTTATCAAACCTCTGAATCTGCTGGAGAGGCAGGAAAGGTGAGTGGATAATAACACCTCATGTTCCCGTACAAAGCATTATGCATTCTAGAACCATTTAAACGTTGATTCTCTCATTCTAACTTCATTTATTATCTCCATTTGACAGATGGGGAGAAAATGGAGCCCCAGAGAATGTGTCACTTGCTCAAGGTCACAGAGCAAATTAATAGCTGTCTTTGCTGCTTGTTCTTTCCCCTGTGCTGTCCCCTCTTGGGGGAATCCTTTCTCTGTCCCCTGAAGGCAAGGTGTTTGTTCCCTTCCAGCATTTTCCCTGGGCACCCTGTTTTTAAAGCGCTGCAGTGGGGAAGGGAGAATGTTTCTCCTGAGGTTTCTCCTATCTGTGGGACAAAGAACATGAAGAATCCTATATAATAAAAGGGTAATATGCAAATTGACGAATGGCGGAATGACCGATCGCTATGACGTGCACTGACCACCAGGGGACAGATGCTCAACGCAGGAGCTGCCCTCTGGTGGTCAGCGTGCTCCCACAGAGGGAGCGCCACTCAGCCAGAAGCCGGGCTCATGGATGGTGAGTGCAGTGGCGGTGGTGCGAATCTCTCCCACCTCCCAGCAGCGCTAAGGATGTCCAACTGCTGCCTAAGCCATCAGTCAGACATCTCCCGAAGGCTCCTGGACTGCGTAAGGGTGTAGGCCGGGCTGAGGGACGCCCCCCCGCCCCCCCCCACGAATTTCATGCACTGAGCCTCTAGTTAGGAAATAAAATGGAAACAGGTCTTGCTTGCTTTCCACACAGATGGCCTGAGAGTCTGCCTCTGATGTGAGAGCTGGCCCTGGAGGGGAGATGGCTCTGTCTGTCCCCTTCTTGGTTCCTCCTGCAAAGCTGAGGAGTGGCCTAGGAACCCCAGCTGCAAAGCTTTAGTTAGTCAAGCCACAGTGTTCCTGCCACAGGCCTCTTGCCTGGTACACCTGCAGGTCTCATTCGTCCCCTCTCTCTATTCAGCAAACATGTATGGGGGGAGGGCTACTCTGTGCAGGCCATGTGTCAGGAGTGCTGGGAATGCCCCAGGGCAGTGATGGTGAACCTTTTGAGCTCAGCGTGTCAGCATTTGAAAAACCCTAACTTAACTCTGGTGCCATGTCACATATAGAAATTTTTTGATATTTGCAACCATAGTAAAACAAAGACTTATATTTTTGATATTTATTTTATATATTTAAATGCCATTTAACAAAGAAAAATCAACCAAAAAATGAGTTCATGTGTCACCTCTGACACGCGTGTCATAGGTTCGCCATCACTGCCCCAGGGAGACACTGCACAGTTCTTGTCCTCAGTGAGTTCTGTCCCAGGCCCTCCTCCCTGCATGTCATAGCTCGGACATTGAGGGCCATCAGATTCCCTTTGAGGTCTGCCTGCAGAGCAAGCTGTTGACTTAGGCTGGAGCTCCAGACAGGACCATCAAGCTCCACAGAGCACAGCTGTGAGGTCGATTATAGCAGAAATGGCTGATGTCTCCACCAAAGTCTATTTCTTTTAATTCCTGGGCAAAGAGCTAGACCAGTGGTTCTCAACCTTGGCTGCACCTTAGAATCACCTGGGAATCTTTTTAAAATCCTGATTTCTGGGCCTCATCCTCTGGAAATTCTGTTTCTTTGTTACTAATGTTGTGGCCTCACCCCATAACAAAGAAACAGAATTTCCGGAGGATGAGGCCCAGAAATCAGGATTTTAAAAAGATTCCCAGGTGATTCTAATGTGCAGCCAAGGTTGAGAACCACTGAGCTAGACTATACCTCTCAGTGTCCCTTATTGCCAGGTGTGGCCATGTGGCTTAATTCTGGCCAATGGAAGGCAGGTGGAAGGGATAAAATTGCCGCTTCTAGGCCAGCCCATAAGAACCTCATGGGCAAGTGCTCCATGCGCCATCCCCTTCCGTTGGTTTGAAGCAGCCAGTGGTTGTCTTGGGGGCCATGGGTGGAAAGTGTCAGAGTACAAGGGTTCTTCAAATCTCTGCTTAGAGGAGAGCCACTCCTGGGGGGATAGGAGCACCTAGTTTGGACTTCGATTGCACTGAGCCACTGAGATTTGGGGACTTACCTCTTTCTCTAA
>NW_006383011.1:16352349-16356358 GCF_000327345.1 Myotis davidii | reverse complement strand
AACATGCCAGTTTCAGGAATGGAGACACTGGCTTAAGTCAGGAACCAGGAGTCAGTCTGGACCAGACAAGTGAGACTGTGGAACTTCTTGGGCTGCTTTTCCTGGACTAGTGCCCAGCCCTGGAGCCACTTCTGGGTGTGAAAGCGTAGGAGGTGAGGCCCCTAACCCCCACTTCCGAAAGAGGGACTTGGGCCCGAGGCCTCCAAAGCCTGCCAGAGCTTGGCGGCAGGTGCTGGTCACAGCACGTGGGCTGGGGCTAGCGCATTAGGAGGCCCTACCAGCTCAGGGTGGCGGCTGCTTCAACCAGGCTGGGACCTGGATGCTGGGCTCTCGGCCTTCCTGGGGCGAGGCCAGAAGCCTGTGTGGTGTAAGACGGCCCAGCTCCAGTGGCCCTTGGTTCTTGCTCCCTTCTCTACAGCAGCTGGCGATGTGACCTTGGACAAGGCCCTTCTCTGTTTCTCTGCGTGATTCTTTCCCTGTTCCGTGGGCTGGGTGTGGGCTAGATGATCTCAGACATGTCTGAGTGTGAATTTTGAAAACCTATCTCTCAGGAGTTTCCAGAGCTTCTGGGCCACTCCATACTCTAAGGCTGTGTTTCTGCTTTATATAGTTGCTGTGTTGAACAGTGTTGTTGAATAGCACTCGTTTACTGTGACACTAAATCAGTAACTTTAAAAAATTCTCACCTCTTTCAAAAGAAATAGAAACAGCTCATGCCAGCCCCCTGCCTCCATGAACCTAGTTATTATGGTCTCCTCCACCATCAGGCATAAGATGTCTCCTGTTTCCCCCAGCCCGTTTATTAAATAAGAATATTTAATAACCACATATATAGCACTGCCTCGGTGTCGGGCATTGTCCTCAGAGCTTTCTGTATATTAAGTCATGTAATCCCCATAACAGCCTGATTGATGACAAGTGAGGAAACGGAGGCCCAGAGAGATTAAGGAGCATGTGGAGGCTCCCAGCTAGTACGTGGGCAGGCTGAAATTTGAACGCAGGAAGTCTGGCTTTAAAGTCCATGCCCTTGGCTATTGTGATACCCAGCTTCTTGTAAGTGCTCCTTCCAGGTCCACGCATCCCCCAGAGCCTCTCACATGCCCTCGTGCGGTTTGGCCCTCTTGCTTCAGAATCACTGCCCTAGATGGTCTGGTCTCAGCTGAACCTTGGTGAATGTATTTTTTAGCTCTCTTTTCTTCTGTAAAACTTCCTCTGTGCTGTCCTCCTTATGAGGTCTGTCCATAGATGAATGGTTCCATGATCAGGCCCCAGGCCAGGGCTCTCAGTCGCGAGACGTGGCAGGAGAAGGCTCTGGACACGGTGGCTCCGGCGGGGCTCAGAGTGTGCCCCGGGCCTGGGAGCTGCTGTCACAGGGATTTACAGCTGTTCCTCGCTGACATCTTGTTTTTGCCAGGACCGATCAGCGAGGCCTGGGCCTGACTAAGATACCATTGTTCTCCACCCCCTGTTTTCGGGGCTGAGGCCTGTAGACCCTCACAGCCAAGGGATCGGGTGTTTTGCTGCTTGGCCAACAGGGCCTGATTTGTGTGCCAGACTGAGCCAGGGGTGCTGGGAAAGAAGGGAACTTGCCTTTTCTCTTCTCTGCTTAACCCTGGGTGGGAAGATCCCACCAGGCAAGACCTGTTCCACTGCTTGTCTGCTACTCTTAGTTGATCAGCCTTCCTTGCAGGTTGCTGCTCCCTCCTGAGCCCTCCCTCTGTTTTCCATCGTTTTAGCATGCAGGGAGTGGGGAGAGCAGTGAAGAGCACAAACTTTGCTGTCATCTAGACCAGGGTTCAGTTTACAGCTCTGCTGCTTATTAGATGTGTAACCTTGGGCAAAGTATCTGTCTGCTCCGTGTCTGTTTCCTTATCTACAAAACAGGCATAAAAACAGTGCACAGCCCATAAAATTATTGTAGGACCAAAGTAATACACACAGGCTGCAGGGCACTTACCACAGTGCTGGGATGTAACAAGCAAGAGGCCGTGGACATTATGACCAAGAACAGGCACTGGGGCCAGACTGTCTGGATGCAAATTATAGCTCCATCACTTACCACCCATGTGCCCTGGTGTGGGTTACTGAACCTCTCTGTGCCTCAGTTTCTTCCTCTGTAAAACGGGGATAATAAAAGTCCTTATTTCACAGGATTGTTATAAGGATTAAATGGATTAGTATCTGTAAAGCACATAGAACAATGCCTGCCGCCTAGCAAATGCTATCCAAGTATTTGCTTAAATGAAATACATAAGAACTCAATATATTTTGGCTATTATTTTTATTATTTTCTTGTTATTATTGATAACTTTACTATAATCCTCATGAAGAAGGCAGGACAAATACTATTGTATTTGTAAATAATAGTATTATTTACTCTGCAGGTTAAAGGTTAAATGATGGGAGCAGATTCCCTATTCAGCCCCTACTGTCACTTGCCTGAGGAATTACATCTTCTTCTCACTGGCCTCAGTGCCTCCTGGTGCTCCTGTTAACCTCTCACCAGCCACCCTGCTGCCTGAGCCGGTCCTCCCGACTCCTAAATCTGATCCTGCCATTCCCAGTTAATGCCCCTGATGGAAGTGTGTCTGTTGTTGGCCTCCAGGGAAGTTTCTCTTCCTGAGCAAGGCCTGTGAGGCTCTTTGGCCAATTGGTCCTGGCTGATCCCACTGACTTTAAAGTCCCTTCATGATCTATCCCACCTCCAGGGTCTGGGCATGCTGTTCCTTTGGCCTGGAATGGCCCTTCACTACTTCTCCATCCAGTGAAGCCCTCCTTCAAGTTTCAGCCCAAATGCCCCCTCTTCCTTCCTCTTACAGAATGGGGTCAGGCTGTCGTCCCCTGGACTCCCATTGTGTGGTACAGGTTTGTTTGAGACATTCCACTCCCGGTACATTTCCCTTTCCTCGATGGGTGTCATTTGTCTTTGTATTCACCCCAGATGCCTACTTCCTAGACCTCAGATGTACATCTGGCACATGGCAAATGCCAGATGATTTTGGAAGGGTGGATAATGATGAGAATTACAGCACCGGCGCCTTGCATCTCCAGGGCATGTCATGATGGATCTCAAAGCTCTCAGACCTTTGCACTTTCCCAGTGCTGGTTTGTGCTGGCTTTCAGTGCTGTCTTCAGTAATGAGGTCATCTCTCGGGCCTCAGTTTCTCTACCTGTAAATGATCTGCAGTCACCCTCATCCCAAAGATCTTACAAAAGTGAAGTGGATACTCACTGAGGAACGTGTTTGGAATGACGCGTTAGACATACAGAGGGCATCATTGTTTTGCACAGCTCGCCTTGGACTCCACAGCTTATTACCTTGCCAGGTAGGAACAGCCGCAGGAGAGCACAAGCCTGGGGTGGCTGATAATGTGTACTTGTCCGTGCTCTACATAATTGTGGAACACCTGGTGGAAATGGAGAGCTGCAAAGACACATTATGACTTATGTACCTGCTAGGATATGTGTCCTCCTGCTGTGTTACTGGTCGGGAGGCCAGGCCCATGGGAAGCCATTCAGTGCACAGGCAAACCCTGTTGTAAGGAAACTCGGTATATGGACATTCAAACCAAGACAGCATTGGAGGGTCATGAATGCAATAAAAAACAGTTCTTCGTTTGAAGGAAGGATCCATTGGTGTTTCTTGTTACAGGAACCCATATATATTAATGGGTAGAAACATTAAAATCTGTATAATAAAGAGCTTGGCAAGGAAAGGGAAAGACAGAAGGCCCCAAGGCTGTGATATTAGTATCCACTGTTGGAAATGAGAAATGAATATAAAACACCGCCGAAAAAGTGAGTCTCTCTGAACATAGATCTGGATTTGCAGACATTCCACTTATAGGCACCTGTTTCAGGGTCTGTGGTTTTAACAGAGGGACCCTCCCCCCCTCCCCCCCCGTACAGTGGACCTTTATTCCATAAAGCATTGGTTTGCAGACTTTTTGCATTTCTTAAAACAATTAAAATACCTTCTCTCTCTCTACGTCCCCCCCCCCCCCCCCCA
>NW_006383011.1:16335990-16352334 GCF_000327345.1 Myotis davidii | reverse complement strand
CCCCCCCCCCCCCCCCGCAAAGGGTAGAGCAACAACCTAAAATTAAATCTCTATTAATTTTACCAAGTAAGAATACAAAAATAAATTTACTATCATAATCTATAATAATAAAAGCATAATATGCTAATTAGACCAGACATCCTTTCAGATGACCTTCTGGACAAAGCCAGGGCTGCAAGGGAAGCCCGGGTCCCAGGTGCCTGCTAGTAGTCAGTGGGAAGCCCTGATGGGCCCTGTTGCCAGCCAGGCCTAGGGACCCTACCCATGCATGAATTTTGTTCACCGAGCCTCTAGTTTTTTCATAAATGAACAGAGCATTTTAATTCAATGGTTGAATGGGCATTTCTTGAGAGCCAGCATGCCCCAAACACTGCTAAATAGTGGCTATTTAATAGCAGACAAGACAGTCATGGCCTCTGCTCTAAGGAGACTTAGAGTTAGTGGGGGATCGACATGAAACCACAAATAAGTGCATGTTGTAAGAAGGGCTCTGAAAAAAAGCAAGGGGGTGACAGCAAGGTGAGGAGAGGTGACTTGTCTTTCAGGGGCAGGGCCTCTTTATGGAAGGTACAATTAAACTGAGACACAGAGGGCCTGGCCAGTGTGGCTCAGTGGTTGAGTGTTGACCTATGAACCAGGAGGTCTGGTTCAATTCCGGGTCAGGGCACATGCTTGGGTTGCAAGCTCCATCCCCAGTGCAGGGTGAGAGGTTAACTCTCTCTCATCATTGATGTTTCTATCTCTCGCTCCCTCTTCCTTCCTCTTTGAGATCAGTAAAAATATGTTAAAAAAGAAGGAGCTGATATGGAAAAGGTAATAAGTTGCAGGCAGTGGAAACTGCATGTGCAATGGCCCTGAGGTTGGAAAGGACTTGGTGTGCTCAGGATAGAAAAGAAAAAGTCCTGATGGCATATCTCAGTATAAAGGATGGCTCTTGAAGTTAAATACTATCAGCTTTACGTAAAACTCACAACAATGTCTGTCTTTATGTCTTCCTTCCTCTCTCCCTGCCTCATCCTACTGCAGCCTAGTAACAGGTTTTCTTGGCCCAGCACTGTTAAGCCTGATAGAGGTCATGTCCTTTCCACGTGAGGAGCAGAGATCATGTGGGGAGAACATGGGGAGGGGTCAAGGTTAGACTTAACAGATGTCTTCACTGACTCAGCGGGGGAGGGTGGGTGGGCCTGGAGCCTGCTGAGCTTGTCCTGGAATCTCTTGCTGTTCTTGGAGTCTAATATCTGTGTTCCTCAGAACCAAGGCAGACCCAAGGCCTTGGCCACTGGCCCGAGAGTATGAATAGCTGTCATGTAGGTGAGTAAGCAGGCACAGTCTGGGCGTTGGGGGCCGAGTGGACAGCCACAGGCTGGCTCACCTCTTGGCCTCAGGGCTTCCAGCATTTGCAGGTTCCTCCCAGGCTTTGTTGTTTTCCCTGAAACAGGCTGGAATGGTTCCCTGGCAGAAAAGGAGGCTGGCTTTTCCTCAGGCAAATGACCCAAAGCTTTGAATTGAATGAATAACTCATTCACTCACTTAACAAATATTTTTTAGTGCCAACTATATGCAGCCGTGTTTGGCACCATCCGATGACCCTGGTCTGCACCTTGTCATCATTTGTCATGGACTATCCCCAGGGTACTGGTCATGTCCCCTCTGCCAGGTTCAAGCTCCTGGTGGCAGAAGCTTCTCTTCTGACCTCCTCAGCACCCAGTGCCCCTTGACACCCCCTGTAGGTGCTAGTGAATCTCAAATTATGTCACCGCCTTTTGGAGCCTCAGGGAAATTGGAGACACAGTTGGTTTTTCTCTCTGACCAATTCTGGCTCTTCCTCTCAGAGGAAATCTTTTCCCTCCTGTTTTCATCCTCATTGTCCCTCATTGTCATGGAGCCTCTGAGGAATAAGGGACTCCTGACTTCTCTTCCAAAGTCTTGATTTCTTCTGGAATCTTCTACAAGGGTTAGTCTACTGTCTCCATTAAAACAGCCTACTGTATTCCAAGGAGTCCAATGGTGAAGGGATGAAGAAGCGGTGAGTGGGGAGGGGAGGACTACATATGGGTGGATTCTGAGAGTCTCCTGCCTTCTCTGCACCAGCTCAGGCCTCACAGGCCTGCGAGGAGGGTGGTGTTGTCACTGTCTTGCAGAGCATGGGATGTACACCATATTGCTCAGGACCACTCACTGCTCAGTGGTGGAGCTGGTCAGGCCTGGGTCTGTTAGACTCCGAGCCGTGTGTACACCATGGAGCCTCACTGCCTGCATTGGTTCCCGGGACACAATGGCTTGGGATGGGGGTTCCTCATTGTTTCTCGACAGGGCCTAGGTCATCTTGTGTCTCCCTGCTTCTATCTCTTGGCTGCTAGTATGATTTTTCTTCCTTCTTACCATCTCTCCTCACCACATAAACCACCTTTCTCTGGTGACTCAGTTTTTTCTTCTTGCTCCTATTTTTGGGGCAGGATGGGGTCTAATGGTTTGGGACAGGTTGGGCAGTGTTAGTTGATGGCAAACTGAAGTCCACAAAGGCTGTCTTTATTGCTGGTCCTCCCTTTTTTCACCTCGCCCCATGGGCCTCTTACCTCAAAACACCCCGGAGCTCTTCCCTCCTGGGTCCAGGCCCAAAGATCTCTCCTCCCAGCACTTTGCTCCACATTCTCAGCTGAGTCTTGCCTGCTGAGATCCTGTTTTAGTTTTTAACCAATAAAGTGCCTTTTGAAGCCTGAAAACCCTTCCCCTCCCTTGTCTCTGTACTCGTCTCATCCACCTTCAGTTGTCAAACAAAAGCCCATGCAGAACTAGCATCCTTGGAAAGAGTTCTTTCTTCGGCTTTCAAAGGTCAAGGCTAATGCCTTGGTGATAGTCTGGCTGCCCCAACCTGCTCACGGTCCTTGAGTGATGCATGGAGCTCCCACTGTGACTGCCTCCAAGCATAGTCTGGGCCCAGCTGAGGATGACATAACTGCTGGGAGGAAGGAAGAGCTGAATTCTCTCATTTGCCTCCCAGAGTGCAGCTTCTCTGGCTTGCGAGTTGTTGTGTGTCTGTGTCTCATCCACTAGGAAGAAGAGCTGGGGGCCTGTGAGTTAAGGAGCAGCATTCAGATACCAGCCACTTTGGAATGGCTATCACTCAATCAATTAATCAGCCCTCTACCTATCTATTCAGCATCCATCTTTTTCTGCCTATTTTTCTGCATGTGTGTAAACACAGATACATACACATTTTGGAGCGATTGCTTGCATAAGGAAAGGCACAACTCACGCTTCGAGTATATCTGCAGGTCCCACGGAGCATAATGTGCCCCTTCCGTCTGAGTTCTTCAGCGCATCTGGACTTCAGGAAAAGGATCCTGAGGCTTCGCTCCTAGCAGCTTGTGTTTTTTATGGGAATGATAATATTCAGCCACTGACCTCTGTGGGACATCCACACTCTTGCTTTGGCCCCTGTGATGGGGACTCCTGAGGGTCAAGAGGCAGCTGAGGGGGGCTCAGTACTCACTGGCCTGGCTACTTCCACAAGCTGTCATTGATTTTTGAGCCAATGAGGGTCATACTGCACAAATGGCCTCAGGTGGCGGTTAACTAAGTGGGTCGAGGACGTGGCAGGAGATGCCTCTTGTCACAGGTTCGCTCTCTGGATGACTGGCCTTCATGCCCTGCCCCAGGTTGTGTCTGGTGATGTTAAAGGAAAACTCCTTTTGTGAGCAGAGATGGGCCCCCCTGTGGAGACTAATGGCTGGTTGGCAATATTCCTTTCAGGGTGGCATTCATTATTTTGGTCAATTTTCCAGGATTCTTAGACATGAGACCAAGACTGAGGGTTTATAGAGTTCCCACCCTCAGCACCATTGGTGTCTTGGACCAGTTAATGCTTTGTTGTGGGGACTGCCCTGGGCCTTTTAGGATGGTTAGCAGTGCCTTTGGCTTCTACCCACTAAATGCCAGTAGCACCTCCCCCAGTTGTGACAACTAAAAATGTCTCTAGACATTACCAGGTGCCCCCTCCCCACTTCCCCACCCCCAGGTAAAAATGCCCCTAGTTGAGCACCACTAGATTAGAACATGAGAGAGGCTCCAGCCTTCTGGGGAGAGTGAACAGTACCCAAGTAGTTGCAATTAATTGATGAAGTCAGCATGCCACTTCCTCAAGTTACAAGGAGACTGGGTGTTATGCCAACTGGGATTCTAGGGTCAGTTCACCATCCTGTTCTAGATCTGGAGGCAGGCTCTGCAGAAGGCCCATCTCTAGTGTTGGCATCAGAGGCAGGAAAATGAGTTCAGTGGTTCAGTGGTTTAATTTGGGGTTCTGAGGAGCACTAGTTCTGAGGGCTATTAATGGTTGTTTCACAAAAAAAGGGTTTTATTCTAGCCTAGCCGATGTTGCTCAGTGGATTGAGCATGGTCCCATGCACCAAGAGGTCACCAATTCGATTCGATGCCTGGTCAAGGGCATATACCTGGGTTGCAGGCTTGGTCCCCAGTAGGGGCTGTGCAGGAGGAAGCCAATTGATGTTTCTCTTTTCCTCTTCCCCTCTCTCTAAAATCAATTATATATATTAAAAGGGTGCTATGGTCAAATGAGTTTGGGAAACATTGAGTTAAAAGTTAAATAGGTTTCTTTATTTTAGAGCTTATCAGAACCTTTAATATGCTAATGTGGGCTATAACTCTTCTGGAGTCGCCCAAATGTTTTAAACTTGTGAGGCATCTCTTGAGTCTATATTTCACAGTCTAAAGTTTGGAAAAATGGTTTATTAGCAGCAGATGGAGAAGGCGTGAGGCATCTATCCTCACCATCGGATACTCTCAGCAGTGGGCAGCACTGGGCCGGACACTGTCATTGTATGTTGGTCCTTCCCTCCTCCTGGGTCTCTTTGCTGGTTCTTCTCTCCCCGAACCCCCATCAGCCCCACCTCAGCCTGAGATTATGTTAATGTGTTTACGCCGATTGAATCTAGTCTAAGTGCTTGGCTTTGCTTATATTTGCAATGATTCATTATATGTGTTGATCTTAATTTTATTGACAGAAGGCAAACTATATTTCTAATGTTACATTTTTTTCTTAAGGAGTCTGCCAATGGAAACCCGAGGGCTGACATCCCTTTGGCTTATATCCCCAGGGTGTTCTGTGCCCCATGGAAAGGACTGGGCATTATTCCATCCAGTTCATTCCTACTCTTGGGAAAACAGTGGTGGGCAATGGGAATGTGGGAAATGTGTACTGAGTGGATGGATGGATGAACTGATGGTGGGTCACATTTTAAAGACAGGATCAGGGTTTTGTTTAACAAATATTTCAAGGCGTGGTACACCTGAAACATATGTGCATGAGGCCTAATATGTAGCTGTTAAACACACATAGCATGTGGATGGATATATCTGGGAAGAAATTTTTTTCTTCCTCCTTTGGAGTCTCGATCAAACAAAACCCCGACTCCCCAGAAAAAAAATGAAGACACCTAGATTGCCTGTCCTGAGTTCATACGGGGCTTGGCTGCTGGAGTCCCTTCCCAGAGATCAAGGATAGTTCAAGGTAGTGGAATCCGAATTCACACAGAAATAGCACTCCGTGCTGCTTCTTGTCTCTCTGGTGGATCAGTGGGCTGCCTGCCAGAAAGAGAAAGTGAGAGAGAGGGGCTGGAGGGGCAGGAGAAGTGTAGGAAGGTGCTCTTGGTGAAGGAGACAGGCCCCCAAAGCTGGGAGCAGCCACTTTCCCACCGCTCTGGGGGTTGAGATAAAGTGAAGCGGACACACTATCATTTCCACCTGTTGGTTGGTAAGAGAACTAACTACCAACGACCTGGAGGTTGGAGGAGCTGGTATTCATTCCTCCTAGGGATCTGAGGAGACCCTGGACACCCCCTAGGAATGACTTGGAGAGAAACCCCGGGGATCCTCTGATAGGAGTGAGTGAGAGCTTAGAGCCTGAATGATACAATATGAGGTACCAAGATACTGAGATGATACAATTCATGTCTGAGATAGAATGCGTGGCATTTGAGTGAATGGATTCTTAGATATCTCCCTGCCCACTAAATGCCGGTAATTCCTGTGCACCAAAAAGCTGGTAGTCCTCCTTGTTGCCCACACTCATTTCCAAATGACCCCCTAAGAGGGCACAGGTCCCCTGGTGAGACCCAAACCTCATGTATTGGTTCTTACATCATTCATTCATTCATTCATCTAATAAGTGCAGGTGATAGTTAAGGTTATTGCTGCCTGTCATGGCAACATAGGTGTCTCCCACAAGCCAGCACCACGCTTGGTGCTCAAGATTATTATAGCAGTTTGTGCTCGGAAAAATACTGAATTAGGTGGTGGTGGAAGAGCAGATTTCTGCCTGTTCTGCATTTTAGAAACAAGGAAACGGATGCTCTGTATGTAAGTTGCCCCAGATTAGCGGGCTAGTTAAGAGGCAGAGCAGGGATTCATTTTTACAGTTCCAGGTTGGCTTGGGGAAGAAGGCACACCCGCAGGGAAAGTTAAATAAACAGAAGTTACATAACCCGGGACAGTAGTGTGGTGGGTGTCACAGGGCAGTGTGTGATGCAATGCTAGGTGGCATAGAAAAACTAGGTGTTAGGGGAGGTCAGAGGATCCAGTTCTCAGAGCACTGGGTCATCAGGCAGATTTGGTGGAGGAGGCGGGGCTTGAACGAGATCCAGCAGGGAAGGTCTGAGGGGCAGAAAGCAGCAGGACCGTTCAGATTTAGTTTCTTAAGAAGCAGAGAGGATGCGAGCATCTTTCGTTTGTATGAACTCTTCGTTCCGAAACTTCTGGGTCTCCAGACCAAAATTTTATTTATTTTAATTTAAATTCTAAAAATCATTGAAGGCTCCAGAAAGTTTTTGTTCATGTGTGCCATATCAGTCAATATTTACCCAATTGAAATGAAAACCGGTGCATTTTAAAATGAACAAAAAATAAGCCGATTACATGTTAACATAAGGGCATATTTTTGAGGAATGTGATTACATTTTCCAAAACAAAGATCTTAGAAGCATGCATTGCTTTACAGTGTTGCAAATCTCTTTAATGTCTGGCTTAATAGAAGTCAGCTGGATTGTTCTATCTGCTTCTGCATTCAGTCTGTTGCCATATCACACGTCCTGTAGCCCTGGAAGCTTCACGGTATACTCCTGAGAGTATGAGAGTGAAAAACACCAAAAAAATGTGTTCGTGTTATTTTGAAAATAATTTTGACCTTGCAGACAAACTGAAAGGTCACAGGGGCCCCCCAGGGGTCCCCAGACCGCACTTTGGGAACCACTGCTGTGACCCAAGAGAACAGAAATGGGCAGAAGAGGGTGATGAACTTGGGATGATAGTCTTGGTGAGTCTCCCTTAGGAAATGGGAAGAAGAAAGCAAGCTGGTGAGACACCGTCCTTTTACTTCATAGAACTATCCTGAGGTCCCTCTCTGGAGTCGGAGTGGACTAACCAGGTGTGGTTCAGTGGTGGTGACAGCATTGGCCTGTTTCCATATTGAGATCTAATCTCACCTTGTGTGCGTAACAAGGGCACCTCGTGGTTCCCTTCAGAAACCAGGAATGCATTGTTGTAGGCAAGAAGATAAGTTATCAGCATTCATTCTCCACTTCCCCACGGTGGGAACCCGGTGGAGGGTGAGAGGCCACCTTTGCCCTCTCGGAGCTTTCGGTCCACATGGTTCACACATGTGGTTCTTCAGCCCTGCAGAGTCTTGGAAGGAAAGCTGTGAATCCTCCCTGGTAAACTATGCACTGGGGGAAGAGAGGCCCCCTGAGCCCAGAATCCAGCTCACATGTGCTTCCCAGGCAGTAATTAGAGGGGACCTGGAATGAGCCCCAGGAATCTTCCCGAGGTTTAAGCGTTAATGTCTAACACAGATGCGCTCTGGGCTTCTGGGCTCTAGGGTAAGTGTGTGCCGCTTGTTGCTGTTCGTTGGCAAGGTCCTGTCCTTTTTCCTAACCAGTTTGCCCTGTCGATGGTCGAGACACACCATTCACTCTGCCCCGTGGGTTTGCTGCTCCTCAGGACAGTTCACTGGTTTGGAGTTGAACCTTCCAGCATATGTTCCTTTAATTTCTTTACGCTGTGATGTTGTTTAGGAGATGCTGCGTTTAGTGCTTGTTTTCAAGCAGCTTAAAAGGTTTAGATTGTCCAGGGAGCAATGCCTGGCTTCAGATTCTGGGCAGGGTGCTGGGGTCTTCACTGCGTGGTTTTGATTGTTAGGATATATAGGGTAGCCCCTAAAATGTATACACACATTGAACAATTAGAAAGTCAGTGTTTATTAAAATACATTTCATTTTCAAAATTGAGCTATCAGCTGTGAAAGTATGTAAACAATTTTGGGGGGGACACCCTGTATTTTGCTGGTTTCAGGAATCAGATATATCCTGGGAGCTTTCGGCTTCTGACACTATTGCCTTTACCCAGGTGACCCAGAGGGCCTTGTAGGGAGGCTGCAGATGGTGAAAGGGGATTGAAACTGGATTCCATTATGCAGGAGAAGGGGGGGCGGAGCTTGAACTCTGCCTTAAAGGATTAGAGCAGCGGTTCTCAACCTGTGGGTCGCGACCCCTTTGGAGGTTGAATGACCCTTTCACAGGGGTCACCTAAGACCATCCTGCCTATCAGATATTTACATTACGATTCATAAGAGTAGCAACATTACAGTTATGAAGTAGCAACGAAAATAATTTCATGGTTGGGTCACAACATGAGGAACTATATTTAAAGGGCCAGAAGGTTGAGAACCACTGGATTAGAGGATTTGGACTGGGAGGCACTCCCTGTAGCTTAGAGGATGCGACCAGCTTTTGTGTGGCAGCTGTCATTCTGTTTGGATGTGCTGGCTATCATTTGAGCCTGGATGACACTGGTTTCTTGCCACTGTTGTTTTTGCCTCTTGGCTCCACGCATTTGCACACTGTACCAGAACTCTGGGAAGCCAGGCAGGGCAGCGTGGAGGCTACATCACTCGCTTGGTTTAAACTGGGCGGCAGGCAGTGGTCTTGTGTAAACACCATGCCTCACTTTGTGTGTAAGGGTGTTTTTTAAAGTGTGACTTCAGTCCTTTTTGGAAGCCTTTTGTAGCCCATCCAGGGAGTAAGATAACAGGTGAGAAATTATTTTATATAAATTAAAGGTACTATTGGTTTTGACCTTGAAGGGCAAAGAATCCAGGTAAGAACAAGGAGAAATTTCTCCCTCCTGATTTTGGGGGAAACTTTAAAAAAAAAAAAAAGGCCCTAATTGCCTGCCTGGTACCTAGATGGCCAGAAACTTCAGTGAAGTCTGGTGTAGCAAACCAAAGAATAACAATATGAGCAATGCCAGTTGTGGTTAACCACCTCTTTCCCCACCAGCACCCTCGCCCAACACTCCCACACCCCACCCACTCTCCACACGAGCCTGTGGAGCAGGGAGCCTCCTTTGATGGTGGTGACTGTGCTATTGGGGGTCATTTTCTATTACAGTTATAATGCCCCCATAGCATTTTAGTCTTTACCTCTTAGTCACAGACTTCTAGAACACCCGAGCTGGAAGGAATCTTAATTATAAGCCCCTTGTTTTATGAATGAGGAACTGAAAAACCCAGGTTGTCTGACTGAAGTCCAAGTCTCTCTCCACCAAGTTCATGTTTTATGTTTTTTTCCAGTATCTGATAAAACAATAACAACCATTACCACTTAGAGAGGCCCCATACTAAGTACTTTTCATGCATCATGTCCTGTATTTCTTTAACAACTGTATGAGGGGGCATTAGTATCATCTCTCTATAAAGTTAGAGAGATGGAGGAATGGGGTTAGAGTCGGGTGTTAATAGGTAACGGCATGGGGATTTGAACTCAGAATGCAGCGACTCCAGAGCACTGTGCTTAATCGTTAGGCTGGGCGGCACTGTACTTCCCAAGTTAGGTTTTCTCTCTGCTCTCATTTCTTCCCCCACTTTCACCTGTTTCTCCTTTTTCCTCTCCCACTAGGGACCTCACTCTTCTACTATGGTACAAAGGTAGGAGCCTGACCATGGCCACCCGCTGACTCAGAAGCCTGGGTTCCTTCCCTTGGAGCCTTTTCAGTGGTTCAGAATCCTCATCCTGGGGATGAAAAAGGGCTCATGCCTCATCATAGATTCCAGGAATCCTTGGCTGATTAATTCAGGCAGGTAGGGCAATGGAGAGCATAGTGCAGTCCCTTCTTGCATTGCGTTACGGAAGACTGAACAAGAGATGGGAGACTCCATGAAACCCAGCCCCAACTCAAGCATGTGTCCTCTTAGGAGGGGTCAGTTGCATCATCTTCATTGTCAAAGAGTATGTCCCCAATACAGACAGTTGTGTTTGTGCAGTTGTGGTAGCAAGCTAGCTGAGGGCTCCTGTCTGCAGCCTCCACCATATGCATTTGCGTCTCTTCCTTTCATTCTCTTCTCCCTTTTCCTTTTCCTGGATCGGTGGCCTGAAGGCTATAACTCAGACCCTGTGAGGCTGTGATCGCTTACCCTCAGCTTATGTGAAGCCTTCTTACACAGCAGCGAAGGGACTGCATGCTCGGAAACGCAGCTGCTTTTCAGTCTGTAATAGAGAGTAAGCCTCCATGGAGGCTCATTTTTTTCAAGTTTGAGCACAAAATATTCCAAGGGACATTGGTGGTCTAATGGAACACCCTGCCAGCTGACTCTGCTTTCGGCCAGAGCGGAGCTGAGGGGTGCTCTGGGGCTCCTCTGCAGAGGAAAGACCAGTGCCTTCATCTTACCCCAAGGGGAGCAGACTTGGCAATGGCTCAAGAACCCACCAAACTGGAGGCCAGGGTTCTAGACCCATCTGGGGTCTTAGGAGAAAGACAGAGACCTATGGAGCAGATCTTGGGGCCATGAGCATGTTTTGCATTCCTTAAAAGGATGTAGGGTTATCATTTTATAATTCAACGAGAGTGGATGCTTTGAGTGCCTTTGTTAACCTCGGGTTAGAAAAGAGGAAGAAAAGTGAAAACCACACATCAGAAGAACAGCCCCGGTTACAGTCATGTTGCCGAGGACACTGAGCCCCAAGAGCCGTTGGGGGCTTAACAGAGCACAACATGTTTAACCGTCAAGGGCTTTCATCGCTACCTGTTTTCTGCCTCTTAAGAGACACTTCTCTCAAAGGAACAGTTTCCATTAGAAAAAAAGATATTAACTTTGTGCGTCTGTCCCATGGATCATGGCAGACAGAGAGCTATTATTTGGAAAATGTTTTAAACGTAAATTCTTACATTCATGGAACACAAAAATGATATTCACCAGATTTGCCTAAAAAATGAACCAAGTCCCACTGGTTTGAACAACACATGGAGGCTGTTAATGAAAATTTTGAGGTGAAGGAAATGTGGAAAATAGTGGAAGTTTAGGTGCTTTCAAACTTAGGAGAATTCTCAGGCAGAAGGCAGCTGTGAGGTAGGCGGACCATCTCCCAGGAGGCAAGGACAAGAGATGCTACTATAAAGCCAGGGCTTGGATTCTGGAGTTGGAAGTGGGAGGGGGTGTGGAGAAGGAAATAATGCTAATTACCTACTGTGTGCTGGGTGCTGTGCTGGGCCTTTCATATATTGTGCCATTTATTTCTTACCTTAACCATTTTACATGTAGGTACTTTCATTCCTGTCTCATAGGTGGGAATCTGAAGTGAGAGATTAGGTTGCTCCCCCAAGGTCAGAGAGCTGTTATGTGATAGGCAGGGGTGGAAGGCAAGACTATGTGACAACACAACCCACGTTCCTGTGACTACCTCACTCTGCGTAAAGCATTGTGGTTCAGTTCTGTCATGACCCAGGGCCAGAGGGGCATGGAAGAAATCAGTTGCTGATAGAGAAATCAATCTCTTAGGCAAATAAGAAGCTGCCTCCTCCAGGAAGCCTCCCCCGAGTGCCCCTGCTCTGGAGTCTGCCCCTTGCTCTGACTTCTCTGACACTGCCGGCATCTCCATCGGCTCTCAGGCTCCTCTCACTTTCTGACAGGTGTGTGGTTACCTGCGGGCCATTCTCACTCCTGTTGCACAGTCCAGTTTCTAGAGAACAGAAAAGGCCAAACCTCTTTCGTACACTGCCCTGCACGTTGCCTTTCCCCAGGTATCCTCCGGTAGGTGACCAGGAAGTTTCATGGAAAGAACGAAGGAGTAGGAACACAAGACTAGGCCCTGCAGCCACAGGTGCTTTAGGAATCCGGGGGAGATAATCATTTTGGGGAAGGGTGGTCAGGGGAGACTTCACTGAGGTGGTGAGGCCCAAACCCAGACCTTGGAGAATGGGAGCCATGGGGGGGGGTCCGGTAGGGAGAGGGAAGAGGGGCATGGCCATTTTGAAGGAGAGCTGCCTTCTTGGGGGCGGGCGGGGGGATGGACAGTTGTTAGTCATGTCTCTCTCCTCCTGTGTGCTGTCAGGGCCAAACCTGGTGAAGCTCAGGGGGCTGGACGCTTCCTAAGGGAGTGTGGATATGCCAGCTTGCCAACGTGAGGCCAAATGCTTCTCCTACGCAGCTGTCTTCCAAATGAAATCCTGATGGGAGGTGGGTGAGCCAGCGAGCATGAATTACCCCTGGCCCACGTCTTGGCTCACTTACAGGCTGCCTGCTTGCTTGAGCTTTCTCTCTTCTTTGAGAGAAGTCAGGGACTCCCAAACACTCCACATGGAATGGTCCCCCTCCCGGCCCTGCCTTGAGCCTGGCAGGATCAAAGCCTGCCAGTCCCAGAACATTTCGTGCCCTTCCTCAGAACACTCACACCTGGTGTAACCTGTCCAGCCTTCACACGTGTGGGCCAGGAGGCAGGGCAGGAAGCAGTGTGCCCATCCACACGCTGGAGACCGAGGCCCAAAGTGGAGGCCAATATGCCCACATTCCTGTGGCTCCTCTTCTCAGCTGCCTGGCAGGTTCCTCCTGGTTCTCTCTGGCCTCTTGGCTTCTTTTCTGCTTCTTTCATGATTGTCTCTTCTTTCGTCCATGACATGTACAGACTCCCCAGCATCTGCCATTGCTGGGTCTCCATGTCCCCTGGAGCTGTAATATACATAGAAAGTCAGGGTTGGAAGAGTCAGGTCCAACCAGGAGCCCTTTGCTGATTCTTCCCACCATCCTCTCTGGGAGGTTCTCCACGCTCTGCTTGGAGACCCCACCTGCCCCGTCTTCTCCTCTCCTTGCTCTGTGTCCTAAGACTTACCCTGTCTGCTAAGTTGTTCGCCTTCTTGGTTGAGGCACCTGCAACTTTTTGCCTGGACTCCTGCGGTTTCCTCCTACCTGCTCCCTGCTGCCAATCTTGCTCACCTTCAGGTTCAGCCTACACACCATTACGAGATTATAGCTTTCATTATGATCATTAAAATCATTAATGAACACAGTTTTAATTATTTTCCTGCTCAAATCTTTGAGGGTTTTCTCTTTGCTTTGGAATTAAATAATGACCTCTTGCCTAGCAACTAAACTCTTCTATCATATTTACTTAGTCTCTATGGCTCAGTTTCTTCACACCTGTAGATAAACTACACCTCAGCCCAAAGGCTCACTTGCTGTTTTCTGAATGAGAGGAGTATTCCTTCCTCTGGGCCCTCCTTTGCTTCTGCCTTGCCTTCCTCTAAATGCCCTTCCTCCTGCACTGTTGGAAGGCCCATCTATTCTCAAATAACGTCTTCAGGGATTTCTGGTGTTCCCAACCTGATGTGTTTTCTCTTTCCTTTGAATTGCCTCTATGTGAGAGATTATATTTTATTTACCCTTACATAATCACAGATCCTGGCCTTGTACCTTGTTCTCAGTAAGGACTGTCTGAACTGTACTGAATTTGAGCATCTTGGAAAGAGCCAGCATGAGTCTAACCGATGCTGAGAAATCTTAGATGTTGGTTGTCATATGTGGCACAACAAATACTTTGCCTCTGGCTTTAGGGTTATTAGAAATTAAGATGGGATAGCTCTTAAAGGTGCAGGGTTGGGAGTCATCTTTCTACTCTGAAATGGATGAATTTTAACATTATACATCTATGTAATTTACATGGTCCTGTCATCGTTAATTATTCCATGAACCTTCCAACACTTATGAGCAACGAGGTTGCCTATGTATTATTTTTGTTAAGCAAATAAAGGGACTGTATTGGTTTGTGTATCCCGCCTAGGAATAGATGGGAACAAAGTTGGATCCGGGCGCTTGTAGGATGTCATTACATTGCTGTCTTTGTCCTTCCAGGCTGCTGTCTTCTGGCTGTATTCACAGACCAGTTCTTCCCAGGTGGGGGCAGACATTTCTGCCAGTAGCAGCTCCAGGCTTAAATTCAACTGTAAATGTTTTAGAAACCCACATAATGACAAGAGGTGTCTTTCCTAATAGGCTCAGCAGAAGTCACTGCAAGGGTCTATCTTTGAGTTCATCATTGCGGCCAAAGAGATGTGGTGCTCTGATTGGCTGTGTTGAGATCTCAGTAGACAGTGAAGGAAATTATAAGCATCAGAAAGTGACTTACTCAAGATCACACAACAGATAAGTATGTGTCTGCTGACTAAAGTTCATGTTCTTTGAATTACCCTAAGTTGTTTCTGGACAACCAAGGTCTCCTTATATCTATGTGCTGGGCCTTTCTGGTTTAGGAACTACCCAGGGCCCAGTTACAAAGGTGGCAGATTGGATCTTTCGGCTCCTGTTTTTCTTTTTTCTGGACCCTTTTGGGTCTGAGAACTCGGCTTAATTCCCAGTTTCTGTTTTCTTCTTGTCCCCCTAAAAAAAACAACTTGATAATCGAGCTTAAAGTATTATGCTGAGTTAAAGAAGCCAGACTCAAAAGGTTACGTACTGCATGAGCCCTTGTATATGACATTCTTGATAAGATAGGTTTGGGAAACATGCCAGAAGTGGGGTGGGCTAGGGGACTGACTGCAAAGGGATTGGAGTAATTTTTTTTGAGATAATGGACTGTTTTATAACTTGATTGTGCTGGTGTTTATATGACTGCATATATTTGTCCAAATTCGCAGAACCGCACACTAAGAAGGGTGAATTTTACAGCATGTAAATTATACATTAATAAATGAAAAATTAAATTTAAAAATTAATAAAAATAAATAAAAACAACAACAAAGCCCCCAGACCTTAGAGCCTGTTCAGACCTGGGTGATAGAGGGATTTGCATCTTAATGAGCCTCAGAACTTTAGGTTGTGATGAACTGAGTAGCTTTGCGATACCACCATCATCTAATATCAAGAATGAGAAACCACAGAGTATTAGTCATTCAAAACTAATTACTCTCATTCCCTGGGCAGTGGACGGGCTCTCCCTGAGCTGAGTGAGTGTCTTCTGCTGAGTCAGCAGCTTAGGCTGCTGCTGCCCTCTGACCTGGAGCATGAACCTGTGCCTGCTCCCCTCCATTTGGTGACCTAATCAGGGGTGAGGGCTTTCTAGGGAATGGGGGGCTGGGATTGGTGCAGCGGGCTTAGGACACAGCATGAGGGGACAGGCTGGTAGGTTGGGAGGAGAGTGGGAAAGTATGACCATTCACAGTATTTAGCATTCACCTCCTTGTCCCCCCACCCCACCTTCCCCACCACTGCAGCGTTTCTGTCCTTGGCTCCAGGATTCTCTCAGAGGGACTGTCCTTTTGGTCTCTTTTGCCATCTGCACACTCCTGATTCCCTCAAACACCTCCCAAGTCACTTCTCGCTCATCTCCTTACTCTCTGGGTATTTTTGCTTTTTCATTCCAGTATGATTATTCACTTCTGCATCCCCAAATGTTTTGATTTCTTCCTGCCCATCCTAATTCTACCGAGTCTCATCTCAGACCACAGTTGTTCAAAGGTGCAGCATGACAAGGAGATATTATATCCCATACACATTACACAGTGTTTTCTGAAGTTCGAGTAGCCTTCTGCTCAGTGAAATTCTCTTCTGACAGGGAAATAATACATATTTTCAGTTATAGATATATATCACACTCTCTGATTTAAAATAGACCTAGCTTGTTTAGCTCAGTGGATAGAGTGTTGGTCTGTGGACTGAAGGGTTAAATATAAAGATAAATGCCATCCTGGCCAGGTGGCTCAGTTGTTTGGAGTGTGGCCCCATACACCAAAAGGCTGTGATCAGGGCACATACCTAGGTTGTGGGTTCAATCCCCACAACCACCACCAGTCTGGGTGCATATGGGATTTCACTCTCACATCCATGTTTCTCTCTCCTCCCTTCCTCTCTAAGATCAATAAAAAAAAATCCTTAGGTGAGGAGATATATACATATATATTACTAACATTTTTGTTGTTTTTTTCTGAAATAACTGTCTTGAAAAAAAATGTTGCTCACCAATTACTAGAACTAAAATCGGGGGAGCTCTGGTGGTAGAATTGAGGAGTTAA
>NW_006383011.1:16332115-16335956 GCF_000327345.1 Myotis davidii | reverse complement strand
TGTGCCTGTAGAGGGGCCACTGATTGTGGAAGCAGGCTTATGCTAAGCTGCAGTGAAAACCTGGGCTCAGGTAGTCCGTGTGTGTGCAGTGTGTAGAGGATATTTTTAATGAGTTGGGAAGTCAGACTGAACAACAATAAAGTTCCTGGGAAACATTTCCTGGCGGTGGTTTATAGTTTGCTTTTAGCATGTACAGGTCTGACGCTGTCTGGCTTTAAGTTGCACAAAAACACCTAATCACTTGTAGGGAGGGAGACAGGGCCTTGAAGCCACTGAGGATGAATATCAGGGCCTGGTTGGGGCAGACAGCGCCAGGAGGATAGAGAGAGAGTAAGGAGTCCTCTGGGGAAGCCAGCAGCCAGCTCTGCCCTGGTTGAAGGAGGCCTGTTCTGCTGTGACCTGGTCCCCAGCCAGGGTCCACCAATCAGGTCACAGTTCGTGCCAGCGTAGCCCAGCCCAGCCGAGCCCAGCAGATGGGCATGTGCATGTTTTGGGCCCGTGCCTGGACTGGATGGCATTGCTGACATGCTGCGGGCTGTGGTGCTAATACAGCCTGTGCTGGATTACCCCGGGAAGGCTGCCAGTATTCCAGCCACTGCTGCTAGAGAAGTACTATGGGCTCCGCTCCTGCACGGTCCCCTCCTGAGGGGACCTCGGGGAGAGGCCATGGGGTGAGGGGTCTCCCAGTGAATCCCCTGGAATGCTTTTATCTGCTAGGCCTCTAATGGCACTGCCCTGTGTGCTGGGCTGTGGCGATGGTGGAAAGACAGGCTGTGGTCAGATGCGGAGGACTCGTGTGTGCCTGCTTCCAGGTGCTCTCTGCCTCTTCCAGGGATGGAAAGAGCCCTTATCCTTCCCAGGCATGCGCTGAGGCTGTGATAGCTGTGGGCCAGCCTCCTGGACCTGCTTCCTTAAAAGAGGTGTAGGCTCAGGTGCTGTGGGGAGTCTGAGACAGGGAGGAGGCTGCCAGCTGGCATCTGGGGACATAGCCAAGGCTCTCCTGGTCTAAAAGGGCAGTCTGAGAGTTACACCATGAGAGGGAGCAGAGGACAACCCCTCCCCCACCCCCTTACCCACACCTGCAGGTTAAACCTCCAAGAGGCAGAATAAACAGTCAGCCAAGGACAAGTTCAGGGAAACCTTTCTCCTCTCCTGCTTTTCCCACCCTCGCAGATAGAGGTCCAGGAGCCTTCCAGGCTGGTCTGATGCTTTTCTGCCTTTGAAGTTGCTCCGGAGAAAGGAACCAGGAGAAGCTGATGTCGGAAGTTAGCTCATCCCTTCCCACTGAGCCAGCTCTGGTTTATCTTTCAGGTCCTGCCCTGCCTGGCAACATCTGTGTACATTCACTTACTCCTCACATCCTATTGTGGGTGTGGGTATTCCCCCGCCCGCCAGTGCTGCTTTTCAAAACCCCGCCCTAAGCATGAGGTTTCTTCGATTCTGTTTAGTCCAAATAGTTTGAGCCAACACACCCACATTAGCTGACTCTACAGAGAGCTTGATTCCGGCCCCGGTCCCTACAGATGTTCTCTCAGCTTCTGAGCCATCAAAATAGGAAGCTGGCTTGGCCAGAGACGGCCCGAGTGCCAGAATGACCTCATCGCCGGGCCCTGGTGAAGGGTGCGGAGACCTGAATGTACAGGAAGGAGCCTGACTCTTGGGAGCTAAGTTGATTGTGGATTTGGCTGTTGCTGTTTTTTAGATAGCGCATCTAATGGATGACGTATGGGAAAGAGGCAGATAGCCCTGGGTTCAAATCCTGACCCATCACAAGCTGGGTAACCATGGGTCACTTGCTTAATTTTTCTGAGTGTCGTTTCCTCATCTGTAAGATGGGAATAATAATACCAACTGAGTTGTTTGACATGAGAGATAATAGAGACAATACGCTTAAGTCCGGAGATCAGGATCGGGAACGTGAGAGGCTCTCAGTCCAGGGTAGTGATTGCTTTTAGTGCTGTCTATCAAGTGGAGAGTCTGCAGTTTTGCTTTCCAAAAAAATTTCCTAGACTAGACAATGTTTTTCTCTTAATTCTGGCCACACATTGGAATCATATGAAATAGTTTTACAAAATGCACTTGGCTGATTTTTTGATTCTCGCGATTCTGATTTGGGAGTCTCGTGTGGTGTCTTGGAATCTGTAATTTTCAAAGTTCTCCACGTGAGTCTGATGTGCCTTCTGGTTGAACCCAAAGGAATGGATTGCCCTGAGTAGGATTTTAGACATACTGTGGGGTGCACTGTGGGGAGGTTTGTAGGGTAAGGAGAGCCACTTTCTGGGAATTCTGAGGTCAATCACATCTTATAATTGTCCCTGTCTGCTATTGGGGGTCCTGGAAACCACTGCCTTCTGCGCATTTGCCCCCTTCCTGCAGCGAGGGAGGCGGATGGTGGTGGGGAGTGTGGAGTGTGGAGCTGGACACAGCCGAGGTACACAGATGCCACATGTCTCATTGCACAAACCTGCTGCGCCTCTCCCTACTTTGGCCCCAAGCCTGGCCCAGAATCACAGCCTCGAAGGCTCCCTTTTCCATCTGCTCTGGTGGGTTTAGCTTCCTCATCGCTGCTCTCAACAACTTTTCTTCCCTTCTGCCCTGTCCACATCACTGACTGCCCTGTGGGTGTCCGAACTCCAGACTTGGCTGTCATTCCAGGAAGCTTTCTAATTGAAACTGAAAGACGTAGAGGTTTTACTTTTCTATGTTTATGGTCTGTACAGATAACTATCCCCAAATGGAAGTGGATATGGCATTAACATTTAAAAAAAAATCTCACGAATAATGCCAGTGCATTTTGTTTCTGGTGGTTGATGGGATGTGTGGGGATGGAGAGTTGGCTCTGACCAGCCTTCTCAGTTTGTCTCTTAAGGGAGACCACGGGTGTAGACCAGCCCCTAGGGGTCCCTGAAATCTGAACAGCGGTGAGATGTGGAAACCAGAACAATATTAGGGTTCTTTCTGAGCATCAGAGTTTCAATTTCCGTATTTCAGTTTGCTCGGCATCTAATAGGGTATTTTCCAGTTTGTCTCCATTCTCTCTAGCCCCACATTGCTGTGCTAATGTAAATGGATGGTCCAAGAGGTCATTATAGATAAATCACAAGCCTGCGGACTTTTACTATACTCATATGGCAATCATGTGCCCACAGGTGATAGCAAAAAGAAATCAGGCCGTGGAACGGAAGGAAATTAGGCAGCAATCCTAAGTATGCCTGAGAATTTCTCTTACCCTCCCCTGCCCTCTTTCTCTCTTTCAGCTTTTATTTGTATTTATAGGGAAAACTAGCAGCTCTAACCAGTTTCATGGCTTCCTATATACGGGTGGTTCTTAAATTTTTACTTCTTTCCCAACCTCTCCTTTAAGACTTGTATATCCACCTGCCTGTGTGCCTAACTGGCTTCTCATACTTCATCTGACCGAGCCTGAGCTCCTGGTTTTTATCCCCAAATCTGCTCCTTCTGCATGCAGTCTTCCCCGAACTCAGTGTCAAGAGTGAGTGAGTATCTGGCACGGAGTGTCCATACATATTTGTAAAATGGAGAGTAAGAGAATGAAGAGTTCAGACGTTTATGCTAGGAGTCAGGAGCTGCTCAGCTCCCTGCCTCAGTTTCTACCGCACTAAAATGTGGACGGTACCAGGACACACTGCGAGAACTGTGCCATTTGAATATATGACATCACCACCTTTCCAGAGTATTCAGGGGTCCCTCTTCCTGCAGCACCTCATGCATATTTTACCCAGCTTTTTTTCAGGTCTGCCCTGCACACCTCTGTCCTGTCTCCAGAAATGATTCTCAACACACTTCTTCTCTCTAAGGAGACAGACTTCCGTGGCCTCAG
>NW_006383011.1:16328387-16332067 GCF_000327345.1 Myotis davidii | reverse complement strand
CCTGCTCTAAGTCCCCTCCCCGAGGCCCCGGCCTGGAATGGCCCCCCTTATCTCCCAAGCCCTTCCAGACTCTTCCTATCTTTCAAGACCTCAGGTCCCACAGCCTCTCCCAATGCTTCCCCTCCCCCCTGTCCCCAACTCTGCAGCTGCATCCATTACTTGCTTCTCTGGTTTCTCCAATCCTGACCCACACTGGTTGGACCCTGCCTGGTTATGTAGTGTGTCCATCTCAGTTCCTCAGAGATTGTGGTCAGTGTGTGTCATAGTGACCAGTCATTCCCAGTCATTCTGCTGTTATGGTCAATTTGCATATTACCCTTTTATTATATAAGATTCTTGACTATAGTTCCTATGCTGTATTTTACATTCCCATGACTACTAATCCGTACTTCTCGATCCCGTCACCTTTCCATCTTCACCATGTTAAGTGCACAGTTCAGTGGTGGTAAGTACATTCACATGGTTGTGCAACCATCCCCACCATCCATTTCCATAAATTTTCATCTTATAAAACTGAAACTCTATACCCATTAAACACTAACTCTTCATTCTCTCTACCCCTGGCCCCTAGGCATCCCTGAAATCTGAACAGCAGTGAGATGTGGAAACCAGAACAATATTAGGGTTCTTTCTATTTTTTGATTCTGTGATTTTTGACTTCCTGAGTACCTCATATTAATGGAATCATACAGTATTTGTCTTTATATCTGGCTTATTTCAGTTAGCGTGATGTCCTCAAGGTTCATCCATATTGTAGCATGTGTCAGAATTCCCTTCCTTTTTAAGGCTGAATCATACTTCATTGTATGTATATATTACAGCGGTTCTCAACCTGTGGGTCATGACCCCTTTGGGGGTCGAAAGACCCTTTCACAGGGGTCGCCTAAGACCATTGGAAAACACATATATAATTACATACTGTTTTTGTGATTAATCACTATGCTTTAATTATGTTCACTTTGTAACAATGAAATTGGGGGTCACCACAACATGAGGAACTGTATTAAAGGGCCGCAGCATTAGGAAGGTTGAGAACTACTGATATATTACATTTAGTTGATCCATTCATCCATCAAGGAGACCTGGGATGCTTCTATCTTTTGGCTGTTGTGAATAATACTGCTTTGAACATGGGTGTACCCATGTCTCCTAGAGACCCTGCTTTCAGTTATTCTGTGTGTAAACCCAGAAGCAGAGTTGCTGGAATCTTTGGTAATTCTATTTTTAACTTGCTGAGGAACCACCATACTGTTTTCCATGGCGGCGGCACCATTTTCCTACCAGCAGTGCACCAGTGTTCAGTTTCTCCACATCCTTGCTGATACTCCTTTTGTTTATTTATTTATTTACATAGCATTTGCATTTCCCAAATGATAGTTGGGAGACTGAGCATCTTTTCGTGTCCTCATTGGCCATTTGTATATCCTCTTCCGAGAAGTGTCCAAGTCCTTCGTCCATAAGTGTCCAAGTCCTTTTTTAATCAGGTGTTTTTGCTGTTGAGCAATAAGAGTTCTCTGTATATTCTGGATATTAACCCCTTATCTGATTTACAACAACTGATACTTTTGGTAGGTTATCCATTGTTAACTATTATAGGGGTCTGCTTTTAAAGGGCCTGAAAGGCCAGCTGGCAGGTATTTGAAAAGGATTGTTTTTGACCTGTGGCTTCAGGCCAGGCATTTTCCATGCTCCATCTCGGGCAACACTCACAACAGTCCGATATGCAGTATCACTTCCTTTTTACAGATGGAGAAACTGAGGCTCAGAGAAGTTAAACCATCTACTCAAGCATGGTCAGTGACAGAGCCAGGATGTGACGTGCTCCCCCCTCTCCCCCCCGCCCCTCTCGGAGTCCCCTTGTCTCCTGGGCCTTCAGCTGCATGTGAGAGCTCCAGCAAGCCTCACACATGTGTTGCTCATCACTCTCACTCTCTGGATCTCATTAAAGAAACCCCTGTGCCTGGCAAGCAGGTCACTGCCAACACCCCTGACTCTGCAAAATGTGAACCCTCTCCACGTTTGCATCTGCGCAGCGTGACTCAAACGCCTGGTGCTTCTTTACCCAGCCTTTCCCGGGAGGGCACGCACTCTGGCTTTTCGAATCTGTCATCTCCATTGTCCTGTTTTTAGCTTAGGGCTTCTCTGGGCTGCTCACATGCATCAATCAATGTGATTCCACAGGAAGTTCAGCTGGGCAGGCCTGGCCTTGTGCTGGGATGGGGGAAAGGAGGACGGTGGTGTCCTGAAGGAGTAGATGCTCCAGGGTGCACACAACTGGAGAGCCAGGAGAGATGCCGTGCCTTCGAGAGCTGAGTAACTGGTGCAGTGCAGACCATCTGGGCTCCGAAGCAGGGAGGGAACAGGATTTTAATGTGTTCTTAAACCATCTTCCCTGACCCACTGTGGGTGTGTGCTCAGAAAAGCCAACCTGTCCACTGTCAGGCTGAACAAAACATACTCCGGAAGGAAATATGCTACAAACAAAGTGTTCAGTGTGGTCCAAAGCGAAGCGATGCCATCGGTGGAGTGTGCATTTCCCCCCGTCTCACTAGGCCTCGGTTTAGTTGGGATTAAACGTCTGAGTGTCCTTGCCAAGAGGGATCCCACAGTTCCAGATATGGAACGGCATTCATGTGCTGTGAATTGCATATCTTAGCACTTACAGAAACAATAACCCACATAATGAGCATTTAACAGATAAGTATTATGAACACGATTTCATTTAATTTTATAACAATCCTGTGATGTATACGTAAATGGATTTTCCATAGTTTCACAAGTGGTAGAGATGGAACCCAGACTTGACCATGATTCTGCTTCGTTTTTAGAGTCTTTGCTTTCGAACGCTGCACTAAACCTCCTCTTTATCACACGGGTTACCTGAAGCAAGGATATCGGTTGAAAAAAGGAAGTTAATATATTAGTAAATGCCTAGTACCATTGAGCACACCTAGTATTCTTCCAGAGTCATTTGTAGGGACCAAGGACCACGTGAAAGGGTGAGGGCTGTTTTGAGGGGAACATCTATTCTGTAGTAAAGGAGACCTTACTTGTCTGTGGCCCGGGCTCTTTCCATATGGCTGATTTTTCTAGGCTCTTAAGTCCAAGAAGTGAGTAATATATCAACTTCAATAATTCCCTTGCCCTCACGCCCAGAGGGTTGTTCTTTCTTGTTACGGTTTTCAAAAATTGTGATAAAATACACACAACATAAAATATACCATTCGTGACATTTAGGACATTCATGGTTTTGTGTGACCATCACCACTATCTAGTTCCAGAATAGTTCACCCTGAAAAGAAGCCCTATACCCATTAAGCAGTCATTCCCTGTTCCTCACTCCTCCAGCTCCTGGAAAACTGCTTTCTGATTCTATATAGATTTGCCTACTCTGGATATTTCATGTAGATGGAAACATACAACATGTGGCCTTGTGTGTGTTCTGTTAATTTTACCACACATGGTTCCTCCTTTCTATAGCAGCAGTTATAGCCCCACTCCCCTCGTGGGGAGCTGTTTCCCAAGGTGGTATGGCTTTGGAATCAGAGAGACCAAGCTGGGCAAGTGATGTGACTTCTCTGAGTCAGCCAAGGCTCTTCGAGATTAGGTGAAGTGGTGTAAAGCTTCTTGTTCTTGACCTTGGGCAGGTCACTTAACACTCCGTTGCTTTGGTTTTCTTT
>NW_006383011.1:16313349-16328347 GCF_000327345.1 Myotis davidii | reverse complement strand
CCTACCTCATGGGGCTGCTCTGGGGATTCAACGAGGTAATACACGGAAGTATGTGGAACAGTGCTTTTGCACATGGGAATTGCTCAGAATTAGTGTCACCCAAGTGGCATGAGTTACCAGGCCTTACAGCATTCACTGGAACAATAATCGAGGCCCCTCAGCGGCCCATCTGCCCTCAGAGCCAGCCTGAACATTGTCACCAGAGCAGCGCTGACCACCCACTCTTCATCTCAGGACACTCCTGTGACTCTCTGCTACCTAGAGAGTTCAAATTCCTTAGCTTTGCACTGACTGCCCTCTTCATCTTGCTTTTTTAAAATTTCTGGTTTCTCTTCCCATCCTAATCCCCATGAACCCATTCCAGCCACCACTTTGAACCATTCGAAGGCTCCCTGGGCTTCCCAGCCTCCGTGCCTTTGCTCCTGCTCTTCCCTCTGTTGGGATGACATCCCATTCATCATCATGCGGCAAAGCTGTACTCATTTCTTTCCCTCAGTTTTGTCATCCATCGTCATAGTATATACATCACAGGTTGCTCTGAGGGTTATCTGACATAGCACATGACTGCGATGAAGCATAGTACATAACCATATTTATTGAGAGAAAAACACATGTGTGGGAGACATCTGGTAATTGTTCAGGATGCATTAGTTATCTCCCTATCATACTGTTATATCATTCTGGTAAGACTATCTGTACACACCTGCTTTCCCAACTACACTGCAAATTTCTCGAGAATAGGGCCCTATCTTGTAGGATGTACATCCCCACTTGTGCCTAGATGGGACCTTGCAGATAGAGTTTCCACAATTACTTATTAAATTGAATTGAAGTGAGAGCTCTCTTTGGTTATTCCCATCGCCTGTTTCCGTAAGGGGGAGAAATCAGTTGTTAAAGAAGCCTGGGTCAGTTGGTGAAATAGGCCCAGTTTGTTTGCCTTGACCTGTCAGGGTCCCAAACCACTCCCTTGGAGCCCAGTGTCCCCGTATTGCCAATCCATCTCCCAGCCACCCTCTCAGAGGGCTGCCCTAGCCAGGCCCCTTGTTGTGCTTTTAGGCTTTTCTCTTCTTCCTCTCTCACTTCAAAACTTACCCATTCTGTGTCCTATCATTAGTCCAGGCCGGTGTAGATAAATGGCTAATTAGGCTGTCGTTGATTGATGCCAACTTGCTGCAGAGGAGCCAACAGTGCTGCGAAGTAGCCGTGTGAGTCTTAGCAAGTTCCTTCATCATCCTCACCCCAAACTGCTTTCAGATGCCGATCCTGGGCCTTCTGGCCGTCTCCCAACCCTCCCTGCACCCTGTGTGCTGAACTCTGTGCTAAGCTGCCTTCCCTCCTTCCCACACCCTGAGATGGCCCTCATCCTCCCCTCCCCACGTGTGATGGAACAAGTCAGCACCGAGACTCAGGAAGCTGGGTTTTTCTTTCCCTTTTGCACTCACAGGTTGTGAGATGGTAGGACAGGACCTCCACCTCTGAGCCCAAGTTTCCTCACCTATAAATCCGGGAACTGGTCTTAGGGATCTGTTATTCAGCTAGAATGTTCTGTGATTCTATGAATTAAACACTGAAGCAGAGACTTGTTTTCCTGCCGTGTCCTCTCCCCTCCGCCCCCACCAGCCCCCACCTCACCTCTGCACCTGCAGGTATATTATCTTCTGTCCATGCAGGCAGACAGCGGGTCACCCTGACCCAGGTACCTCCCTCCACCTCGGTGTGCCTGGAGAAGCCGCCAGCCAGCCTGCCTGATGCTGTCAGTGGGGTTTGCCGGGTGGTTGGGATTTGGTGGGTTATGTAATCCATTTGCCATCCATTTTAATAGAGTGTGCATCCTTTGAACTACAGATGGGATGCCTGCTGTTTTTGGGCTTTCTGGAGCATGGATGTAGGGGGAGGGACTTGGGGTTTATGGGGCTTCCCAGGGCCCACAAATTTAGTGGGGCTGTGTCATTCTGTCCCTGCCCCCCACCCCCACCCCGCCAGCTTTCTGGTCAGAGCTGTGGATGTAGGACAGAGTTTGTCTGAGCACAGTGTGCGCATGCATACACCTCTGCTGTGTATACAACAGGCTCAGGTGATGTCTGGATCACCTAGCACCTCAGATTAATGAGCATCAAACTGACCTGAATGCTTGTTAAAACATAGGTGACTGGGCCCCACCTCAGAGCTTCAGTAGGTCTGGAGCGGAGTCTGACATTTTGCATCCGAACAAGCTACCATGTGATATGGAAGCCCCTGGCCCAGGGATCACACTTTGAGAAACAATGGCACCAAACAATTGAAACTTTGCATCCTTTTAATTACTAAGCTAAAGTGAAACTAAAACATTTCTGGCCAAGTTTTTAGGTAAAAATTATTCTCTTGTATTCCAGTCTACTGAAAGAAAAAAATTGAATACCTTCTTTAAAAAAAATATTTTTTTATTGATTTCAGAGACAAAGAGAGAGAGAGAGACACACATCAATGATGAGAGAGAATCATTGATCGGCTGCCTCCTGCACGCCCCACACTGGGGATCCAGCCCGCAACCCAGGCATGTGCCCCAACTGGGAATGGAACTGGGACCTCCTGGTTCATAGTTCAATGCTCAACCACTGAGCCACACCAGCTGGGCTAATACCGATAATCATAATTATGACTATTGATTAATTGTGGTTGGCTGTCATTTGGGATCTCCGAGGTCACCTTGCGGTTGGCCCAGGCTGTGTGAGTGTTTGGTTTGCTTTTTACATTTCCTGACTTTTCCGTTGAGGTCAGGCAGTCAGCCTCAGGCTGGCTGGTATGCCTGTAGCATCTTTCCCTGCCTGAGCTTTACATTTTCTTTCTTATTAAAATGTTCACACCTATGAAAGTAGAGCAAGTAGAACATGTAGATATTTAACATGTTTGCTTCATTTTGCAGAAGTATTCTAAAGCTCGTCCCAGACATCATAACATTCCCCTCCCAAATACTTCCGACTGCACCTCTAAAAAATAAAGACATTTCTTGCATAACCACCAGGCCAGTCGCAACTAACAAATCCAACAGTAGTTCCTCAGTATCATGAGGCTCCAGCCATATTCAGATGCCCCCAGTTGTTCAAAATGTCTTTTCCAGTGGCATCGGTGTGCAAGAGAGGTCTGTGTCTGCCTGACCTTTGACTGGGAGGTACCTTTCCCTTCGAATTTGCTGTTTTGTGGGTTTGATCCGGATCTGTGAGCAGAGTGCAGATCTGGTGCACGGGCTTAGTGACATCTCGGTTGTCTGCACAGGCACTTTTACTTGCTTCTCTGTTCTTTGATCTGCAGAGGCAAGAAGACTAGGTGCGTGGCTTCCAGATCAGTGAGTTGCTTTCATGTGGGAGTACGTATATGCTAAAGTATGTTTATAAAGCAGCTAAGTTGCCCAGGGTCGGAAAAGGAGTTGGTGGCCCTGAGGACTCTTGTCGGTGCGTGTTCCAGACAAGATGTGTTATATTCTCCACGGGCTTTCCTGTCTCTCTCTGTTAGTAATCCAGCCTCCTTCCAGGCTTTGCAGAGGGAAACTATTCCTTCAAGCTCCAGGCTCTGAGAACTCACATACACATACCTAGTCCCCCGGCTGGCCTGGTTTCCTGCCTGAAGTATGAGAAATAAATATTGATGTGCTGTCCCCGGCCCCCTCACAGCCCTGCCTCCATGCTCATTCTTCACGTAGGTGTTTCAAATATGTTACAGACGTCTAATTTAACTTTCCCATCCCAAGCAGAGGTCCCTTACTGCCATTTAAATGCCACGGTGTACCCGTGGCTGGGGCTGACGTGGATGGGAAAGCAAAGCTGTCCTGCGTCACGCAGCATCGGCTGTACGGCCATATGGCCCGCGAGGCGGTCCTCGGAGGGGCTGCCAACTTTAAGCTGGGCTGAGGACGCAGTCACGAGGCGGCAGGAGGGTGGTGGTGGGGGGGGACCTGATTGTCAGTGGCTTCCGGGGCAATTCCGCCACTAGTTCAGGGTGGGGGAGCAGCAATAGTACATCTGGAGATGCC
This sequence comes from Myotis davidii, assembly GCF_000327345.1. Taxonomy (NCBI): domain Eukaryota; kingdom Metazoa; phylum Chordata; class Mammalia; order Chiroptera; family Vespertilionidae; genus Myotis; species Myotis davidii. Next base: position 16,324,341 of record NW_006383011.1, on the reverse strand, counting down.
CTGAACGACCCCGCAAAGAGGCCCCAGAGGAGAGGCAGCGTGCTGGGCGGACTGCCAGATTTCCGCCCAGCGCAGCCCCCGGTGCTGCCTCCCTGACCCCTGAAAGCCCCTTTGTGGTGCCCAGTGTGCCCCATCAGGGCGCCGACAATGGACTATGAAGGGCTATCACCGTGCCCTTACCCTCCTCTGGACTGGAAGATTCTCGGGGGTGGCGATGCTGACGACCCTGCTGTTTGGAGCACAATGGCACTTAATCAAGGTGTAGCAAATACAGAGTGGGGCAAAAGTAGGTTTACAGTTGTGAAACACAGTTCATTCTTGTATTATTATGTATTAATTATTGTATTATTTTCCAAACAAACACCCGTGAACCCACTTTTGCCCCACCCTATCTATTACTACAGCTCAGGAAAGGGAGGGAGGGAAGGGAGGTGTCTTCGTGGTGAGTTAGGTTAAGCACGCGGTGCAAAAGCAAACCCAAGTCGGCCCTGAATGTCATCGTCCGCCGAACCTGCCCAAGATATGGGGCTTCATTCTAAAGCGGCTGCTAAGGGCTGCTGATTTGCTGAGAAACCTTTCTCAGTGTCTGCTCCCCACCTTTTCCTGCCTGCCCAACCTGCCCCCCCCCCTAGTTAGCTCAGATTTCTAATGGCAATTACCAGGCCATTTAGAAACATTGTAGTTTTAACCACGTCTTACTCTTGCTCTAGACCTCATGGTGTATGAGGGCAGGATTTACCTTTCCCTCCACTTTAGCCCTGGTTTACACACACTAGCAGGGACTCAAAGTAGCTGCCCAGTGAAGTGCAAGCCCGCCGTGTTGTGTGAGTGCTAAAGAAATGGCTTGGGCAGTCATCAGGAGAACCCTCCTAAAGGAGGTTGGCACTGATTGGCATGTGGAGAAATGAGGAAGGGGGAGAGGAGGGAGGGAGTGGCGCGGAGGAGGAAGGGGAGCAGTTTCGGTGTTGGGAAGATCAGAGGAGAGTTTATTATACTGCTGGGTATAATAAAAAGGTGTGGCTCATTAGTTTAGAACCACTGGCTTCTGGGTGTTTACTAGACACACAGTGAACTGCCTGGACCTATATAGACTGACCACAGGGAGGGTGGCTACAAAATTCTGCTGAGAATGTTGGGGATGAGTCTGGTTAAGACAGGGATAAACATTTGCTTATCAGATGGAAATCCACCCTATTTTCTAAGATCTTGGACTTCAAAAGAACATGTCCCCAAACACTAGCTCATGGAGGAGGGAGGAAGAACAGGATTAAGGGGCTCCCTCCAGCAGGCTCTGGTGGCTTAGCTGGGAAAGAAATACTGGGGTGGGTTGGAGAACATGGAAAAGTACAAAGTTTCAGAATTTGAAAAGTGATTATAACAATTGCTTTGGAAAATAGTTTGGCAGTTCCTTAAAAAAAATTAAACATACATCTACCATGTGATCCAGTCATTCTATTCATAGGTATTTACCCAAGATAAAGGAAAGCATATGTCCACGCTTTCTTATAGGTGAATGTTCATAGCAGCTTTATTTGTAACTAGAGGTGCATGAGATTCGTGCACTGGGGATGGGCGGACCCTCAGCCTGGCCTTTGCCCTCTCGCAGTCCAAGAGCCCTTGGGGGATGTCCAACTGATGGCGGTCAGACATTCTTAGCCCTTAGCGCTGCTGTGGAGGCAGGAGAGGCTCACGCCATCGCTGCTGCGCTTGCCAGCCATCAGCCTGGCTTCTAGCTGAGCAGTGCTCCCCCTGTGGGAGTACACTGACCACCAGGAAGGAGCTCCTGCATTGAACATCTGCCCCCTGGTGGTCAGTGCATGTCATAGCGACCGATCGTTCCACCATTCGTTCGATTTGCATATTAGCCTTTTATTATATAGGATAGCCCAAAACTGGAAAGAACTCAAATGTTCATCAAGAGATGAATGTATAAACATATGTGGTATATCTATACAATGAAAAGCTATTTACAATAAAGAATAAATAGATGAATCTCAAAAAATTATGCTGAGTGAAAAAAGCCAGATTAAAAAAAAAACATACTATGTGATTCCATTCATATAACATTTTTGAAAATGTGACCTAACCTGGAGTGACAGAAAGTAAAACAGTGGTTGCCCTGGAATAGAGGTTGTGCAGAAAGGATAGGAAGGGGGAAAATACAAAGATCTTTGAGGAAACTTTTGGGACTGAAGGATATGTTCATTATCTTGATTATCGTGCTGATTTTACAGGTGTATATGTATGTCAAAACTTATCAAAGTTTACTCTTTAAACATGCTCAGTTTATTGTCTGTTAATTATACCTCAATTAAGCTATTAAAACAAATAGACATGGTGATTGACTGATTCAATGCAGTTCAATTAAACAAGCCATTATTGCTTATTACATTTCTGTCCCTGAATGAGAATTAATACATGTCAACAGATATGAGAGAAGAAAAATGGACTATCTCAATGAACTTAGGATGGCAAGGAAGAGCCACTATTACACTGAACACAATTAAGGCCCACCTTGATGAAAAGAACTGCCTTTGAGTGCTAGTCAGGGAAAGCTCCAGGTGGGTATAGGATCGGACTGGAATTCACTGAGTGGAGAGAATGTTAAGAGCAGGGAGATGCCAAATGAGCAAGGCCTTAAAGATAGAATCAGCAAACAGTGTGTTGAATAAAAGGGGGAGGCAGGTGCAGGGAAGGCCGAGGGTGCAATATGAGAAGGGCTAACATCAAGAACTAAGGCTGGATGGGCTGGTGGTCAAGGACATGGGGGATGGATCTAACGTGCCTGGCGGTGTGTCCTGGCTGTCCCACTTAGAAACTGGGCCGTCTTTGGACAGATTACCTCACTTTTCTGTGCCACACTTTTCTCATCTACAAAATGGGAATAGTAATAGTCCATATCTCATAGGGTTGCAGTGAACATCAAATGAGTTAATACAAGGTGAGGCAAAAGTAGGTTTACAGTTGTGATTATGCAAAACAGAGTTTATTCTTGTATTGTTATTATTTTTAAAAATATATATATTTTTATTGATTTCAGAGAGGAAGGTAGAGGGAGAGAGAGATAGAAACATCAATGAGAGAGAATCATTGATTGGCTGCCTCCTGCATGCCCCCTACTTTGCCTGGAAAGTTGTCTCTCCTTGAGATGTCCTCTGGTACCTCTTAGCCCCTCCCACAAAATCTAGCCACAGTCACATGGGATGAAAATATCAGGTGCTTGGTAGCTCCTGCTGTCCCTCACATAGTCGTATATCAAGTCTCTGCTCAAATGTCACCCCACCAGAGAGGCCTCAGTTTAAAAAAATATCGTAAATCTGTATCTATTCATTTGCTGAATTACCTTCCACCCTACTAGAATGTAAACTCCATAGAGATTGCGTTTTGCCTACTGCTATATCCTCTGAGCCTGAGCTCTCCCTGGAATGTAGTAGATGCTCAATGAATGTTGACTAGAAGACTTATCAATCTGTGTCCTGGGATGAGCTGTTGAGGGTCATCAGGCCTCAGTCTCCTCACCTGTAAATTGTGGCATTTATGCACCTAATAAGCCTTTCAGCCTGCTGTGGTGTCTTGAACAAGGGAGTGATGTGATGGGGGACTGTGGGGAGTGAGTTAGAGCTACAAGATAGAAGGGGTAGGGCGAGAGAGCTTCCAGGGAAAAGAGGGGAAGGGAGGACAGTGGCCCAGCAGGGCCACACTGACATGCAGAAATGCAAATCACCTCTTTCTGCTTATGAGTTAGTACCCTGGTGGGTAAGGATTTGGATGCCTACTTGCACTGGGGCCTGTGCTCAGTATAATGAATTCTACAAGGAGATGCCCTTTGCTGCCCACAGGGTACTACTGGTCTAGGCCAGTGTTGCTTAACCACCTCCTCACCTTTTTATAACAGCTTTTTATTTTTTCAGATATAATCTACCCACCGTACAAGTCACTCACTTAAAAGGTGCAGTTCAGCTGTTCTTAGTATTTTTGCAGAGTTGTGCAAACACCTCAGCCAATTTTTAGAATATTTTTATCACCCCAAAAGAACCCCTATACCTGTTAGCAATAGTGCCCCACTTTCCTCTCTTGCATCCCCTGGCACCCACTAATCTGCTTTCTGATTCTTTGGATTTGCCTATTCTGGACATTCCATATAAATGGAATCATACAATAGGTGGCCTTTTCCACCTGGCTTCATTCACTTAGGCTGTTGTTTCTGAAGCGGATCCATATGGTAACATGTATGGTTGAATGATATTCCCTTGTTTGGATATCACACATTCTGTTTATCAGTTCCCCAGCGGATGGACATTTGGGTTGTTTCCATCGTCAGGCTACGATGAATAACGCTGCTATCAGCATTTATATACAATGTTTTGTTCTCTGCCTTTTTTTAAGCTCATGCTTTTTGAGATGTAAGCATGTGCTCCCCCCCCCCCCCCTTATGCTCCTTGAAATTACAAAGTGAATTCTGTTATGTGAAGGTACTTTTGAGTATGACGTTCCAAACTCTCCCCTCTCTCTAGTGGGCACTAGGCTCTCTCCTGCCCATGCCCCGCATTTGAGAATCCCTGCCCTAGACACATGCAGGAAGCGAATATGCCAGAACAAGGCAGTGCTGGTAGATGCCAAATGAGTGATGTGTGAGGTCATCATTTTAATATGTGTGTGTGGTTCCGTTTTGAAAGGGAGCCGACTCCAGGTCCCATGCATAAGGAGTGCATTAGGCCGAGGGTGTGCGGAGGCTGGGAGAGGAGCTGACACGTGTCAGAAGAGGAGCCAGGCAGATGGCTCTGATTTATCGCTGTTCGTGCAGGACCGCAAAGGAGCCCAAGTCAGCCGGGCACTGCTGCGAGGCTTCCATGTGCTCAGCCCCTGGGAGGCTGGGCCTCTGCCCTCACACCTGAGCTCCTTGGGGAAGCAGGGGTGGCAGTGGCTGGGAGCCGCCTGTAGTTCCTCAAGTTCCGCAATTAGCACCATCTCTTTAAGGGCAGAGCCCCTCTTAGCTCTAATCTGAAATGTCAGTTATTACACTCATTTAAGTATAGAAGCGCCTCGCTTATGCTCTCAGGAGTAAGACAGAAATAGCTAGTCAGTGTGGGTGAGTAATCTAAAAGCACTCCCAGGATCATCCTTGCATGGCATGATGCACTGTTTGAGTGAGGGCTGGAGTCCGGCCTTTAGAGTTGGGGGGAGGGCAGGCGGAAGGTGTGGGGGAAATCTGGGTTAAGTTGCTCAGTTTCTGTACTGGGTGATCTGCTCAGCACCTGATGTTCTTTTAGTCCAGAATGTGTGACTGTGGTCAGATTTTATGGGGCGGGGATATGAAACAGCACAGGATGCAGCCCTTGAGTCTGAGCTTTGGTGCCAGTGAGGGGGAGCAACACCTGCGCACAGGGAAGAGGATGCATTCGGAAGTGCTGCGTGGAAAGGTTTCCTGGCAGAGGCAGTGTGTGAAATGGTGAAGATATCAGGGATAGAAGGTTTTGCTTTTACTGAATTCTCACCTTGCCTTTGTCTTCTCAGGATGGAAGCATCTTATACAAGAAGGTAACAAACATAAGTAGAAAATTGAGGCCACAAATGGAAAGAAATTGGCTAATCTAGCGGCTCTGACTGAGCACTGCATTTGGTTTTGAAGTTCTTGGCAATCCAGGACACGGAAACCAGGTTAATGACATAGCTCTCTTGATCAGAAAGGGAAAAATCTACCCGCTCTTGAGGGGAGGTGCAATTCTTCCTGGCACATTTCTCTCAAATCATTTTCTCATGAAGGAGTTTACACAAAGGACACAGGGGCATAATGGACATTTGATTCATCGGCAACAAAAGCCTTTTTAAATGTGGAGGATTGAACAGCAAGGTGCAACATGTTGAAGGTAATTGGACCAATGGCTAAACTGGCAAGACCCAGTTATGAGGCTTTTGGGGACTCTGACTTGATGCAAAATGAACTTAGAATCATTCATTAGAAGAATAGATGGAGGAAAAATCCCCAAAGGAGCCCTTCTGGTAGAAATCCAGAGGGCAAACCTTGGCCCCGATGAGATTATACCCGGATGTACATGCTCCGGCTCTGGGCTCCCACTGTACAACATGTAATTACGCTGTCTGGGTATCAGATTGGGTGCTGAGTATTATGGTGGCCAAGGGTATAAAAGGAAACACCTCTGTTTCCAGAGTCCAGAGCTGGTCTTGTCTCTATTGCCAATACCCCTTAGGACACTATTCCTTGTTCTATGCTCATTGAGGCCTTACACACCTGCTCTTGTCCCTGAAAAATTCACAGTTTGAAGTCTAGAAAGGGTAATGTCACTTAAAAGATAAATCCAAGGTCAGAAAATATTACATGCTCATACGTGGCTTTGCAACTATTCATGCTATCAAAAGCTGCCATTTGTTGACTATTTATTCTTGTCCAGGCACTTTACCTACATTATATTTATGTCATCTTCACAACACCTGGAAGTATGTGCGGTTACAAACTCCATTTTGTGGGAGAGACTGGGGCTTGTGTAGATATAGAACCACTCTCAAGCCTCCAGTCTGAGGAAGGTTTCACCGGCCTCACTTTGAACCTGGTGGACCGAGTCTTGGCTCCCCATCGAATCTGTGGCCATGGGTCTCCCTCTCCTCTCTCATGCCCCTTCTCCCTGGCCGGGGTCTTCTGTTCCAACCTTGTTCCTGCAAGTCCTTGGCCTTTTGTATGACATCACTTCCCTATCTAATCTCAAAGGCTCTTCTCCTGGGCCTCACACTGCCATAGTCTGTCCCAGGAGTCACACCCTTTGTCACCCTTTCTGCTTGAGCCAGTGCCTCTGCATCCCATCAGTCCTTCCCAAGAACCATAAGAGCAGAGTCCAGGTCTCTCTGTTTTGAAAGCCTGCTTTTCCTTCAGGACCTCCCAGCAAGTTCCTGCTACCCATCAGGAGCTACTGCACATCAGGGATTGATGATGAAGGGTCGAGCCTGGCTCACGTTTCTATTCCACTCTCTCAGCTGGCGCCCCATCAGCCACTCTCCAGGGAAATGGCTGCTGTATGCTGTTGTCTTTTCATCATATAAAAATATTTTAAAAGCCCGTTAAGATTTTCCTCTCATCAATGCAGGAAGAGGAACGCATTTTGTCAAGCTCTCTTACTTCTGAAGGGTTTGGGATGCCGGCTACCTTTGGACCCAGTGTGCATTTATTCCTATGGGAAGAGGTCGTGTATCTGGGGATCCTGCTAAATTGGTCCCACTGTGTTGGGAAGGCTGGTGACCCGCCGGATAACTCTTGGGTTTTATGCTGAAATTCCTGCCTTTGTCCCTGCTCCGTCTCTCTTTGCTCCCATATAACCTTGTCACTGGGAATGGGATGAGATGATCTGGGTGGCCTCCGACACATGCTTTCAGAGGCCCTGAAGGAAGCTCATTTCAGAACACCAGGGCTCTTTTGTATTCTTAGAAGCTTTTGAAGGACAGTATTTTTCAGTGGGATCAACTTGATCTCTCAGGTTTGGCTCTCTCTGGCAGCACTGGCCTGGGAAGACAGAGAAGGTAGATGTTCAGAAGACACATTGTGAGGTCTTCCCTGGGCCCACACACCTGAAATTGTGCTGATACAGTCTTCATCAACATAATAGCTACCATTTATATGAGTGCTCACTAATTGCTTTATGTATGTGACCTATTTAATCTACACAGCAACCTAACATACCTTTAGCTCATTTTATAAGTATGAAAGTGCAGGACCAGGATAGGAACCCCTCTGTGCTGTGGCAGGCCCTCAAGCTGTAAGTCCTGCGAGAAAGCCCTGCTTCCTTGAGGTGCCCCTCCTTTCGCCCCTGTGGATCTCAATGTGCTTTGGCTTGGGCTGTGGATGGGAGAGGTATTTCCTCCTCAGGTAAGGAACCCTCGCAGCACAAAACAGCAGAGACCTGTTTGGTGGAACAGTAAGCCCAAGCTTATGCCAGGGCTGAAATGGTTTTATTACATTCCTCATCCTCATCATTTGAACCTAGACCTAGTGCTTCACAGTCAAGGGCAGGAAATGTCAAGGTTTTGGTCACGTCCATCTTCCTCTTTTGGTGTCCTCTCGAGACGACTTTAGCCCTCCTTGATTTTCTTCTTGGAAAGTCTCAGCAATATCCAATCTAGTGATGATTCTCCAGTCTCCTTTGGTAGCACCTCCTCTTTCTACTTCAGGTGTAAGGGGCCTCTGGTCTCTTGCTACCCATCTTCCCCGGCTCAGGCTCAGTGAGTCACACAATCAGGAAAGACCCAAGATCATGTAGTTTGATCTACTTATTTTATCGGTGAGGAGAAAGGCCAGCCTAGGGTCTCTTTCCTGGTGCAGAGGAAAGTCACACAACCTTGTTGAAAGAATCCCAAACCGCAGTGAACAGATTGGGAGCTCTGCGTATTGTTTGTTTTGATGAATGCTTTGCTGCCCGCTTGGGATTTCTCCATTTACATCTGAAATCCTCTTACTTAATCAACTACATTCTCCACCTATACTCCCATCTTGCTTATGTTTTAGGCTATTTCGGATTTTCAGTATCAAATCATAGAGTCTCAGAACTAGAAGGACACGTGGTCATGAAGTGCGATCTCCTAAGAGCAAATGCTTTAGATGATTTACATCATTCTCAAGAAATGCTTCTGGGCACCCACTGTTGGCTGAGGTCAGTGCTTCATTGACAGCACCCCAAGAGTTCTTGTTATTGGTGAATATTTGGAGAAACCAAGAGTCCTTTCACACCAAGAATAGTCATCTTTAATTTATCTGGTTTTTTAAATACTGATTTTTCTTATTTTGAATTTTCTTTTTTAAATATACCTTATTGATTTTTGCAGAGAGGAGGGGAGAGGGATAGAGAATCAGAAACATCGCTGAGAGAGAAACATCGATCAGCTGCCTCCTGCACACTCCCCACTGGGTATGTGCCCGCAACCAAGGCACATGCCCCCGACTGGAATCGAACCTGAGACCCTTCAGTCCGCAGGCCGACGCTCTATCCACTGAGCCAAACGGTTAGGGCTTATTTTGAATTTTTTTTGGCAAAGTCCACTTGTATGAAAAGAGGTCAAGTATCTTGGCTGAAATAGGTAACACTATTGACCCACTTATGCTATGATTGTGTAATACAAAGCGGGTGAAATTCTAATCGACTTGAGGAAATTCAAGCTCATGTTTTACTAAGAGGCTATACATGAAGGCAAAAGGTTTTAGTTCAAAGAAAGAAATGATTATGGTTGACAATAAAAGCCCAAGCAGGACCTATTTAAGGAATACTTAAATAATTAAATAAGTTATTTGCTAACTGGTTTCTGTGGCAACATAGGTTCAGTCTTCAGGCATGACTGTGTGTGTACATGTGCATGACAGTTAATATTTGCAGCTCAAATGTGTGTAGTGTGGCGGTCATGGCCAGGGAAATTCAGATCTTAAGTGAGTAAGAGGTGGGTGACAGCAGATTTCTAGTCTCCAAATTTCTGTTTATCCATTTCTTGTTTACTGTAAATGTTGAGAAAAATACAGCCATTCATTTAGTAAACTCACCTGGAAATAAATTTAAATTATTACTTTCATGCCTGAGGCTAGAGGTAGGAGTTACTATTATCTTTGGAGTGGAAAGAAATTGCCGTCTGTTCTGTTGGAGATGAATTAGACTATGTTAAAAAATAAACATTAAAGTAATATATCAGAAATATTTATAATTCCTCCATTTATTCTTTGTGCTATTGCTCTTATATCTTGCAAAATGCTTTGACTTGAATGCCTTAGGAACAGAGTGACCTTTGGTATCTCTTGAAGCAAATGTACTGGAGAACCTCCTAGACCCTGCTTGAGCTACAAGCCTTCCTCCCTATGGCCTTGGCCTGGGCTGGTCTAGGTGCCGGACCCTCAGAACCCACCTATCAACACAGACCTTGTTCTCTGCAAATCTTTAAGCCCATATGAAAGAAATGTCTTACCCTTAATATGTTCTTAAACTATGTATAACTTTAAGAGAAATTTAGCCATGTGCTTCTAATTAATGTTTACTTAATTCTTCATTTTTTCTTCGTTTTTTAAAGAAGTCACATGATGAGTAAGCCTGGAAATTAAGCTTTCTGAGGAAGTTTTATTGACAATAAAACAGCGTTTAATAAAAGGTGCAACTAATGCCAAGCCATATTGAATAGCCAGGTTGGGTTCTCAGTTATGACTTGTGGATGGAATTCCAAGGAGATGCTTCATTTGAACTCCTGGTGCATCAAAGCTACGGGGTAACCAGCTCCAAAGTGGCCTCATTCTCAAACTCTGTTCCCTCCCTACAGAGCCACTGTGCTGTGTAGCAATGCCTTTAGTGGTTTGCTTCCAAGGGTCTTCATTCAGTACCAAGTATTTCTCTGCACACTGTAGTCATTCCATTCTATGTTTTTCTTTTTTTCCTTATTCCTCCCCTTCTCCCTTCCATTTGGGGAAAATGTCTTATGAAAAGAGGTCAAGTATCTTGGCCGAGGTTTTGATGGTGCTGGAAATAGAATTCTGGACCATTGACCCCCCCCACACCCCAGGCCCAAAGATGAGACCACCCATGAGTATCCTGGCTGTCCCCAGAGCTGCTTCCCAGAACTGTGTGTGCTCTTGGCAGATTTTGCTTTTTAGAACATAGAGCGTTACTGCACGGAAGGGGATTTCCCCTTTTTTCCTGTCCACCCCCCCCCTCCCACTTCCAGCCAGAAGAGTTAGTCTTGACCAAGTTTAGGAAAATGGAATTACATTGGGTAAATGTGGGTAGCTGAAAAAACTAAGGACATTATTGCAATGAACTTGCAAATCCAGAAGTTGGTTCCATCTTGACCTGCCCGCTCCCTGCCTCCAGGCAGCAGCTAGGAAACTTAGGTACTGGAGATGGGAGAGATTCTTTCAGGACTCTGGCACACAAAGCAATTCTCTTGTGTTGCTGGCAGGTACCCAAGTTTACCTTTGTTAATGGGGATTTACAATGTTGAACTGTGGTGGATGGAAGAGGT
>NW_006383011.1:16309269-16312892 GCF_000327345.1 Myotis davidii | reverse complement strand
TAATGGTGGAATTTCAGACCCTCGGATGAGCTAATGATGGGGGGTGGGGGGGTGGGTGGTTTTTGCTTAGGGCTAGTAGCATTGCCAGAGCCTCGTGAATCATAGATTTCTTAGGTGCCTCTTCCACTTATATTTAAGTTCCTAATGATGGGACAAAAGAAAAGTCTGACTTCCTGTGAGTAAATTTGGGAAAATGGCATGGCTCTGGCACACATTGGTCTTTGTGTTTGCCTCCCATAGAGCTTCACGTTTTACTTTGAAAGGGCTCTGCAAAATTAAGATGGAGGCAACAGTTTTCTCATATTCTCCTTCTGGAAGGTGGGTAGAGAGGAGTTAACCCAACCTCCTACCTCAGCATGATGCTCTTTGTGATTTTTTTTAAAGGAACAAGAAAGTAAAAAGTATGCACACCAATATCACTTTTAATCAACCCCTAACGGGCATTTTTGAGTACTTTCAGAATGTGGGAGACTGTTGATGTCAGAAATACGTATGGTCTCAGCATCCTTGTTCTGCTTATCTGAAAGTCTTGATCTTCCGCCGCCTCTCATTCTGAGGGCATTTAAGTAGAACAAAAGTATGTAATCAAGTTTATATCACAGCGAGTGTTTATATAGGAAGACTCTGGCATAGCCTTTGTAATACTGAAGGTTTTATGTACAGAAGAATGTTATAATCCAGCACACGCACACTCAGAGTATGCATACTTTTTTTCTCTGATCATTGCTCTTGGGTTCTAGTAAGGATCAAAGAAATAGCCTGACAAAGAATGTGCCTTCACTCTCAGTAGAACTTCTGTTGACTTGATGTCCATCTGGCATCCACTGGGAAGGATCCATGAGTTATATTCCTTACTGGATGGTTTTACTGGAGAAAAACAGGGTTTTATTTTGGAGTTAAGGACATCTCTGGTCCGTCCCATGAAGGTGTTTGTCTCTCAGAGTAGGGTGAACTAGAAACACCAAGGAATAGTAGAACACATTGTGGGAAGAGTGCATTTATGCGAAAATACCCCAAAGGGCAAAATTTAGCTCTTTGTGATTTTTTTTCGAGGAGGGTTCAGTGCCTGGTCAGAAGCCAAAACACTGACCAGGTCTTGTGGATGGTCACCCAAACCCAGATGTCCGAGACCATGGAGAAGCAATTCTGTGATGGCCGAGCTTTTCACACTTTTTCCATCCAAATACTTTCTGGTCAGTAGACAGGACCTCTGAGGAAATTTGACAATTTTGTTAATGGGAAAAAGTCAAAATAATAAAGAGAATCAAAAAGCAGGTCCATTGCTAGGTGTGCATTGTAGGAGTGCTTTTCCCCCTTGGTTCTGTCCTGGCCTGGCTCCAATTATCCACAGAGACATCTGATTAACTCCACATGACATGGTCTAGGTGTTGGTCCCAGGAGGACGGGTCTGGGAAGGACCAGTTCAGAACCATATCGCATTCGATTCTTTGGGTCCCTTTCCTGGCACTTTCTAATGAGGTTGAGAAACAAAAGACATTTTGTGTTTCCTTCCACAAAAGCTTAAGTAACAGGTAGTTGGCTAGAAGGATAGGAGGATAGGAGAGAGTCAGAAGGGGAGAGTTGGGACTGGGAGAAAATACTAGGTAGTTTTTTTCCTTCTTACCCAAATCCCCACTGGGCAGGGCCAAAGAAATGGGCAAGAGAATGGATGTTGAACAATTATGCTGTCTTCCCTCTCTGTTTATCCAAATCCTCTGTGCCCTTCACACAGCAGATGAAGGAAAACCCCTCTCTATCTCTAGTGATTTGTCCCTTTTAGGAATATGAACAGCAAATATGGCTTTTACCACACAGTTTAACACAAATTTTCCCTCTTTTTATTACTCCTCTTTCTTATATCCAAATGTGGTAAGGCCCCTTAGCAGTAGGTTCCTGGGTGGCCTGGAGCTGATTGGACATCTTTCTGTGTTCACTTTGCCTGGATAGGACTTGGCCACAGATACGTATTGATCATCTGATTGTTCTGCTGTTGACGTGTTCATCTCATGCACCCCTGGTTTCAGTGTTTGGCAGATTCTGGGCCATCTTGGCAGCAGAGCTGGAGGGCAAGATTTAAGTGATTTGTTCCCATTTATGGGTGAACTGAGCAATCAATCCAAATTTAAAACTCTCTAATCAGATTAGCTCATTTTTAATCATCTGGAGTCTGGCTGGGTTTGTTCTGTGTGGGAGCCAGCGAGGCCCGACTGTTGCACTGACTTCCTTTGTACACTCTTGACGAAGGTCTTTTCATCCTCGCCCACCTCGCACCTGAAGAACTGTGCGTCAAACTGCATTTCAAGGAGCCTTTTTCTCCTTCCTCCTCACGGGTGCTTTTTAGTTGCCATTTTGTCTTCCACTCCTTTTGTGAGGTTTTATGGCTTCACAGTCAGGCTGCCTCCCCTTGGCAGGACTGGGAGGAGTATGTGCTTATATGTGTATGTCTTCATTTGTGTGTGTTTGTGTGTGTATCCATGTACTTGTATGTGTGTATATATGTATATACACATGTACTCCTGTGTGGGTGTCTGTGTGCATATCCGAGTGTCGTACGTGCACACACATTCATGCACAATTGCTGGTGAGTAACCGCTGAGTGAGTGACATGGCATCTGAGTAGGATCTCGGGCCCCAACAAAAATATAACTTTTTTTTTTTCATCTAGAGACTAACTTACTTCTCACTGACATTAAGTTAGCTTAGCCTGTGATACAGAATTGCGGTGGGATTCTGTCTCCCGAGTTTGTAAGTTATTTTCTCTTTTATGGGCTGTAGCCAGTTTGCTTTTAGGATGGAATCTGTACTTTGTGCTCATGCATTCTGGTGTGCTTTGCTATGTGGGGTCATCCCTGGGCGCTGGGATCAATCCGATATAGATTCCCCTGTGGATGTTTAGCTTTTGCTCAAAGTGTACTTGTCTCCAGATCCTCACATTCCAGCACCTGGGATAAAGCTGGAGGGGGGGAGGGACAGATAGAGCAGGGACAGTCCCCATCTCCACGGTTCCTTGTCACGGCCAGGCGGCAGCAGGCACACGCACGCCAGGCTCAGTCACTCAGTCACACACATCCGCGTTCCTGGATGCCCAGGTGAACATTCACGCATGACCACCTCAGAGGATTTGCAATTCCCCAAGAGGTAGGGTTCTGAAATGCTCTCCTTCCCTTGTGCCCACGGCTCTCCTGTCCTTTCTCCTAGGTGGTTCTGGCACAGGGGATGCCAGGTTTTGGCTTTGGATGGCTTCTCGGGGCTGCTGTCCGGATGATGTTCTGCTTCCCCCTCCCCCAGAATTGCATCTCCTCCCTGAGGTCAAGCGCTGTGCGGTCAGGCGCGAGCTGGAATGACCATCCAGATGCATCGGGAAGGTGGAAATCCTGCTTCCTCTGTCTGGAAAACACAGCACTGGCTGCGGCTTTTTTATTTTAGGAACATGATGTCGCTCTTCTGTTTCCAAAGCCTGAGTATTGCCCAAGTGTCTCACCTTCACAGAGATTGTAGTGCCTGAGTGATACTCCCATCTTGTAGATTGCAGCATTTGGGTACGTTCTGAGACGTCACGTGTATGGCGTCCCTTCGGTGGTGCTGCTGGGGCTTCCACAGTGGGCATTTCTGGTTTCACAGAT
>NW_006383011.1:16268512-16309253 GCF_000327345.1 Myotis davidii | reverse complement strand
TTCCTGGTCTCCCAGCTGAAGGCTGCTTAGCTTCATACCTTCACAGGAGGACCCGGCTGGCACAGCCATGGTCCCGCCCCCAAGCCCACAAAAACACCCTGTGATTTAGGCAGGCGGTAGTTATGGTTATCTTTACTGCATAGGTGGATGATGAAACTGAGACAGCAAGAAGCTCAGGGGCTGAGATGCCAGCTTTCCAACCGCACCCTCTCTCTTGACCTGAAGGTCAGCAGGACTGGCCCCATCTGCAGAAAATTATTTCTTCCTTCCTAAAAATCCAGGCTGCTTCTTGCCGGGTGGAGACAATGAAATCCTTCACCAAGGGTGAAAAAGACCAACCAAATCAAAACAAACAAGGGCTGTTTTTTTTACACTTTTCTTAGGAAGTCATTAAGGAATTATTGAGCTGATTAATGTGGGTGGAAAATATTTAAGTTTGGTCATTGTTCAGGCTGGCCGGGTTGCCTGCATTAGGGGTGGACTCTTAGAAAGCTCTGTGCTGTTCTTTCTCTTCAGGGGTCCTTTTAGCTCTGCAGTGCTCCGGGCCTGGATCAGCTGACCCCCAGATTCAGTGAAAAGGAGGGTGCAGTGTTTGGGCAGCCTGCTGGCGAGAAGGGAGCAGGGTGTGGGAGGTGGGTCATTTCAGACTTCCCCAGGCTGACGTTCTTTTTCTGCTCGGTGTTGGCAAAGTTGGAGGTGACCTCGGGGATCTGGAAGCTGAAGGGAATTCGCAGGGAAGGAGTCAGGAAGAAGGCAAAGTGAAAAGGCACCAGCGGACTCTGATCATATGGGGCTTGCATTACGCAGATCCTTTTTCCGGCAGATGCTGCTAGCAGTGGGCTGGGAAGAGCTTCTCAGACAGCTAATGAGAGGTTCCTTCTTCCTGCTGCTGCCACCTCCTTCCCCAGAGAGATGGGGAACCTGGTGGCCCCAGGTTGACCTCTCCCCACAGTGGCCGGCTCCTCTGAGGTGTGGGCCCAGGCACATGTGCTCCAGGGCCCAGGTTCTTCCTCCGCCTGAGAGCTGCCCTCTGTAACATGCACTGAATCCTGGCCCTCTTCCCCTTCCGCTGCCTTTGTCTTTTCTCAGAACTTTTGTTCCGGTTTCACTCTTGCCTAAGACACAAGGGAAGTGGAGTGGCTCTATTGGGGTGAATCTGTGTGTGTTGTGGGGAGCTGCCCAGGACCAGGGGCAGGCAGGCTGTGCCCCTTCCTCTCCTGATGCCCCCCGGTCCATTTCTGCCCCCAGAAACCTTTCCCTGGGGTCCCAAATCTTGCACAGGCTCCTCGGGCAGAGAGGAGGCGAGTGGAGCTAGACCTTGTATGTAACTCCAGCTTCCTGGCTGGCATCTAAGTTGTTGCCATGAGGACCAAACCACAGGCGCCTGCCCTCTGAAAGCACATGGTAGATGGGTGGAGGGATTGGAAGGGAAGGGCAACCTCTCCTCAAATGATTTCATTCTCCCAGTGGCTCTTGGAAATGTGATTCTCCCCATTAGACAGAAGGAGAAACTGAGGCCTACAGAGATTGAGTAGTTTGTTCAAGGCAGGTGGGAGAGGTAGTTTGGGTAGTGGAGTCAGAATTAGCACCCAAACATACTGGTGCCTAATTTAGTGCTTTTCATAAAGCTGGAGAGAAAGGAAAAAGCAAGGGGAGCCAGAGTAACTGAAGGGAAAGGGAAACAGAGAGTTATGGGAAAGAGAAAAGGGACGTAGTAGAACTTGGAGAGTTTTAGGAACTCGTGAAAGATATTCTCCTCTGCCTCCAAGGGTCGCAGTGAGAAGGAAATGCCGTAGATACATCTACCAATCCATGCACATTTTGTTGACTTGTCCTATTATTTCTCCATCAGTTTCACTGGACACTTAAAAAAAAAAAAAGCTTGTTGATCACCTTCTGGGCACCCTGCCTGAGCCTGGGCTCTGTGGAACACTTGAGACCGAGGAGAGACAGGCTCTTCCCTCAGTGAGCCTGCAGCCTATGCGGACCAGCATGCTGGAAAGGGTTAAGTCTGTAGCAGAAGGTTGTTGACTAGAGAAACGTGAGATGAGCATCTGCCTTGTGCTCGGCACCATTTGGAATCAAGTCGTGGGTTCTGAGGAACAGACTCTGAGTGGGGAAGGCGGTCAGGGAAGAGGAACGTGAGCTGCAGAAGGTGGCTCCTCCATCCTTAGTGTGGGAAGGAGCAGAGAAGTGAAAAGGGGGCTGTGCTGGGCTGTGGCCTGAGACTGTCCTTGTTGAGTGCCCTGTGTGCAATGAATGTGTCGAATTAAGCTCATGTGAATGGGGTGGCGCTGGCAGGAGGCCGGGTGGGGTTTCCGGGCTGGGATAACCTAGGAAGGCTTTCTGGAAGAGGGGAGCATTGTCGTTCCCGAGAAGGAAAGAGCCCTGCCCAGTAGTCTCCCCCTGGCTCTTGTCCCTTTCCCTTTGGGTTTCCCTGGACACTTGCATAGACCCTCTGAGGGGATTTCTAAGCAGGAACCCCTCAGGGTGGCTTTCAAGACCATGACTCCAAGTCTACGTTGGCTCCTACCATCCACAACCCTCTGCTTCTGCCCTTACATGGAAGAGCCAGCCAGAGAGGCCTTGTCATTGCCACCGGCAGTGCCCCCTGGAGATGTGTGCCCAGGCTGCAGGAGGGTGGGCAATGACACCTGGATCAAGCTTGTTCCTGGCCAGCTCTGTGCGTGAAGATGGTGATGTAGGTAGCAAGAGTCACCACTCATTGGGCCTGATCTTGTGCTAAACACGTGACAGGCCTTGGCCTCTGGGACCTTCTGCCCTCCATCCCTGACTCCTGACTGATGAATCAAGCCAGGACATCCAGTCACCCTGACTGCCTCCCTTCCCGAGTGGCCTGCCCAGGCTGGGGACCCTCGGAGCCAATGGACCCTTTCCATGTGCCTGTGAGCTCTAGCCCTGCTCCTCTGCTCCTGAGGCTGTCCCTGTGTCCCGTGTATCCCCCTGACACAGGCATAGCAACACGGCCCTAGCAGGGTGTGGTGAAGGAAGTTGTTTTTTATTAATGGTAAACAGGATAGTCAAACAACAATAACAGCGTGGCCACTTCTCAGTTATTTACAAGTGGATCCATCTGCATTCTGGATGATCCACAGCTTTCTCCTCCCCAGGTGGGCTGGGTTACCCAGGGGGGTTAGCAGCAAGAAAGGAGCTAAGACTTATTGAGACTGTACTGTGTGCCAGGCATAAGGATGACAGGTACTTGACTCGTATTCGTTCGTGTCATTGTCCTCCAAACCTCATCTGCACATGTTTCCATCCTGTTGGCTCATGAGGAACTAAGCCTCATGGGCTTTAAGTAAGTTGTGCCTGGTCACATGGTTAAAAAGTCCTGGCCAAGCTCCTAACAGGTCTGTCTCCCTCCAGGGGTTGCTGTCTTCCTATCCTGTCTGTGTCCATATGGGCATGTGTGTACACATGCGTGTGTGTAAGGGCAGACATGTGGAAAGGCGGCCTCCCTGGGGACCACCCACCCTCTCCTTCACATAGTGCACGTGGCTCCTGAAGTTCCCTCACCAGCACATTTCTTCAGACTGCTGGGAGTTTCAGGGGCATTTTAAATGGAAATGGTCCCAAACATTTCCATGTCGTTGTTGTTTCCCACTTATTTTCATACCTGCCTGGACTATGGAAAGGGGGTGTTGAAACTTTAACCGATTAGGAAATTGGAGGTCAAAGAAGGAAATAGATCCAGAATCTGACCCCTTCTCTGCATTTGCACCACCCCTGTCTCAACCTCCCCAGTCCCGTGGCCTGCTAGGTTATTGCAGCGGCCTCCTGATTGGTCTCTCTGCTTCCATCCTCGCTGTGCTCCCACTGTCCCAGCCAGCATGATCATCAGATGATGTTATTCTTTTACTTGGAATCCCATGGTGGTTCCTCATCGTGGGTGAAAACCAAAATCCTTATAGCAGCCTGCAAGGCTCTGCATGGTCTGCACCCAATCCCCACCTCTCTGATTGCATTTTGTATTCTTCTCTCCCAGCTCATTCTGCTGGTCTTCCTGCTGCTCCGGGAACAGACTAGGCACTTTCTTGACTTTCACTGGCCATTCTCGATGCCTGGCGTCTGATATCTGAGCCTCTCCCTTTAAGTTTTTGCTCCAGTGACCCCACAATGAGGCATATCTTGACTATCACTTCCACCACTCTGATCCTTCTTACCCTGATCTATTTATTCTTTTGTCCAGAGTACTTATCACATTCTAAAATATCATATAATTTACTTTATTTACAGCTAGCATGTAGGCTCTATAAGGACAGTGATTTCCCCCCTTCTTCTGTTCCCTATACATCCCAAGTACCTAGAACAGTGCCTGACACATAGTAGGCAATTCAATAAATATTTGATGAATGAATGAAATCACATATCAGGTCAGTGAGGGACACATGACTAGAACCTGGTGTTTTACTCCCAAGATAAGAATCCCCTCTCTCCCCCAAGTGTTTTATGTTAGAAGAAAGCAATTTTATTTTTGGAGATAACTCAAAATTTAATATGAGAATAGAAAGCGGAAGATGAGTACAACATGTATTGTGCATGAAATATGTGCCAGGTACTATGCATCTATTATCTCTTGCTGTCTGCATCTTTCCCAGGAGGAAAGTGAGACTTAAAGAAGATAAATGATGTGCCCATGGCCCCAGCTACTCAGATCGAGCTGGGTTTAACCTCAGGCCTGTGTGGCCGCAAAGCCTCTTTCCTATACGTCCTTGGAGGAAACAGCACCGATGACCTCGCTGTTTGCCTCTCACGTTCCAGCCAGCTGTGTGGAGAACCAGACTTGATGCTGAGCTCACCTCATCTGAATTCTGTTCCCCTCCCCAAATATGTGGCTGGCCCTGCCTCCTTTCCTGTGAGGTCTTGGGTGGCATGACCACATCCAGAAGAGCACTCATTCGTCAGGTTCTGGTGCTGCCCATGTTCCAGCCAAAGTAAGCCAGGGGGTTACAAGAAAGCAACTGCCGGGTTTCGTTGCTTATGAAAGGGCACGTCTGTGGCCCTCTCCAGTCAAGCTTAGTTGTTGGTTCCCTGAAGGGAGCCTGCAGGGGACATGATGATCAAAACCAACTTGCTATTCTCAGCCTCCTGCAGGCTCCTCCCCAATGCATCCTTTTGAGCTGTTGAGAACAAACATGAAATTGGTCTGAAAATCTCCCTGAGTGAGCGTACACCCATACATTTAGAAGGACTCACTGTCCAGATCATATTGGGGGCCAAGGAAGAGTCATTCTTTTCACTCAAGGAGTTTCTCTTTTACTCATGGAGAGTAGATACACTATATAAAATTATTAATATTACAAATCTGCAAAGCAGGAACAAAAATATAACCCATGAGCTATGTGCTATTGTTGTTTCCTGAACTAGTATTTTGGAAATGAAAAGACTATATACATATGAATAAGGTGTTTTTTAAACTTCAGAGAGAGAAGTGTGGACAATAGGGCAAACTGATGGTTTGTCCTCATGTAGGGCGAGGGGCAACACTTGACTACAGGTTTTGTGACAGGAGTAGCATCATCTTTGAATATGAAGGATGAGGATAAATCAAGCTAGGCCCTGGGTCATGGTGGCTCACATCTTTGGCAGTAGATAACTGTTTTGCCCTTATTGGCCAGGAAAAACCCTTCTGTTGGCTACAAAGAGGGGAATAATTAGGAACATTGAGTACACCTTTCAGAACATTCGGTTCCAATGAAGTGAAGGCTTTGGAAGTTTCCATGGAGACAGGAAGGGTTCACTTAGGCTTTGTGTGGTAATTTAAGGGCATTTCTCATCCCTGCCTGCTCTCAGGTACCAAGGGACCCAGGCTGCTTTATTTCTCTCAGCCTTGGTCCTCATGGGTGGTGGGGAAAGTCAGCAGGGTAATAACAGAGCCCAGTAGGACTGATCTAGCTCCTCTTGCAGCTGTTGGATTCATGTGCCACTGGCGCATTACAGTTAGACTTCTGTCTTCTAACATATTAACTAGACAATGAGTGCAGCACCTGATATAGGACCGAATGGAGCTTCTAGAAGAGACCCCGCCCCCTCCCTAAGGCCTCGTTCCAACCTCCCCACCCAGCCCCTTCTAGAAGACATTCTTTCTTGACTGCCAGGCTCACTGTACTCCTTATTTCCTGAGCCATTCTTTGGCATTTTCCTGGAGGTCAGGGATCAGACATCATCACTTGAACCCCCTACATGCTTTGGCACTTGTTCTCACACGTGATCAGTTGGTTTGAGAGGAATGGAAACGGCTACTGCCCACTGAGGAGAAGTAATGACCAGGAACTTGCAGATTAAAGGACCAAGGATGATTTTTCTCAGGACGTCCTAATATACTGACCAAGCCTAGAATCTCATCCACATAATCTTGCTGGCGTTTCTTCAGGAGGCTTGATTCTTAACTCCAGCACCAAGCTCAGTATTTTCCAGTAGGTGGTCCATTTGCAAATGTATTTGCTTATATTCCAGACCTGCCTGTGAGAACTATTAATTCAGATGATCTAATCAAAACCACACATGAGGCTTTAATGATGCGACTCTGCCTGCTGCTCTCCCCCACGGCACTCAGATTCTGTTTAAAGAAGCCCGACTGTTTTTCGAGGGCCTTGGAGACAATGGCTGGAGGCCAGCTCCCTGGCTGGACAGCCCCTGGCCATTTTTCATAGATGATATTAGTTCTTTTAGGGACCAGAACTCTCCAAGCAAACCCCTCCCAAGAGCCCAGAATGCCAACCTTTCTTCTGGTTGAGAATCTCATGTATGTGAAAGATCCAACCTAGCCTTAATATAAACATTTTCGTTTTATTAGACAGAACTCAGGGGCCCTTAGGAGCAGCATGGACCAATGAGAAGAAGGCAGGATCTCGACATTGGCAGGGGCATCGGGCTTCTGGGTGCTGCATATTTACCTTATCTGGGCGTGGTCACACAGGTGCCATCACTTTATGCACTTTTCTGTAAATATATCTCACTGCCATTCAAAGTTAAGCAGAAGAGAAAATAAGCAAGAGAATAATAAATGCAAATTCAGGGTAGCGCCTTGTCAGGGGCAGAGGAAGGCGCAAGGATGGCATCGGAGAGAGGAGCACTGGCAGCTTCAAGGCTCCACTCTACTATTTAGGTCAGATATTAGGTTCACTAGAATTCTTCTTCTTCTGTTTTGTAATCATGTAACTTGCATGTTTTATATGTATCAAACATGGAATAATAAGCTACACGAGGGTATAGAAAAAAGATCCTGCAGGGTGGTCAAATAGACCAGGGTTTGAATCTTGTCTGCCACTTGCGGCCTGTATGGGTCTTGGATGAATAACATAAGCTCCCCAAAACCTCAGTTTGTTCATCTGCAAAATGGGGTTGTAATCCACGATGAATAATTCAGTTGACATTTAGGGTATTATTAAAAGCAAAGCATAGTGTGTTATGAAGAGGTGGGGCCAAACCTATTTGAAGAGAAATGAGGTAGGAGTGGGGTTGTCAGGAAAAGCCTTGAGAAGGTAGTGTTTGAGCTGTGTGTGGGCAGAAGGCTAGTTTTTAGTATGCAATGCCGGTACCTGGATTCATGTCCCTTCATTCTAGGTCCTGGGGGGAACGTGAGAGAAGTGTTCCAGAGAGGCATGGGATTTCATAGCCATGGAGTACTTCAGAGCACATTATATAATCCACCCGCTTCTACCTACAGCCTTGCTAGATTTTACCAATGAAAGAAATGAAGGCCAAGAGATAATGTGACTTGCTCAGGCCCCCCAGCTGATGAGCAACAGCACTGGGACTAGAAAACAGAGCCAGATTTACTCCAATTATGATAAGGCACACTTCTAGAACTTTACATACTTGATAGTCATTCAGCCTCCACTAACAACCCTATGCCATAGTACTATTGTTATTTCTTGTTTACAGATAGGAAATTTATGCCCAGCGTGGTTAAGTAATCCCCTCAAGGTCCTACAACTTGAAGTAGAGTCAGGATTGAAACCCAGTCTCACTGCAGAGCACCCACATGCCTAATTACAATCCTGCACTTCCTCCTACTAGAACCTTGACGTGCAGTGTTTCTGCTGAACTGCGACATTTTCCCCACCCGCATGGAGCTATGGTCTTTTTGGAGAGAAAAGATAGTAACAAAACACAATACAACACAAGAGAAAACCCAGCTGAGTGGAGGGTCAGCTTTGGGAGCTAGGTAGTTCATCTCTTGGGTTTCATTTTCTTTACTGTCCACATTGAGGAAGAGTGAGGGTGGATAATATAATGTTCTCCGAATCAGATGGTAGGTGGAGTTCCCACCAGTTGCCAATGACTCTGTCACCAGGTAGAGGAGTTCAGACTGTCCTGCGGCAATGGGGAGCCAGTGTGAGGTTTGGGGCACCGGGGCATGAAGAAGGAAGTATTGCTGTAGGAAGGGAGGGACCTGAGAGGCTTTTATATCCCAATTACATTTCTCTGGAGACTGACCTTCCAAGCGGACATGCCTGGCTATTTAGGTCCATGGAATTTGTGCTCCAGGAGTCCTTGGTAGGAGACTCATTGCCATCGGTCGCATTCTTGTCTCTTTTCAGATGAGGAAGGTTGAGTCATAGTTTGAACTTATAGCAAGTTCTCACTCCTGACTGGAATCCCCTCTTGGAAATGATACCTTCACTTACACTCAACATCCTCCAATCCCTACCCCCATTTATTCCCAACATTTCTGCTCATCCCCTACAGAGAGATCCCCCCTTACAGGGAGACCAAGGGATCCTGGATGGGTTGGGATTTCATAATTGGTATTACTGGATGTTCTTCTAAGTCAGTGCATTATCTCAAGTTAACCTTTACTTCAGTATTATGGGAAAATTCCTATAGAAATGTTCTTTGTATCAATCTCAAAAAAATGTTTTTCTTCTTCTTCTAGAGACCCTCCCCTTAATTTACATAGCAGTGAGAAAACAATACTACCACCTAGTGGGAGTCCAGAGTGTCACCTTCAGAGCTCCTCCTCCTGACCCCAGTATATTATTTCGGTGATTAATATTCAAATGAATGAGCAGTTGTGAGTGCAGTGTTCTTCTCACTCTATAGCTCCAGCTGTGTATTTTCAGGCCCCCTTTCCATTCTGTTAAAACGTGCAGTTGCAAGTCTCAGTGGGGCTATTTTGTGTACTCCACAGAATCTTTGAAACAGGTGCAGGGAGCTCAACTTACTTTCCCTTGACTAATGCTTAACAGCACTCTGATGAGGTAGGTACCTGTATCTTAATTTACAGATGAGGAAATCAGGCTTAGAAAGGTTAAGTAAACTAGGCACTTTTGGGGGCACCTAGCACATACCCAAACCATGTGGTAGCCCTCTGAGGTAGTATGTGGATTATAGCCTGTTTTCCTCTAAAAATGTACTATCCAGTCACAATGGCACAGCATTGCCAGGTCCTGGCCATCTTGCCTGGATGAGGAGGTGGGCCTGGAACTAGGAATTGGAAGGTTGCATGGAAGGAGAACATTTGGTAGATAAAGGCACAGAGCTGGCACAGGAATGGGGTGTTTGTGGGCAAGGGCAGAGTGCTGGTCCAGAGCTGGTGTCATGCTTGAAGGCCTAGGACACAGAGCCCGTGAGAGCTAGGGTGGGGCTCTAGGACAGCAGTCACCAACTTTGGGGACCTCAGGGACCACTGGTGATCCGAGGACCATCAGTTGGCTACCGCTGCTCTAGGAAGTCACTATGTGTATTCCCATGCGACATTTGTAAATTGAGAAATGATACATTTTTGATGGGAAAAATTGAAACAGTGCAGAAGTATATAAAGTAAAAAGCTATCTCCCTCCAGTCCCAACCTCTTCTAAACAACAGGATTAATAGTTAAAAATTTGGTGTATATGCTTCTAGAAGATTTCCCATGCCTATAAAATGAAATAGATAAATATGTTCATTCATGTATACATTAATAAATACATATATAATGAGTTAGTTTCAATAGAATTATTTTTAAACTACAATTTTATAATTTTCTTGTCATAAAAAATATATTAAAGTAATCTTTTAGCTTTTAAAAAAGTATATTACCATAGAAAACATTAAACATATATAGAAATAGACTAGTATAATAAGTCCACTTTCCCACTATCAATATTTGTCAATGCCTAGTGAATATTGTTTTCCTGATACTCCTCTCTATAATTTCCTCCCAACTGGACTATTTTAAAGAAAGTTCCGGATATTATACAACTCATCTGTAAATATGTTTGTATCTATCTCAAAAGAGAGGAACACTTTTTAAAAATATATAACCATAATGCCATTATTACAGAGAAAAGCATGAATTCCATTATATCATCAAATATCCATTCAGTATTAACATTTTTTCCAATTGTCATATAAATTTTTGTTAATCCTCACCCGAGGATATTTTTTCCATTGATTTTCAGAAAGAATAGAAGGGAGGGGGAGAGACACAGAGAGAGAAACATCAATGAGACGCATTGATTGGTTGCCTCCTGCAAGCGTCCCGAACCCAGGGCCAGGATCTAGCCTGGTACTGAGTTATGTGCCCTTGACCGGAA
This sequence comes from Myotis davidii, assembly GCF_000327345.1. NCBI lineage: Eukaryota > Metazoa > Chordata > Mammalia > Chiroptera > Vespertilionidae > Myotis > Myotis davidii. Next base: position 16,298,709 of record NW_006383011.1, on the reverse strand, counting down.
TTGAACCTGAGACCCTTCAGTCTGTGGGCTGATGCTCTAACCACTAAGCAAACTGCTGAGGACAACTTTTTTTTTTTTTTTAACAGCTAATGTGTTTGAGTCATGATTCAAATAAGGTTCATGTTATTGCATTTGGTTGACACTTTTTAAATCTCTTTTCATTTCTAGATTTTGACTCTTTCCTTTTCCTTTTTATGTATTTGCCATTTATTTGCTGAAGAAACTAGTCATTTGTCCTGTAAAGTTTCTCACATTCTGGATTCTGTTGATTGGATCCCCGTGGTGTCTTTGAACATGTTCCTATGTCCCTATATTTCTTGTAAATAGGTGGTTAGTTCCAGGGACTTGAGGAGAATCAGATTTTCTTTCTTAGCAAAAAGGGAGGAATGAAGGGTAATGAAGTGACCAAGAATAAGAGTGAGGTATGCCAGGCTGGCCTGGCTCAGTGGTTGAACATCGACCTATGAATGAGGAGGTCCCGGTCAGGTCACATGTCTGGGCTGCAGGCTCGATCCCCAGTGTGGGGCATGCAGGAGGCAGCCAATCAATGATTCCCTCTTATCATTGATGTTTCTATCTCTTTCTCCCTTTCCCTTCCTCTCTCTGAAATCAATAAAACATATAAAAGAGTGGTGGCTACAGGGAAGAGGACACCTCACTGGCCTCCCCAAGCAGTCCCTTGGATTTGCAGGTGGGAGACGTAGAGGGTGGGCCCCAAACCTCCGTAAGGTTGACTTCAGGGATGCTTAGTTTCTGGGAGGTCTCATCTTATCTCACTTCCCGTGGGGAACTTCTGGGACTATCTGATCCCACCATCTGGTCAGCTGGAGCTGGCCAGCAACCAGCTCGCACAGCAAGTAGAAGTCTATAGCTTTCTCCTCTCGTGGTTTTGCACCGGCTTTCTTCCCTTCTTCCCATAACTCACGTATCTTCATTATAAAAAAAACACCCCGTAAAAATGCCTTTCTTTTCTCTTCTCAGCCAGTTTATCCAGTGACACTGCAGAGCCACTGTGTACAGCTTAACTGTCTCAGCTCAGAGCTGGGAAAAATCTGGACAGTGTTTGCAGAAACTGTCAGTGCTATTGAAATGCTTTACACATCGAATCGGAACTCCTGCAGAAGAATCATGTCATTTAGAAATGAAGTGACTGGCTCTGAATCCTCCTTCCCACCCATCCCCTGAAGCCCATCTTCAGCCACATTTTTTCCAAGACCTTTGATCAGCTTCCCTTCCCCTGACCATGGGAACACATCACATTTCTTAAAGACAGTGTGGCTGCTACTTTCTATGAATCAGAGACCCGGGAACAGAGCTGCTAAAACAGGGCTTCCATGCTGACCTGACATCAAAGCAGCTGAACTTGGGAATGCAATTTGCTGTGTAGTCTTATCTCAGCGAAATGTCTGCTTCTCTTCAGGCCTCCTGAAATAGTAAAAATAGTTCCTCATCACTTTCCTGAACTCCTAGGAGCCTGGGGTACCATGGGTGGGGGTGGGGTGGGGGTCGGGGGAGAGATTCTCTTTCTTAGTTGCTACATCCATCAATCTCTTTGCTGGGGGGAACACAGAAGGTAACCTGGCCCGGGGTCCTGCCTGATCCATCCCCCAAAGCTATAATCGGAATCCTAGATGAGTCACACACTTCCTCAGAATCAGTAGGTGATAAATGGAGGTGAGGTTTGAGCCTAGTGTTTGGTTATGTCTGTTTGAGTCTTATCAATATCCTTGTTATTTCTTACGATTTATTCACAGAGGTTAAGTCCATAATAAGGGGCATCCTTCATATATGCAGTCTGTGAATTGGGAATTATTCCTCCTTAATCTTCTGTATAAACTTTTTTGAGCTGACTAAAAAGAGGAATACCTTCTTGACTAAGTTACCAGTACTTCACCACACTTCTTCTTTCTGTCCTTCTTCTGACTCTGGCCCAACCAGTACTCAGCTGTCCCCTTTCTGGGAATCTTTGTTGATTTTGAAGACTGCATTTATGTTCTGTTATGGAGGCAACCATAATAAAACCAACCCCCAAAACACTTAGGTTCAAATCCTGAGTCCCTACCAGGTAGCAATGTGGTGTTTGAGTCCCTTAGATCATGATCCTCAGTTTCTTTATCTTTAAAATGGGCTGACAGTGCCTACCCCAAGACTGGGGTGGCCATTCCAGAGTGTACATCTCCAGCCCTTGGCATGTACCACATGCTCAATGAATGGGTGGCATTGTTACTGTGGAGAGGCAGAGTTGAATCCAGCCTCCAGGGAAGGGGGATGAGAGAGACCTAAGATAGAAGACCAGTGTTTTCTGGATAATGTATGCTTTTGTTTGACCCTTAGATTTGGGAAAGATGGTTGTTTTATATGAACTACTCACTTTTCTTCCTCACAACCTATAAACTGAGTTGAGATAATCAGCTCTTTGTCATATAATCTCTGGAGTGTTTTTTGTTTGTTGTTGATTGATTATGTATACATATACATTCACGTACACACACACACACACACACACACACACATGGCAGGGGGTTAACTCAGCAAACCTCTGCCCTCAGGTTGGCATTTGCTTTCTGTCAAGTCATCAGTCATGGTTTCCTCATGTTTGAATCCAGAAAGCAAACTGGGTCGGAAACAGCTCATGAGAAACATCTCCTCCGTTGACCTACTCAGGTACTTCCTCTTTATTATTCTGTTATTTTTGTCCCAGTGAGTTTTGTTCTTCCAATGTCAAGATAATCCATTTATTTTCTTGCGCCTTCCCAATCCAAATTGGATTACACGCAAAAACAGCTGTGTGCTGGCTCCAGCGGCCAGTGTGCGCCCAGGCTGGTGCTGGGCAGCCTGAGTCCTGGGACAGGCTAGGGCTGTGGGTTTATTTTCAACTGAAGCTCAATATGCCGAACTCACTTCTACCTCCTTTACACGCAGCCATCTCAGAATCCCCTTTGTTCCTGATTTGCGGAGGACAGATATTCAGGATTTTCATTAGTTGTGGTAAGAAGGCCAGTTCTGTCCGCATCATCCTGCTGGTTTTGCTGTCGTGTGGTTGGCCTTTTTATTAAAAAAAACCAACCACCCAGTCTTTTAAAGCACCATGTGCATTGGTGCACACATACACCCCACCCCCAAGGCTGCACCCTGAAATTGACCTTACTACTGGTGTTCCTTCCAGGAACAGAAAAACACGGCCGTGTGAAGTTACAAGGAAAATAGGACAAGGTCCCAGGTCAGGAGCTGTGGTTTCCTTTACTGCAGGGGCCCCTACTGGGGTTCTGCTTTTCCCTCATTGGAAATTCTATCTGCATTTTGTTTTTTTAGTTCACATGCACCTTTGGTTGTATCAACGTGGTGGTTTTCTTCCTGTTTAATCCCACCCCCAATGACAGAGATGGAATGAACTAGAACACAAGTTGGGCTCCACATGCCAGCCAGGAACGCATCTATCCTTGGTCTTCCAGATGTGGGGGTGTTCCGTGTCCCACGCTGTTTGCTGTTTGCAGGTGGTGTTTATCCTGGTGTGTTCGGTGAACCACAGCACTAGAACCTCCCAGGATAGTGATGGCGAACCTATGACACGTGAACTCATTTTTTTGGTTGATTTTTCTTTGTTAAATGGCACTTAAATATATAAAATAAATATCAAAAAGATAAGTCTTTGTTTTACTATGGTTGCAAATATCAAAAAATTTCTATATGTGACACGGCACCAGAGTTAAGTTAGGGTTTTTTCAAAATTCTGACACGCCAATCAAAACGATACATGTCCGTCCACATGCACCTCTCTGCCTCCAGTATCTTTTCATCGGTGCCAAGATAATTCTGTGCTTGTCATCAAGAGCATGGGGTCTAGATGAAGAGATAAGGTGTGCTCATATTAAAAGATACGTGATGATTGAAGGCAAGGGAGGCTCAGTGTGACTATAATGGATTTTAAAGGAAGGGAGAGGTGTTGGCCTTGTGCAGGGACCTGAGGAAGGAGGGCGCAGGGTGGGCGGTAGGCAGGAAAGTAGTCCTCAGAGGGAGCATGAATAGTGGCCCACAGTGGCCACAGGAGGAGGGGAATTGAGTTGGCTGTGAAGGAGTGTGAGGGTTGGAGAGGGCTGCCTTTGGGGAGCTTAAACAATAATCAGATTAGTTGGGATTTAGGGGAGAAAATTTGGCGATCAATGCTATAATCAGGATCATGTTGGGATTTGCAGTCAGAATACAATTTCCTAATTTGGCATCTTCTTCCCCTTTCACTAGTTCAGGGTGCCCCGAATTCTACAATTCTTATTCCATTTGGAGGGTCTGAGGAAGATAGAGGTAAAGTGTAGATAGGGCATTCCATAACTTAAAACACTTTTATTATGAAAATTTGCAAACATATACAAAAGCATAACATTATCATAACTTTTATTTAACAATGAAAAAAAGCTGTTCCCAGAGCCAATATTATGAAGTTCAAGAACAGGAAACAACTAATCTGTGGAGATAGAAATAAAAATGGTGGCTGCTTCTGATGGGGGCAAGAGAGAAGTTTCTGGGAGAATGATAATGTTCTTTGTCATTATTAGGGCATTGGTGACTCAGGTGCATACATTTGTCAAACCTAGCAAACTGTGTGCTTAAGATACGGGAATTGCACTGTATATAATTCTACCTAAAAAAAAAAGTTATTCTTCCTTTTCCATAATTTTCTTTCAGTTCTCTGCTCATATCAAGAAGAAACTCTCAAGTTGGGGCCAGAATGTCACCAGCATGTCTCTAATACTTGTCCCCCTTTTTAAAACAAAAGCAAAAGGTTTCAGGAGAATATTATTTTGGGTTTTTTTTGGGCATTAAAAATAATTATTTATGGCTACTGATACAAGCTTTCCTAACTAGCATTATAATAGGTTTTTTTTTTCCATCAAAAATAAAGTAGTTTAAGAAGAAGAGCTATAAGTGGTAAGCAGATAGAGTGAAAACTGTGAGGTGTTAACGTGAGTGGCAGGTGTGTGAGAAACACTAGTGGAATGGGGAGTCGCTACTCATGGGGCCCGTGGGACAGATGAGAAGGGTCTTGTCGAAAAACTACCTGTTCTTCTTCCGAGTCTCTCAGACATGACTCATCGAGGTCAGTTTTGTTTTCTGAACTCATGTTGGCAATTCCTCTCTCTGCCAGCAGTGTTGAGAGATGCTGTTGGGATTAGGGCACCTGTGGTGGGCCGGAGGCAGTAAGGCAGGCCCAAGAAATAGAGCAGATGTGAGTGGTTCCACCAGAAGCAAAACTCCGATTTTCCCCTCACATGCAGCACAGGTGACTGAGAGTGAGATTGAAACAGGATCATGAGGTGGCCTTGAACCCTCTTCCTTACTCACTTGCTGCATGTGAGGTGAAGATCGGCTGCAGGAACAGGTTACAGCCAAGCTCCCTCAGTGCTGCCAAGGGCTGAGAGTCTACAGCCCCACTGGGCCGTTGTGGGGCTGAATCGATACTCCTCTGCAGCGACTCGTGGCCTTCCATAGGCACACGAAGGAGATCTGTTTTTGAAATAAATAATGTACAGGGAACATCACTTGCAGTCCTCCAGTGACTTATTTATGTGCTGTCCTGCTCCTTGCCCTCTGATGTCCAGGGAGCCTATGCCATCCAGGTCACCTGATGGTGTCACCGTGTCTCCCTGGTCTGGCCATGCTGTAGAATTCACCACAAGTCTCCAGGAGGAGTTCAGGTGATGGCTGCTGTGTAACCACCTCAATCTCGGAGTTCCTAGAAAACTGACATAGGCAAGGTTGGGCTCCCTACCCCACTTTCCATTTCTGCGTGCCCTCATCACCCCACTCCGTCTCTTTCCGGCTGCTCCTAGTATCTCCTTTCAGCCCTGTATCTTTAGGCTCCATCTGCATGTGACCTAGTTCACTTCAACCAGACAAGGTAGACCCAAAGGGGCCAGGCCCTTCTCCCAGGGTCAGGGCAGGCCTCCGGGGCACAGGCAGGGTTATCTCAGGGACTGGAGATTCAGTGGGGGAAGGCAGAGTATTTTGTGTGAGAAGTCAGAGATGGGGATGAGGTGGCAAGTATCCAAGTTCAAGTATGCACTGATCCTCCAACAACCCCACAAGGCAGCCACTGTCCTTACCCCTGCTTTACAGATGTGGAAACCGAGGGCTCAGACAGCTTGTCCCTGGCACAGAATTGCAAGGTAATAGGAGAGCCAGGAGTCAAACCCATTTCTGAAACCCAGTCTGGTTCCAGAGCCTCATAGGTGACCATGAAGCCAGTTTCACAAACTCATCGGATGTCCCCAGGTGGTTTCATCAGGAACTAGGATCCCAGGGGTTTGGGAATCTGTACATAAAATAGAGACCCTAAGTGAATTCTACCTGCTGTCCCCCCAGCCTGGAGGAGCCCGGGCTGTGGGTGCAGGTTTTGCTGGGAACATGCTGGCAGCAGCTTCCTGACATCAGTTTGTTAGCTGCAACGGAGCTGGATCAACACGGCGTCCTGGTGCAAGAGGCCCGTTAGCAGACCTATATAGTTTTGGGGAACAAATAGAAATCCCATTAGAATAAAATGCAATCGAGATGGGGGAGTGCCCGCCCCCAAGACCAGAATAGCGGCCGTGGGGGCCGTGGGCTCCACACTAGTCATCAACATTGGGTGACCTTGGCCACAGAGCCTGCCAGTGGTTGGGGGAGAGGAAGTTCACTTGCAGGGCCAAGTAGGTTCATTCCAAATGGTTTCCTAACAGGTGTTTCAGGGGACTTTGTTGGGAGGGAGGGGTAACAAGACTCCAGCTACCAAGAGTCCTTTCACCAGGGATGTGTCATTTTATCTTTGTAATATATTTGGGTTTCATATAAGATTTCATCTGGAGAAGGAACAAAATGGAAAACAATGGCTTTACTGTATAAACAAAGGAAACCTGACAAATTGCCTAAGTATTTGGAATTCAGGTGGTTACTCATCCCAGACTTTTGCATTTAAAAGAAGCCTCTGAAAGGTGGATGTGTGGTCTGGGGGGATGATGTTCTGAGCAAGGAGCTGCAGGCTTGGAGACCCTGTTCAGTGGAGACAGAGTTAACGGGAGGCCCACCCAGAGCAATTGGACCCTCCCAGCCGGGTAGGATTGCCCTGGGACTTAGCTGTGGCTGATCTTAGGGCTTCGGGGAGAGCTCACAGTGGGTCTGTGCCCTGATGCCTAGAGGCCCTGAGGGTCAGGACCTGCCACTGCATTTCAGGGGCCTCGCTCTCTTCTGACGCTGAGAGGGACAGCGGTTTCTTCCTGGTCACGCCGAGGCTCTTCCTGTTAAAGTGTCTCCGACAGAAGCCTGTGGCTACCTGTGATCCTCAGGAAATGAGTCATTGTGGGCGGCCGCAATTGCCAAATAGCTAAAGAGTCATCCCTTTCCTTGCACTTGCTTTTTATTATAATTTTTGATCCAAGCCATCACGTCTATTTCAGCTTCCATAGGTAACATGTGAACATAATTTCACTTTTTCTGAGGGACTCTGGACTCTGCTTGGGATTATTGGTGACGTGGCACCTTGCTGTCCACACAGTTCCTTTATTAAAGAACCCTCACCTCAATGCTTTCTTGTCAGCCTCCACTTAGTTCCATTTTTCTGCCTCTTCCCGATTAGCAGTCATTCTGACTGCAGTCAGGGGACCTGCTTCCAATAATCTCTCCTCTTTTCTACCTGCACCCTCTGTGACTTCTGATTTGCTTGATTCGGATCTACTGTTAGTTTGGAAACCAGATAAATGATCTTGTTTGAACAGTTTATGAAATGAAATGAAACAAGCTCCACGTGTGGGCCCCAGGGACAATCAGCCCTGGACGTGGACATCATGACATCAAGCTTAATTGTTCATCCAGTGCCTTTATTACTTACTCCCTATTTAAGGTAGGCAAAGTAGTGCTGTCCTTTGGATTTTTAGATCAGAAGACGTGGATGAAGGTACATTTTCTGAATTCTTCACCTTCATAGATTTAAGGGTGAGCTGATCAGAGACCTGCAGTGACTTAGCCAGCGGTCCTCAGGCTTGGCTGAATTTTGAAGGAATATTCAGATAACAAGACCAGCCCCATCCCAAGCCAAGTAAGTCGGAATCTTGAGAGTCTAATAACGACCAAGGTTGAGAACCACTAATGTAGGCCCTTGTCACACGGCCTTGCCGAAGACCAGTGCCTTGTCAGCCAGGTGGCAGATCTAAGAAGGGTGTGAAATACCCCTGCCAGGACCTTCTAATGCGCAGCCAGGGCTGAGAACTGCTGCTTTCAGGTATTTTGCCTGCATTGTTGCTGTTTGTACATCTGTACTTTCTGAGAGGCTCAGAAATCTTTTGTCACGTGGTGTTTTTCTGGAGATGATGCTGACCTTTGTCTTAGATTAGCTTTACAAGGCTATACCCAGATGGTGAAATTGGCCGCTTGTCCATGTCAGTGTGACATGGAGGAAAGGAGAACTGTGATCCAACACCTGGGACACCACAGATTTGTCTCTGATGGTGCGGGTGGCAATCCTGAGAGCAGCCACGAGTTACAGGGGCTCACCCAAGCTTTGTGGAAGGACCGGCTTTGGTGATCGCTGCTTGGACAGATGGTGCTTGTGTAACCGGCTCTATCATGCACGTTTGTATTTGCAGAAATGCACATATACTAAATGAGAGCATCGTCCTTCAGCTTCGGATTAGATGTGCAGCTGAGCGAGGGATGCCGAAGAGCTGCGTCAGTGCAACAAAATTCCCCAGTGTTGCGTGAAAGCAGTGGTTTAGATAGATCCAGGGGCAGGGATCGTGTGATACGTGTTGAGGGGGCCAGAATGTGAGAAAACTTGCAGGATGCGCCAGGAAAAACACACACGTGTGTGTTCCAATCGCACTGTTTTAGATTCTCAAATTCACTACTAGGGCCTGGGATATATTTAGCCTTCTTATCAGTGCATAGAGCAGGTTTTCAAGGCTTGTAGGATATATCTATTAAAATAACCTATGTGAGTAGCTGCTCACTATAACATTTTTGTTCCACTGAAATACAATGAGAGGAAATGGGGCTCCAGGAAATGGCCATTATATCAGGGGATCCAAAGCAGCACAGGGCCACTCCAGTATTTACACACATTCTGGCCATTGTGCTTGCAACCTTGGGTAACCCTCCACTTTTTTCTGCTCCTTTTTAATCTTCCGTAGCCTTTGAAGGTTATCACTTTTGAGGAGGGATGTACTCAGCTCTGGGCCTTGTGGAAATTGACTTGTGAACACACTTTGTATCTCTGTCTGTGCCTTCCTAGGAAGTTTCCAAGGTTGTTGATTCTCTAGCCAAGCAGCTAACAGTATAACTCTGTGGTCTGGATGGTGGTAGTGGTGGTGATGGAGAGGGGGTGGAGGGTACCTCTCTGGGAGACCCCAGGCCTGTACTTGATTCAAGACCTCTCTAAAGGGGCATCTGAGCCTCCTTTTGTGCATGCACTCCCCCAACCCCAACCTTTGTAGTCTACAGCTCAGACTTCAGTGGCAAAGGGGAGGTTTCTAAATTGGCTGTAGAGATGCCTCTGACTGATCATGAGGTTGGGTGTGGGGGTAGGTCATGGTGGCCTACACTCTGCTGACCCTTTGCCCCATTCACATCGGATCAGTTATGTCCATTTTAGATACCAAGCTCTGAGGAAGAGGATCCTAACACTACAAGACTAAAATTCCCTGCTTAGGGTAACAGCACACCAGGGCTGGAGAAGACCTGGGGAATTGTAAGTCTAAATCTGGCTTTAGATGAGGAAAGGCCTTAGCCCAGCAGGTGGAGGTCCCAGTCCAGAGCCCTTTCCCTGTGGAGCCCTTTTGCAGTCCCTCAGCCTGGACCTGTGCCCATGAGATCTCGCTTCCCTCTTTCAGGCACCCCCTTGGGCCAATAGGATCCTCAACTACACTGTATTCTAGAAATCCCTATTTTCTTTCCATATCGTTTCTTTCTTTCTTAAAGAATGCAATTAATTAATTGATTTTGAGTAACCAAATAGAAGCCTGGCAAATACCTGCTGACACAACCTCTACCTAGTTCCATACTCAGATGGCTAATTTGACCCCGGAATCTCTATGGGTAGCTGTGCAGAGCACTTTCCTTCAAGGCAGCCTCTTCCTGATGTGGGTTACTGGGCTCCAGTCTGCCCTTGCTGATGTTTATCCCCTAGAGTCCTGGGGAGCGAGATCGTGCTCCTCCTGTCTTTCGCCAAAGTGCCAGGAGCGCTATCAAAGCTTCGAAATGGCGTCCAGTTCTAAGTCTGCTTTTATTAGTGATGATGCTATTGCTAAATATGTCGATGTAGTAAAGGTTTCTTTAAGTTTTTGAATATGTAACTTCATTTACTCGCGATTCATAATTTTTTCCCTAAACTGCTGTAAAATCAGCAAAAATGCCTTGGCAATTTTAGCATTGTTCCTAGGATATTGGTTGGCATTCAAAGGGTTAAGCAGAACTGAAGCTCAGATGCTCACTGCCTGTGGTAGAGCATGGTGGTCAAGAGCACACACTCTGACCCTGGGCTGTCTGGATGGGAATCCTGGATCCAGTACATACCCAACCACAGCACCTTTCTGGGTCTCAGCTAATGGGGCCTGTGCCATAGGGTGTTGTAAATGACCACATCCCTGTAGGTGCTGGGTGGACACCTATTAAGCGCTCAGTAAATGTTATTGTCACTAGCCACTTTCCATCGCTATCCTAAACACAAAGCTATACAAATCGTCCCTCCTACTGCCTCCTTACTCCTCTTAAGCTTATTCTGCAGAAAATGGTGGTTGAGTGTGGCTTCTGGTGCCAGACCACACAAGATCATGTCCCGCACCCACCACTCACTAATGTTTGAACTTGGGCAGTTGACTTAACCCTTCGGTCCCTAGGTTACCTCCTTGTAAAATGGGGTTAAGAAAAGTTCCTTCCTCCAAGAATTGTTTCTAGGATTGAATGTAATTACATATATAAATACAAATATTTCTATAAAATCTATAAATATACCCATTCCATCCTAAGCACTGATACATGGTAGGTGGTATAATGAATTTATTATGTTTCTTTCTTCCAACATGGATTTAAACAGAGCCCGGAGAGGCATTCGCTACACAACATGCATTGGAAAGCTCTTTGATGACCATGAGAAAGTGGCGAAGGATCCTTCCTCTTAGCTGAGTCTGGGCGAGTGGTGAGAACGTGCAGCTCTGAGTCCCCCTTGTTCCTGACTGTACCTGGGCTTCTCTTCTCTCCCGCTGCTTTCTTGCCTCTTCTGCTAGCGTGTGTCTGTGTTTGGTTAGACAGTTAAGGGGGAGGGAGGTAAGCTGAGAGATGAAGAAAAAAGAAGTTATACCTAGACTTTCCCCTCAGCTGCCCCTCTCCCCCCAGTCCCTGCTCTTTGTAAACCCTGAGAGCTCACAGGTGTTCTGTCTCCTTTCTCTGCAGTGAGAATCCTGATCAATCCAGGTTGTTTTCCTCTAGAGGTGGTGAGGCTTGTGTCAGAAGCATCTCTCAAGGGCAGCCTCGGCTTACTGATGTTCTCTCTGATGCTCTTGCTTGTACTTCTTGCATAAGCGATGCGGGCAATTAGCCAATTCCACGTGTGCGGTTCTGTTTCCCCAGCCCCGATCTACACCAACCGCTGTGCCTAGTGCGAGGCCTTTGGGAACCATCAACAGCAGCAACAGTTGTTTCAATTGCCCCGCAGATACGTTTGGAGCCAGCACCTGGGCTCCGCTGAAACCTGTGCAGTTGCCTGTGAAGGGTGAGGACAGGGTCTCACCCTGACCAGTGAAAGGTCTTGCTAAATGAATAGCCAGGCCAGAAGGACACCGAGTCGTGACTGCAGATGGTTGGCTTTTTTGCTTGCCTCAGATTAGTTCTGGTTATTGGTACATTGACAGAAACGAACAGATTTAGATCAAATCCACAGCAATCTCGCAGCCCCATGCCCCAATCCCAGGGAACACAAGATTCTGCCCATCCCTGAAACATTGTCTCATTATCGTGGGCCGCAGCCCCGGGACCCCGCTGGCGACCCAGGGAGACGCAGATGTTATAGCTCGCTGCAAATGGGATTGTTGAGCAGTCAATGCCGGCCGCTTCCCCGGGAGTGTGGCATCATTGATTTATGAATTATGGCCCTTTTAAACTCTCTGCTTGCCTCCTCAGATATCGACGTTTTAAAAAGCGATTTCTCATGTGGATCCTTTTCAGAAACACATCCGCACGGCCCGAGATGAGCTCTTGGGCCAGAATAAATGGAGTGGCGCATCTGGGCTGAGGCTTCCTTTGGATAATGAATTATTCAGGGAGAGGTTTTTGTTTTTTTTTGAAAATGGCAAATGCATTGGCAGGATAGACAGGAAGGAATTACACTCCGGGTTGGGTTTCTTATCTTTTTTTAGGGAGGGGCTAACCATCCTGAATGAAGCAAGAAGCTGTTTCTTCCCTACTCGTGCCTTATTCCAGCACAGACCTGGATGCAAACCTTTTCTGTGGCTCCAAGGACCTGGGGAAGGAACTAGGCATTGCTGTTGCTGGAAACCTCAGCGCGTGAAATGGCCCAACGTCATGGTCCCTATAGAGGGATGTGTGACTGGTTTCCATCCTTTTCCTTCTGAGGGTCTCTGACTTCCTACATTCCTCAGGCAGTGACAAGTTTGGATGCTTGAAGCACTACCCTTCTCCATTTTTAATGATTGGAAATAGGAATCATGGCCATCATGTATCGCTCACCTAACATGTGCTTGGTCATGGCTCGATCATACAGTGTCTCACTCAATTCTCATGGTCCCTACATGGGAGGGGCTGTGATTGGCCCCATTTCTTTGTTTTAACAGGGAGAGAAACCTGAACCTCAAAGAAGTAGATGTTTCCAGATCACAGAGAACAGGAGGACTCAGACCCAGTTTTTATTGTTGGCTTGTTGTCCTTGGTTCCCAAACTCTTACCTTTACTCTCTGTGCCCCCCACCCTTCCCTGCCTGGAGGTCACAACTGCCAGGCCCGGGGACCCGTTTCCACCTTCCCGAAGCGGTGAGGGCAGCACCGCTGCCTCTCCTCGGGTGTCCCCAGCTGAGGTTTCCAGAGACAGCAGCACCCATTCCGATGAGCCAGGGTCACAGTTTCTGGCGCTCCTTGGTGTGGATGCATCTGTCACGGGGACCACAGCTTGCACCCGGAGACATCGTAGCACACGCCCTACTGAGCGCAGGCTTATTCCCTCCTGCCTCTCGTCTCTCCCCTCCCCCACCTCCATGCTCTGTTCTCCCTCCAACCTCAATGCTTGATGCTTTCAATGTGCTCAGCCTATTGTCTGCTGCGTGGCCACACTGGATGCCCTGCGTGGCCTGCAGATCACGGGGCAGCTGCTTCAAAGCCACACACACTGGCTTCCTGGGCTCCGATCCCCTCAACAGGGGCTTTCCGGGGGTCGGCCACCCTGCCACTTGCTCCTCTCACTTCAGTGCCTGCCAACCCCAGCCAGGTGCCAGGAGCGGAGCGAAGCTGGACAAGGCATTTGTCTCCATGCATTTGTGCACTGTGGGTTTCTGCTGCCTTTTTAGCGTGACCCCCACTGAGACATGACAGTGGCTTTAAAATGCTCTTTTTATGAAAAATTCCCAGCGTTCAGAAAAGCTGAAAAGGATAGAAAAGTAAACACAGCTTATTTTTTCTAATTAATTCTCCCACCCTCTATCTCCCTTCGCTCTAGTCTTACTTATATTTCTCTAATGGTTATTCACACCTCCGTGCCTTTCCCTATACCGTTCCTTCAGTGTAGAATGCCCTTCTCTGCTCTACTTGCCTAACTCCAACCAATTCTTTGACATCTTCCTCAGTGCCTGCCCTGGGTTAGTTGTCCCTCTTGGATGTTCATAAAGTGTCCAGGTAGAGTTAGGGTCATGTGGTGGTGAATAACAACTCTGAGGCTAGATTCAAATCCTAGCTCACCGTGGGAAACTACTAAACTTTCTATGCCTTGGTTTCCTCTTGTGTCAACAGTCCATAATAATAATTTCTACTTTGGGATGTAATAAGCATTAAGTGAATTAATATATGTTATGCACTGGTACATAGTAAGTTCACGCATGTAAAGTTTGGCTATTATTGATCTCTTCTGATAGCATCTAATATTTACCAAACTGAAATTATCACTAAACTTGAACTTCTTAAGAGGAAGTACTCTAGTAGCTTGACTTGGGCAGCCTAATTCCAGGCAAGTCAACTGAACCTTTCTGGCCTCTACTTCTCCATCTGCTAAATGGGGTTACTATAATGTCTGTCACTGTAGCGCTAGGAAGAACTTCACAGGTCCCATGAGGCTGTTTAACTTGACAAATAAAGATAGCAAAAAAGTTTAAAAATATCTCTATTTATGGTTTATCTGAGATATAGCAATTCAAGAGAGTATGTGCCCAGTAGGGTCCAACATATTTTGGCCAATGCATACTTGAGAGGAGGTAGAGAATAACGCTTTCTGTGGAGTGTGTGATATTTTCAAAGACATTTGTGTGTCATGTCGGCAGGTATTATTAGCCTTATTGTCCATGTAGAGAGACTGTACCCAAACCCATTTTGGCTGAATTCACACAGCTGGTCCCTCATGGAGGCCACATTACTATCTTCATGAGCCAAAGACAGCTTTGGGATGGGGGAGGTGGGAGAGCCACAAATCCCCATGTCTTACTACAGTTACTCGGCCTTCCATGAACAAAGCGACTACACACCCTGCTTTGCCCAGGATGGTCCCAGTTAACACCTGTGGGCCCATCGCACACCTGTCCACTCTCACAGGGCCCTTTCCAGAGCTTGGGGGCCATGCTTGATGCTGTAGTTTGTAACCTTCTGAGCACAGAGCTGAGGCCATTGTTCACCTCAATTTAATCTACTATGTAAGCCAGTGGAGCCACTGTAGCTGTGGGAGGAGGCAGAGCCCCTCAGAAAGACAGCCAGCATTTACCCAGGCCCTGCACCCGGTCTCCCTGGAGAGTCTTGCGTGCTGGGCTGTGGTGTTTTGGAATGGAGGGCTGGAACTCCACACCCTTGGGAAGGATGGTGTTGCACTTGAGCGTTTTGTTTTGTTCCAAGCCCTGTCTTTCGGAATTGAGACTACCCTGGCATTTTTGGCGTTACACTTTTAGTGTAGATGCTGCTATGACCTACCTCAGTAGAGGTCAGGGGGTCCAGGTCTCCTCATGGGGCTGTGGCATTCAGCCGGATTTTAGCTAGAAGGAGAATACAAATCGCCAATACACCAAAACCTGCTCTGGGCTTGCCGAGCCCCTTGATTTGCCAAAAACCAGGAATGTAGGTTTGTTTCCATTTCCTCATTTCATATTCCTGTGGAGAATTCTCGGGAGTGCATCCTGCGATACATCCAGGGGCTGGCTCCTTGGTGTCCTGGTTAAGGCCAAGGTTAATAAGGTTTCCAGGAGGCAGGCCTTGGAGATATTGTGGGCTCAGTTCCAGACAACCACAATAAAATGAGAATTGCAATAAAGTGAGTCAGTCTTTTTGCTAGTGGAGAGTCTTGCCGTCAGTTTGTAAAAAGCGCAACACCTTTGAAACACAAGAAAGCAAAGAGCAATAAAACGGGGTATATTTGTTCTTTCTCCCAGCTTGATCTCAAGGAACACAGCAAAGTTATTTGTGCAAGTGAAGTGCATAGCTGAAACCACTGCTCCCTTGGATTAGGCTAAGTGAGGTTATAGGAGGCAGATGGGAAAAATAAAAAACAAAGAATTACAGAATAAAAATGGGGAATTTACACTTGGGAATATATAATATGAGCTAGCTTTCATTATGTCCATTTTACAGATGTGCGAACCGAGGCTCCCAAAAGTAGCCATCCAGCTAGTAAGTAGTAGAGCTGTGATTTGAACTTGAAAGGACTAAGCTCTTACCACTGAAACACACTGCTTCCTGTTTAGGCTCATACACATGCCTACCCCTCAACATTTATAACGCCTAAATATTAGAATGTTATAAGTCAAACAAACTAACCGTTAAGTAAAATACATTCTAGCCTCCAAGTTTGACAAATATACCTTCAGAATGACTTAAAACTTAAAAATGTGTAAAACCAAAGATTTATGATTGAAAGTCAGCAAAATATCAAGTTCAGGTTACACATTTCATGGGAATGTTTTTCTTGCTAAATTTTATTGTTTTGATCAGTAATTAAGTCTTGAATCTTTATTAAATCAAGAAATCATAATTCTGTTTCAAATTGAATGTAGGTCATGTTCAATAGAAACCCTTTCTTCATTGTTTTCAGTTTTTTAAAATGTAAGCATTTTTTTTATTACTGATTTTCCTTTCCTTTTTCTTTTCGATTCTTTCTTTTCTGAACTCCACTTTCTTTTCTGTTTCCATGGTGATATCAACTTATACTGATTCTCAGTGATCTAAAGAATAACACAATAAAATATAATTATTTAAAGTATAAAAAATTGGTCTATTTTATCAAATATGTAAATTGCAATTAAACATCAAAATTGAAATATTGAATTGATGTTTTCAAAAAATTTGTTTTGCCTTGAAAACATTCTGAATTATCCTGTGAAACTTAAAGGCAAAATGTCAGAATAATTAATGAATATTTTAAATTTTTAAATGAAAATTATTTAAGTAAAGCTAAAATTTTAATTTAACTTTTGAAAATGTAATTAAATCTTATTATAAGTTTTTTAAAAGTAAAGCTCTCCATAATTTTAGGATTCTAATTAGTCGAATTGCTGACATATAGACTCAGTTTCCCCTTCATTTTGCTATGACTCGCTTTGAATTGATACATATTTAAGGTAATATGAGTTGAATTGGTATTGTAAAACGTCCCTAGTTGCCATGAGCAACCACTAATGCCACACAAACTCATGAGTATCTCTGGAACCACAGATTGGAGTGCAAAGAGAAGCAAGAAAGTGTCCACTTGGCTTACTGAGACATATGCAAGGCTATTGGTTATGCAAGACCCAGTTGCATTCATTCATGGGATCTTTAAAGGAAGAATTGTGCGAGTTAATTTGCTTCTTCTCTTACCTAAGCACTGAGATCACTCAAATCTCCCCACACTTCAAAGCTGGTCTGTCTCCACTGCCCGAAGCAACATAACCCACGCCTCTTCCTGGCATTTAGATGCAGTTGGCTTTGGCTTTGAGCACCTAGGACAAGAGATGTGGGGCCTGAATACATACATAGGAGAGTGCGTGTTTAGGGTAATAGGTCAGGCTAGGTCTGTGTTGCGTACCGGCTCTTAGCAACAGAAATACTATATATATACATATATAAACAAATGAAACTTTTGTGTGTGGTGTGATATGCAGGGCTCTCTAAAGCACTGGGCCCAGGGCAGGCTCCTCATGCTCACATCTACCGCTGGTAGCACTCAAATTTCCTTAGTCCAGGGGACAGACTCAGTATCCTCTTGCTGAGGTGGTGGAGAGGGTATTTATCAGAATCCGACCCAGGCTGGACCAGGGCTGTCCAGCACACGCAGGATCAGGAGTTAGAGTCATGTCACCAGGGTGCAGCTTGGTAGGGAAGCCCTTAGTGAGGGATTTCTGGACTTCTCATTCACAAGGCGTGGAGGGCCTCAGTTGGTACACTTCCCATGGTATGTACTGGGCAGGGGAGGTGGGGCTGGGGTGGGGGAAGGACCGGGGCGTGGGTAGTACCCTCCAGGCTGGCCAAGTATAACACGGAGTCAATGGGAATAACAGTTGCAGGGATGGCACGGGGAGGAGGTGGTGCAGGAGAGCCAAACCGCCCAAGGCTGGATGGTGTCTTACAGTGAAGGTACGAAGCTGTGCTGTGAACTCCGCACAGTCCAGCCACAAGCTGCTAGGGTAGGGTAGGCGTTTTCAAGAGACAGGAAGGAACAGAACAGGCCAAATGAACAGTATGGGATGCAAACTTTCAGAACACGGGGATTCCCCAGCCTGAATCACATTCCCCAGGCTGGAGCGCTGCCCTACAGCCCCACCGAGGCTGGCCGCCCCAGCGAGCAGTCAGGTCACCTGTGTCATTGGCCGTGTCCTCGGGCCAGGCCTGGAGTGTCCCGAGCCCCAGCACACCTGCAGCACCAGGCAGGTGCCCAGGTGCAGAAGACAGGTAAGAGTTAGCTGGTGAAGGGCCTTCCAGGCTGGGGAACCCTGCAAGCACAGGCAGAGAGGTGAGTGACAGCATTGGAGTGTTCTGGGATCTCTAGACAGTAGAATCTGCGAGGTTTGATGGAGAGCCCTGAGAAATGAGGCTGGAGGAGGGTCGACCACCCCTGGGGGCGTGGTTTGCTAGGCTCCTTGTCCCTCTTGATCTCACAGGCCACGATGGAAGCTGAAGTGTAGTCATTTTTAGTGGCTTGTTAGACTCTGGATTTTAAAATGAAAATTTGGGGGATGCATTGGGAGGAAGGGAAGCCAGTTCAATGGTTGTCTCCGAATCCAAGTACAAGGTAGTGAGAAGGAGAACTGGGGCTGTGCTGATTGGAATGGCAGGGGAGGGTGGAGAAGTACTTAGGAGGCAGAAGCCACAGGACTTAGCAGTTGATGAGTGTTGACAGAGAGAGAGAGAGAGAGAGAGAGAGAGAGAGAGAGAGAGAGAGAGAGAGATTGATTGAGATTGAGATATTGATTGTTTACTGGCTCTGGTGAAACAGAAAATAGTGGGAATTTGGGATGAGCCCTGCGAGGGGAGGGGAGGGGGGAGGAGGGGAGGGGTGCAGTTCGGGAGCTGGTGGAGCAGGTATGTGGAAGACCTGTCAGGACACAGTGAGAGGGTAGGTTCTGCGGGGAAGTAGGTGAGGTCCCAGGGAGGATGTCCTTTCCTGGGGATTCCTGGCTGTTGCTGTGGGTCTGAGGGTGGTGACCAGGACTGTTGGGGAACTGGGTCAGAGTTACAGCTTGGCTGCTTGTGCCAGTCCTATGACTGGGACCAATCTTGTACCTCCCTTCCCTTCTCTTCCCTGCCCTGCCCTGCCCTGCAAAATGTGGACAGTAATACCTACCATCTATCTAGGTTGAGGTTTAAAGCAATCCTGTATTTCTTTTTTGGGGATTTATTTATTTAATACTATATTTCATTCAATCTTTTACACATTAACATCTATGAATTTCAGATACATCTTACAAAGGTAGCCTATTATCCTTTCATTTAGAAGCATTTTTTTCTTAATGATAGATGCAATAATGGCCCATCTTAAAAGTGATAAGTGTCTTAGGTGAGATGAACTGGTGTAATTAATGTCTTTTGAAAATCTTAATAGAGTAAGACAATGATAAGGTCTTTGACAGCCTACCTCTCCCTGAAGATGAGGCTGTCTTCTGGCCTAATCTTCACAGTGACAAACAAATTAAAATGGACGAAGGCCTAATTCCAAACAAATGGAATAACTGCCCAGGGAAACCGGAGCACGTTAGAATGCTCCACTCGGCCCCTCGTCACGGCGGCAGCCTTGATGGATCTCTAACAGCAGAACAGTTTGAATGCACATGGGCTTCCCTTTGTTCCTTCCACAGGGATCCAGCTCAGCCATGCTCAGCCTTCAGTGTGAATTACGATCATTGGACATAGAAGCATAAACACACACAACTTGTACTCTGTCTGTATATGGTATGGGTGATAGGTTTCCTAGGATAATTTTGACTGTTACTTTAACTGTCTCAGTCCCCGACTTAACAGTTTAGTACCTGTATTTGTGGCAGTGTCATTGTTCTCACCTGTTTACTGAGGAGGGCTCAACTAGAGGGAATCGGGTGGCTCAGTCTATGAAAGGTATTGGAAAGTATGGCTATGTGGACATAGCTGCATATTTTTTTTAAGTAAATAGTAAAGGATGGCTTGAAAGGTAGAACTTGATTTCTAAACAGCATGCCAAGGCAATTTTAAAGAAATTCAAATGTTAAGATGTCTCTGAAAGGGGTGTATTTTAGGGGAGTCCTTTTACCACCACAAGGCCAGGAGAGCAGAAGGAGAATGTTTAGATGGTGTACACCGGGACCTGGTGTGTGCCCAGGAGTTTGAATTGCACTAGATGCTGTGGTCACTTAGCTGTGACCATTTTGCACCACAGAATGACACATGGGGAATTAAATCCCAGGATGAGAAGGTTAGACAGTGCTTTGAGGTCTGAATGGGACTGGAGGAGTGGGTGCTAACCTTAAAGAGCCAGACTTCCAGCATCAATAGCCAAGCTCCCCCTGGGATTTTGCCACAGGGGTGGTTTCAGCTGCGTTGGGTCACCATCGGAAGGTGGTCTGGGACTCCACTCTTCCCTCTGGCATCCTCAGAGGTAGCGGAAGGGTCTGCTTGAATCTCTTTGTCACTGGACTGAAGAGAGTGGCCATGGGAGGCTTCTACCTTGAACCCCTCTCTGTCCAAGCTGGAAGCTGGCCTTTCATACTTGTCCGTGGCGTGGATGTGGAGGGTCCTGGGCTTGTCTTCAGCTGTAAGGAAGGCTGGCTCAGCCACTGTGGCCTCGGCTCTATTTAGGCCAGAGGAATAAATGTTTATTAAATTGTTTCTGAAATGTTTTAGAAACAGAGTGCTTCCCCCCAAAATAGTGTATACACAGTAAATTAGTTCATGTTAAACAATGCATTATGCTTTTTGGTGTGGGGGGCAGTCCCATAAAATAGTCTGTCTAAACGTGCAGATTCCACAGGCAAGGTGGTTTAAAGGGGCCAACCTAGAAGGCAGGAACCCGGGTTCTCATCCTTGCCCCACCCCAGGACAGAACCCTTTGGGCCAAGCCTCAGAGTTACTGGCTTGCAGGAACATAGTTCTCCCTTACCGGACCGGGGGTCCTGGGCTGTCTGTGACGGACTCATCTTTGTCACCACTCCCACTGCACTAGGTTCAGTGTCTTGCCCGCCTCGAGCGCTCAGTGCAGGAGCCAAGTGAGAGCTTGATGGAGATGCTGCAGGCAGGAGAAGCAAACTTAATGCAGCGTAGCCAGAGCTGAGAGCTGTTAGGGACAGTCGTGGAGTGGCTCTCAGCCCTGACTAAGCAGCAGCGTTGTCTGGAGCAGCTTTAAAGAACACAAATGCCTATTTGGTACTTTGTTTTTAGATTCCACATGTGCGTGAAATCATACAATCTTTGCCCTTTTATGTCCTACTTATCTCACTTAGCATAATACTCTCAAGATCCCTCTAATGTTGCAAATGACAAGATTCCATCTTTTTTTTTTTGGCTGAGTAGTATTCCATTGTGTGTATGGATGTGTGTGTGTGTCACATTTTTTATCCATTCACCTGTCAGTGAACACTTAGGTTGCTTCTTTGTCTTGGCTATTGTAAATAATGCTGCAATGAACAGAGGGGTGAATATATCTTTACAGATGACTGTTTTCATATTTTTTCCAGGGGAAATACCCAAAAGAGGAATTGCTGGATCATATGGTAGTTCTAGTCTTAACTTTTAAAGGCACCTCCATACTGTTTTCTATAATGACTGCAGCAATTTACATCCCTGCGGTACATGAAGGTTCCCTTTTCTCCACATCCTCACAAATACTTGTTAATTTTTCATCTCTTTGATGATAGCCATTCAAACAAGTAAGAGGTGATAATGTGGTTTTGATTTGTCCTTCCCTAATAACTAGTCATGTTGCAAATGAACTAATAAAGAAATGCAGATACAGACAACGAATGATGGTTACCAGAGGCAGAGAAGAGGAGGTGAATTGTGTAACTGGGGTTAAATATATCTTGTAAAGAAGAAAACTAGACTTTTCCGAACACTTATTCTATGTTCATAGCTCTGCTGCTTAAATCCTTTGTAGAATTTGATTAGACATGTCGGTACAAAGGAGGAGACAATGCAAAAGACGCCCTGGCCTGAGTGGTTCAGTGGCCCAAGCACTGAAAGGTCAGGGGTTTGATTCTTGGTCAAGGGCATGTATCTGGTTTGTAGGTTCCCTCCCGGCCCCAGTCAGGGCACATGCAGGAGGCAACAAGTTGATGTGTCTCTCTCATATCGATGTTTCCCTCTCTTCCACTCCCCCCCTTTTCCTCCCTCCCTCCCTCCTTCCTTTCCTCCTTCCCTCTCTCTCTAAATCAATGGAAAAAATATACTCGGTTGAGGATTAACAATAAACTAAAAAAGGAAAATGCAAAAGACAAGTCAGAGACCCAATAATTAGAATAGCTCATGCCCACTCAGACTGGTGGTGTTTACTGCTCTTTCCTCGTCTGCCTCCTTGGGTCACGGCGTCTGGAGGGCAGGAGTGGGCCTTGCAAGCACAGACCCTGGCAACTTAAGATCCTCAATAAGGATAAGAACTTGTGCTTATCGAGAGCTTGTGCTAAGTAGGTGCATGCGTTATCTAGACCCCCTGGGTCAGAAACCCGGGGAGTGCGAGGGGTTGGAGCCCAGCAAGCCTCTGATGCACACTTGAGTTGGAGAATTATTGCTCCAGCTTGTCCCTACCCTATGCCCCATTTCTGCTTTCTCCCCCGCTGCTGCTTGATACAAACTCTGCTCCAGCCAGACTGGTTTCCCTCTTAAAAATTCAAGAGCCATTTCTACCCTCACTGCCTTGCTGTGCCACTCTCTGCATTTGGAATAGCCTATCCCTCACCTCATTGAGATCTTACCCACCCTCCATCGCTGCCCTCAGAACTCAGCTCGCCTGGACTGCTCCTGGTCATGCCAGCCAGCTCATAGGGGTCACTCCCTCTCTGATCATCTCTAACCCTTAGGGTCCCGCCCACCCACTGCTAATTTTATTGCTTGTTAATATCTCTGGAACTTGGTCCTGTCCCCCAAGCTAGAGCTGTAGGGGCCTGGCTGGCAAGGAATGGGACTTCCAGTCCTCCCCCCCCCCGCCCCCCGCCCAGCACTCAATGTGTGTTTTACCATATGAGCACCAACGGCAGACATTCAAAATATACCTACCTGATCAATTGACATTTGCAGACTTGGAAGTTAGAGAAAACAAACCGTAGAAAATTGTCAGGGGGGATACTGTTCCTGTCATCCTTGATGGAACATCACGATCAACACCAACCTCCCCGTGAAACTGTTATTCCCTGCACGCCGCCTTTTCACATCATTAGGGGAAACTCAACAGGTGTTGCTGGAGTGCTGATTAAACAATTATCACCTCCACGGCTTCCTGTTTGCGTGCAGTCTGGAGAAGCTAAAGTCACCAGTCCTGCCAGCCCTTCCCTCTGCCACTGAGCTAGCTGCCAGGACTGGAGCCCCGGCTGCTTGGGTGGTGGGAGAGTTGTCTGTGCACCTGGCCCTGCCGAACTGACCATGCTCCCCAGGTTGCAGAGACTGTGTTGTTCTGGCTACAAAGAAGTGTATAATTTTAGAGCTGGGAATCATCTCTTCCGGTCTCAGATAGGGATGTGAGATCCAGTGAGGGAAGGTGCTTGGCTCAGTCACACGGCTAATAGGAACAGAGATGAAGGGGACGCTGGCTTCCCTGGTTCCTAGCTTAGTGCTCATTCTCCAGCGGTGCCTGGGATTGGCATGCATAGAACTATAGTTTGTCCCCTACCTACTGCCCGGCCAATCGTTCTAAATCACTGCTGTACTCAGCCCCAGTATGTCCAGAATCCAGCACCTGATAGCACTCGTCCATCCAGTGACTTCTTCCTTCTGTGGTCTCTGTGGCTATGAGACTGAAGGGACTCCTTGAAGAGAACGAACTTGGGCTGGGTACATGCTGACTGAGGGGAAAGGCTGAGGCCCCTCCTTGCCCTGAAACTCTACAGGCCTTCGCATGGGTCCCTGTAGTTTGCTGACGTAAATCTTCTCGGGAACAACATGGGGTTTAAATTGGTAAGTTTACATTAGAACCTGGACAGTTGAAAACCTTGTGCTGGCTTGGCTGGCGTAGCCACAGCAGCCCATCAATGATTCTCTCTCATCATTGATGTTTCTATCTCTCCCTCTCTCCCTTCCTCTCTGAAATCACTAAAAATACAGTTACAAATATAAAAATAAAATAAAATTGCATTTGTTAAGAAAAGAAAGAAAACCTTGTGCTGATTTGTCATCCTAGTGCTGGAATTGTAATTAAATGTCACTCATAACTATTTCTGATACTAATGAACACTGAGAATGTGGCCTTGAGGAACATTTTAAGAAAGGGATCTAGGGTGGAGGTGGAAACACCATGACTGATTAATGATTTCTGCCGAGAACAGTCTAAAGGAGAATTTGAGCTGTGCAAAGGTGAAATCCCTACCTGTTCTCTTGGTAAAAATTTCTCTTGGAAGTTGTTTCCTTGTTAGGTTTACCTGTAACAGAAAACCTGAATAACAGTGACTTAAACAAGACAGACGTGTTTTTCTTGCACATAGAAGTCTAGGTGGGCATGATGCTCAAAAGTCTCAGAGCCCCGGGCCCCTTTTGTCTAGGGTGGTCTCCATCTTATTATCTAAGACGGCACCGTCTGTGTTCCAGGCAGCAGAGTATAAAGAAAAGTGTTATGAAAGGATAGCTTTTTGAAAACGTAAAATCAAGACTGTCATAGGAATGTAAAATAAACACATTATGAAGATTTTATTGGCCTCAATGAATGGGGGAACTATAATATGTTATAGCTGGTTCTAAGGAGAGCTAAAAGGCACACACACAGGCCGCTAAGAATGCTGAAGGGAACCTACGTTTCGATGTAAGACTGATCAGATTTACTGCTCTATCAACCTCACCTCCACTGGACATCATTTGCATCTTTATGAGGGGGGCTCATTGCATTATTCACATTACTCTACCACTCCCAGGGTGTAAATCGCTCAAAGCCAACCCCAGTCTGATATAACACAGACGCATGCTCTAGACAGGGTACGAGAATGAACTTGGCCTGGGGACATGCTGACTGATGGGAAAGGCTGCAATTTTTTTGTCCATTTCACCATTTTTTTCCTGACAAGATAAAGATGAAGCAAGTAAAGGAAGTACATCTGCTTTCTCTTAGGAACGTTTCAAAAAACGGCCACATACGCATTTGCTTACATCCTATGGCCAGAATTGAGTCACGTGGCTGCACCTAGGGGAGTTGGGGATATAGTCTTCATAAAATTCTCGTATTCGAGAAGGGGCACACATATAGTGGGGGGAACCAGTGCCCTCTGCCTTAGCCATCATCTGTGGTTATTGCAGTATTATTTTTGATAGCAAAAAAAAAAAAATAGATTCAATTAAAGGTCCATGAGATAACTGTGGTCCGTCCCTATAATAGACTAGTGTGTAGTCATTAAAAGAAGGAGGCAGCTGTGTAAGTACCAATGTAAAAATCCTCAGGATAGAGCAGTCAGTGAAAAAAACACACATGCAGAAGACTGTGTTATAGGCTATTTGAGTTGAAAAAATATGTGAATATTCTTGTGAATACATAGATTCTCTCCAGAAGGAACAATAAAAGGGAGTAACAGTTCTGGGTGATTGAGGACCAGAGGAAAAAAAGAGGCTGACTTTTCATTGTAATTGTTTTTGGTACTCTCTGAAGCCATACAATGTTCACATATAATCTATTGTTAATAAAATAAAGGTCACCATTATGTAAGGCTCTAAAGCAGCGGTTCTCAACCCGTGGGTCACGACCCCTTTGGCGGTCGAACGACCCTTTCACAGGGGTCGCCTAAGGCCATCCTGCATATCAGATATTTCCATTACGATTCATAACAGTAGCAACATTACAGTTATGAAGTAGCAATGAAAATAATTTTATGGTTGGGTCACAACATGAGGAACTGTATTTAAAGGGCCAGAAGGTTGAGAACCACTGCTCTAAAGGAAATTGGGCTTGTTCTGAGGCTGGGGTAAGGCTTCTAGACAGTTCCAGCAGGATGCCCAAGTATTGGAAGAAGTGGGAGGTTTGGAGAAGAAAGATGAACCCTAGAATAAGATGCACACGATAGGGACTCTTTTTACTGCATATTCTTTTGATTCTTGAATTTTGAACCACTTGGATTTACTATTATTTTAAAATCTTAATATTATTTTTAAATAGTAAATGAACTTTAAAATGATGGTTGCTATTATGATGTTCAAACCCTACATACTCTCTCTTATCTATTGATCTATCTATATCTATATCTGTATTTATATCTCTATATATTCCTGTCTAGGGGATTCCCTTATAGAGGGAATCTCCTAATTTTAATCATCTCTTCTCAAGTGGGAAGAAGAGTGAACCAAGAGTTAGGAAGCCTGGGTTGTAGCCTTAGCCTCGAGCTGTGTGACTGGGGAATCGTCCTACCTCTCTGGAGAGATCGCCCTCAGTAAAACAGGCTTACCTACACCTGTTACACTTACCTTACAGGAATGTTCTCAGGATTTGTGTTTGGGGGGAGGTGACCTGTCAGTGCTTGTGAAAATGGAAAGCATAATTCAAATGCAAAGGATCATTATTATCCACTGAGAGAGAGGAAGCCGCAGAGCTCAGAGCTCATACAGGAAATTCTGTCTTAGCAGAAAGGCTGTCGGAAACATGAAGCCTGAAGAGTGGATGGTGGATGTGGAAGCCAGTAAAACCCGTATTTATGGAGTGTGGTGTATATCGAGCCCTGTGCTGAAGACCATGGTGTGGAGGTGCTGTGCAGTGGGGGTGGGGGAGCGTGAGGGAGGGTGGAGTGGGGGATGTGGGGGCAGTAGAGTGTGATGGTGAAGAGCAGAAGCTCCATTAGTGCTGGCTCCTTCTCCCACCTGCTGGGTGACCCCGGGCTGATGACTTGGCCTCTCTGTGCCTCCCTGTCTCCTGTGCAGTGGGGGCAGTACCAGTATCCACCTCATAGGTGTGTTGTGAGGATGAATGAGTTAATAGATGTAATACATTTATAACAACAATGCCTGGCAACATGGCAGATGCTGTGACATGATAATAATAGTACCTACCATAGCAGGTGATGGTAACTAAGTGTATGTTCTATTGATTGTAAAGCACCCAGCGCAGGGCCTGGAGCCCAGTGAGGTGGCCTCACGGCAGTAGAGGTGGTTTGAATAGAAGCACACGTGTGACCAGCATTGTTCCTGCTCTTGTGTAACTTATAATCTAGTGTGGAAAGGCTCATGTGGAACAACACAACACAACACAACACCAACAAAATAACAGTGTACAGGGTGAATGTTTAAACACTGAGTCCACATGTTAGCGTGAATAAGCCTTGGCAGGTTAACAAGAACCTGAAGGAGAGCTGTTTGCTTGGTTATGAGCAATGCGAAGGGTAATTAGGAGAAAATGGCTTAGAAAATTCCATTTTTGGGGTTTCCTGGTCCCACTCGCAGCCCAGGAATGAGTTTGTTTGGGATGGAGTTAATAAGTTTTTGGCATCTAGTTCCAGGCTCAAAACTTCAGGGAATTTGGCATTATCTCATCCAGTGCGCTAATCAGCAGCCAGGAAGCCATTACACCTTCCTGAGGCACTTATCTGAGGCCATTCAGCAGCACAGCTGCCTCCCAGGTCCTGGGATGGGCTCCTGGCTTCTCTCTGCCACGGCCTTGCTGGCCAGCCGAGGGTCATTTTTGTAAAAAGGCCTTAAAGTGACCCTTTGGCTGCATTAGCTGGAAAGGGCTCTGGGGTTAATGGCTGGGTGCAGATGGCTCTTACTGGCCAGTCTTTGCTGGGAAGCAGATGCAGGTGCTAATGACAGGGCTGTCCCTAAGCAGAGAGGAGAGGGAGGGGGCAGCTTTGTCTTCCCATTTCCTTACAAATGTATGTCCAGCCCCCTGGCTTAATATCTCCTGGGGCATGAAGGGACCTCGGGGGCCACACCTGCCTTTTCACAGACCCAGGGAGGTGCAAGGGGGTCCCAGGGAGACAGAGAGGCAGAACAAGGCAGACCCAGAGCCCAGGTCACTCAGACACCAGGTCACCCAGAGTCCTGAGCAGGCAAAGCAGACAGAGCTGGTTCCAAATTGTCCCAGTCATGAATTTTCCCCTGTAAAATGGAATTGACCCTCTAGGACAGTGGTTCTCAACCTGTGGATCGCGACCCCTTTGGGGGTTGAACGACCCTTTCATAGGGGTCGCCTAAGACCATCGGAAAACACATATACAATTGCATATTGTTTTTGTGATTAATCACTATGCTTTAATTATGTTCACTTTGTAACAATGAAATTTGGGGTCACCATAACATTAGGAACTGTATTAAAGTGTCGCAGCATTAGGAAGTTTGAGAACCACTGCTCTAGGACACATGTCAGAAATGATTAAGATAGTGTGAGGTCCCTAACATGGGCATACTTATATACATGTATCTGAGCTGAGCTGCATATCTGTGAGCCCTAATCCTCCGAGAGCACGTGTGGTACACTGAAAGAGTGAGTCTAGTTTACATGTGTCAGTGTGTGTCAGCTACACTGACCCTTCCCAGGGAGCAGAGCCCAGAGGAGGCAGGGGAATCAGCAGAGGCTCCTCCCCAGACACCTTCCCAGAAACTGATTCTGAGAAAACAATGAGATTTGGGTAGCTGGATTTCAGTTTAGCAATGAAAAAGGTACCCTGCCCCCTTTCAACCATGGGGATGGCGCCTGCAGTAACCTTGGACCCAAGCATGACTTTGATGCCAGGTTGAGAAGAATCATGGAGCCAGAGCTGGAGATAGGAAATGTCAGACTTGATGGGTTGGACCCAATTCCGCCGGCCAGGAACGATGCGGAGCCATTTTCCCACAGGACCGTAGACCTGAGTAACCCGGAGGCCTGGTCCCCTTGCCCTGCTGCGGAGACCAGTCAGGTGGCCCCACAGAAGTGCTCGCTGTGGGGGAGATGGCCGTTTCCAGGCTGCAGCTAGAGGTCAGAGCCCTGCCTCTGTCCAGATCTCTGATTTCACTCCTGGCACCACTGCCGGGGTCCGAGCTCAGCCCTCCTCCGGTGGGATTTGAGGAATCTTTTGTGCTGAAAACTGGGAAGGCAAATAAAACTCATGGACCAAATATGTATGTGGACAAGGAGGGATGGATAATCCCACACCTCTGCCAGTTTGAAAGGAAATGAGCAGCCCCAATACTCCCGGGATCTAAGCTCCGAGGTGCGAGCCAGGCATCTTGATTCTTTCAAGGCCTCAGGCGCATTCAGGAGGTGGCTTAGGCGCCAAGAATATTCAGTGCAGCAGAGTTGCTGAAATGTCCCAGCCCTGGATAACGTCTTGCAGGCGCTTTATGCTCTCTGGCGAGAGGGGAGAGGGGAGGGGGACTTCATAGCACCTCAGCCACAGGCTGCACTTGTCCAGATGGGCCCTTAGGGGGAGAAGAGGACCAAGAAGGGGTTTGGGGATGCCACCCCATGGCCCAGGTATCCCAGGCCTGGAGGCTGTGACAACGTGACTTCTCCTGAAATGAACAACAAAGGCGTTGGATTGGGTGCTAAGTTCCTTTTGGCTGTAAAGCTTCATGCTCCCAGCTCCTGCTTTGAAATGGTTCCAGCTACACTCACTCAGAGCAGGGAGCCGAGTTCCATGTTCCCACCTGTGTCATATACTCTCGGTCCCTCTTTCCCCCCCAGCATAGGAGAATTACCCTGTGGCATAATTTAGTTCCCAAGCCAGAACCTCATTACCATTTAAGAAGGCACTAATCTCATAAGAGGATTATACAGGAAATTTGAGATGGCGGCTTTCCCCCCTTTCTTTGCTCTCTCTTTGGTGGTTCAGGGTCAAGAATATGATTTATAAAAAAGTTTTACAGTGTTAGGCAAGGATGCCTAACACTGAATTGTTGGTCTGGAGCCGAAAGCAAGCAGTGTGTTCTTTGAGCTGTGGCCATAGCAGGCTGGCTGTGACTCCGAGCGTTTCGAACCCTTCCTTCTCCAAAGCTTAGGTGGTGCCCTCTGAGACTGCCCAGCAGATCCATTCTCTCCCTTGACCTTGTCTTAGAGGCTCCTGTCCTTACTTGCATTTCATTGTCTCCTTCCTGCCCTCCAATGCTGGGTACTTTGCCTTTTCTCCCTGGGTTCCCTCCGGGAGACCTCAGTGCAGGTGGGTGCCCAGAAGCTCTTCCTGACCAGTCACTGGAGCGGGAGGCAGCCTGGTGAACATCCCCAGGTGACTGTGAATAACCAGGTGGTTTCAGCCTGAGCCTCCACCCTCCATCCATGCAGGGCGAGTACTTGATGGATAGAAAGGTCCAGCCAGTGTGCTCCTTATCTTATTTATAAGAAAGAACGAGGGGGTGTTGTCGGGGGATGACACGGAGCTGGGCGTGCGCGTCTGGCTCTGCCGCTGCCACTGTCCAGTGAGATGATCTGGGGTAAATCACCCTCAAGCCGCAATT
>NW_006383011.1:16256811-16268469 GCF_000327345.1 Myotis davidii | reverse complement strand
AGCACAGTGCGATAGGAGTATTGATGGTGCATTTACGAGTCTGGCAGTTAAAGCGAGATGCATCCCGGGTGTAGATAGCGCTCTCATTTCACCATTTCTCTCATCTGCGAGGAGCACTGGGAAGACACAGTTTCATCTTTTGTATTTGTATGTGATATTTATTCGTTTGTTCACTTATCACAACTACTGAGATTCCTGCTACTGTTGTTGCCCGGACAACTGAGCCATGCCGGCCAGGACAAAGGTGTTGCGTGTTTTAAAGAGAATGTTTTTAAGAACTAACTAATAGTCCTACTTCGTGTTGATGAAGATGTAAGAATTTCTTCGCATGTTGCAAGTGGGAGTGTAATTGATGAAATCTTTCTGGAGGATAATATGGCAAAAAATATCAAGAACTTTAAAAATATGTATTCTCTCAACCCAGCAATTCCAGTTTTAGGTAAGAATGATAATAGGTGTGTACGAAAGATGTTCTTTTTAGTGTTGTTTAAAATATTGAAAAACTGGCAAAGAAATATCCCAAATAGGGGTATGTTGTAGGTACTAAAAAAATAGTCAAATTAAACAGTTAACATTGGCCCCATGTTATGGACAACTATGGAAAACTATGCAGTCCTGGTAATAGAAAAGCATAGAGAATAACATGTTAAGATTTAAAAAATGTATGAATGACAAAATTTGCAGGTCATATTATGGTGTTTGGTTTGGTGTTGTAATGATCGAGTGGTTTCTGCCTGGGTTTGAACCCAGGCTCTGCCACTTATAAGCTGTGTGACTTGGACACATGTCTTAAGTTCTCTGAGTTTCAATTTCCTCACCTATAGAATGAAGG
Source organism: Myotis davidii (assembly GCF_000327345.1). Lineage (NCBI taxonomy): Eukaryota > Metazoa > Chordata > Mammalia > Chiroptera > Vespertilionidae > Myotis > Myotis davidii. The sequence continues at coordinate 16,267,637 of NW_006383011.1, read as the reverse complement.
ATGAATGTTACCTACTCAGGGATGGTTGAGAGAATTAAAGAATGGAAACCATGAAAAGTTCTTAGAGTAGTACCTGGCACATAATAAATTTTCAATACCTGTTAGCTAATTATTGTTAAAAATTATTTATGTGTACATATACATGCACACACAAACAGATACGAAAGACTGGAAGGAATGTATTACAAATTGTCTTAAGGTAGTGAGATTATGGTGATTTTTTTTCTATTTTGTTTCTCTCTTTCTACAATTACTACTATGAACTTTTCTAATAACAGTTTTACTAAAAACCCATAGGGGCATAGAAAGTGGGGGGAAAAGATTGCAAACTTTCTGTCATTTGAGTCATTTCCTTACAGAACAGATACTGTGTGTGTGTGTGTGTGTGTGTGTGTGTGTGTTTGGGAAACCCCGTTACACAACCAGCTGCAACCTTTATCTTTTTAAAGCAGCTAACTTCTTTTTTAAAAAATATGTTTTTATTGATTTTAGAGAGAAAGGACGGGGAGGGAGGGAGAGAGAGAGAGGGAGAAAGAGAGAGAGAGAGAGAGAGAGCGAGAGAGAGAGAGAGAGAGAGAGAGAGAGAGGTGGTAAAGAAACATCCATTGTTTGCCTCCTGCATGCCCCCTACTGGGAATTGAGCCTGTAACCCCAGGCACCTGCCCTGATCAGGAATCAAATTGGCGATGTTTGGTACATGGGATGGTGCTCAACCAACTGAGCCACACAGGCCAGGGCCTAGCTAACTTATAGGGTGTTACAGTCTACATGTTTGCCAAGTACCAACTTTGAAATATATGATCTTTTCAAATCCTCAAACAGCACTCAAACTCTGTCAACACTGAGGCTCAGCTAGTTTAGTGGCCTGTCTGATGCCACCCTGTTAATAAAAAAAGAGGCTGGGAATGGAGTCCTGCGTTTTAAGGCCAAGGCAGTGCTCTCTTTACCAGTCTGTGGAGAACCTGGGGCTGCGGGGGCATCTACCGCCTGCTCTCAGGGGTTCTGGGCAAGAAGAAGTAGGGGTAGGAAGCAGACAAGGCTCAGTCTCCCTGGAATTTCTCCTTTTCAACCCTACAGTCCCACAAGGTTTAAATAGAAGAAAAGAAGATGACACATTTCGAATTTGGTGACTTTCTCTCTTCTGATGCAATAGAAACTTCAGAATCATGTTGCATTATCAGTCGGTTCCTAAGGTAAAATTCATTATCTGGCACATAGAAATATAAGTTCTGTTTTTGCGTCCTGGCATTTATAAGACATGTTTTTGTTATGTCAAAGTGTGCATTCCAAATATTTGGGAACGAAGATATAAACAAAAATCAACCCCGTGACCCTCTCCACCCTGGATTTGAGAGCTGACTTTCCTCTGAGCCATAAGGATAACATTTATGAGATCAATACCCCACAGGAAGGTTTGGCCCAGGAAGAATAGACTAGCCCGGGTCTCAGTCATCAGAACAGATGTTTGCTCAGGAAGGACAGGGCTCTGGTGGGCAAGTTTCAGAAACTGTTATTAAACGCGAACGTCTAAAGGGTTCATCTGAAATTTTGGGATTCAACTGTTCATCCTCAGTTCTTTCCATCTGCCTTTTCTCCTTCCCCGCCGGCTCTCTGAGCTGACGGTTTGAATTCAGAAGAACAGAAACCTCAAATGGGCCCCTGGCTTTGGCAGAGGGTGACCACCGCCGTTTTAAGACCAGGAGGTGGAGACCTGTTTTTGATCGTTTTAATGCCTGGCTTTCTCCTTTGCCCTGCTTCACCACTCACCCTGCATGTTTCCAAAACATGTGTGATGATAAAAACCTGTATAAACATTCTTGAATTTGCCACCGAGTGTATCCAGTAGCTTGCAAGAATCTGGGGTGTTTGCTAAGGAGAGAAAACAAGTGAGAACAGGACAGTGTGATGCCTTTGAATGCTTGAGTGGATGTTTTATGTTTGAAATGTTGGAGGCAAAAAAGGAGGTAGGAAGGAAAGGCCCTTGGGGTGTAGTCTCCTGAAATAGGGAGATCTGTGTTGAGGGTGAGGGATTTGCTCTCTGTCTAAACCAAGCACAGGAGATAATAATAATAGCCATAATGATGACGATGATGATGGTAAATATTTACTGTCAGGTATAGTTTCTATGCATTTTATATAAATTAACAACAACCTTGTGTTGTTACCCCCAGTTTGCAGATTGAGAATGAGGCATGATGGGAGTAATTGACTTGCCCAAGGTCACACTGCTGTTTGGTGGAGCTGGAGCCCAGGAAGTCTGGCTGCCAAGTCCACTCTGCACGGTGCAGTATGGCTTTTCCTCGTCTTAAGAATTCCCCTGGCTCAGAACACTGCCTTTCCTCTGGGGCTTGCAGGGAGAACACTCTTATGAGTCAAGGTTTATAATGTGGATCCCAGAGGACACGCTGTCCTCAACTGTTACAGCCGTGGAGCTGAGTGGCCATCCTGTTCCTCCAAGCCTGTGGTTTCAGGGCCGATTCTCCCCGTTCGCTCTCTGCCAGGCTGGCCGGGTGTTAGCATGTGGCCTTTCACGTGCTTGGACCTGGGATGAGAGTCCAGGTGATGGAAGGCAGCACACACACAGTACAGGCGGGATGTGGGTGGCTGGCGGCCGGAGGCCAGAATGGATCTGAATGACACCGTAGGGCAAGCTGGTTTGTGAAATTGTTCACCTTTCAAGGCTCTGGCCTTGAGAGGCCCCAACAAACGCTTTGAAACCCATGTTGGTGCGCTGGGAAGCGTGGAATGTAACTCCAGTCATAATTCATTTTTCCTGTAAAGTCTCTGAGGCAGCTCTCTGAGTAAATGAAGAACAATGGTAAGACTGCAGGGAAGCAACAACACAAGGGAATAATTGCATCAAGATGGGTCTGCGCCGTCTTCATCACGTATGGGTCTGGGTGGCTGTTTCTTTGAAACGTCATGGGGAGCTGAACAGGGGTTGGAAGTGCTCGCTGGTCTGGGCAACCCAGATGGAACTTGGGTGCAGTCCTTTTGCAGGACTCAAATGAGCCCAACAGCAGGAGAAAGGAGATGTTTTAAGGGGTTGGGACTGAAGGAGTGCCTCTTCCCTGGGATTTTCCAGCTGAATGTAATGAAAACATCGTGGAGCTTCAGTTTTTCTTGTTTTTACATCATTTAACAAAGAAAAGTTATGGAGTGCCTTTCCAGTGCCCGGCACTGTGTTCCCTGTGCCCCTGCTGGGAGGAGGGGCTCCCGGGATGAGTGAGAAGAATAGAGATGGGGATCCGCCTTTGAGGGGTTCCCTCTTATTGAGAGGGAACCAGATTCCAGATTGAGGGAGGCCTGAAAGTTTATGTACATTTTATTTGGGCTTTGGGGGAGGGGGTTGGAACGAACAAACTGTGCCAAGGAAGGGAGGGTGGAATGAGAGAGGCCTGGCATAGTAGGAGGGCAATATGGCTGAAGCATAAGGGGGTAGGAGAAAGAGTTGGAAATTGCAGTTGGGGCTGAGTTTTAAAGAATGTTAAATGCCAGCAAGGGAAGTTGTGACTTGTGGCAGTAGGAATTACTAACTTGCTATTAGGAATTATTAACTTTGCTATTTGGAAGTGAGGTAGGTGCCTTTTGTCCTTAAGCCTTGATTCAGTACCCAAATGCCAACCACGAGCTTCTTTCTCTTCGTTTTTGAGTCCGCGACTATCAAAACACTTCGTTGTATGCAAGACTGTTGCGTCTTTACCCTGCCCCGGTGGGAGTTTACAGTTGAGGCCATTGAGGCTCTGAGAGATTGTCCTGGGTCATATGGGCAGAGGCAAGGCAAGAAACCTGGCCTTCATGCTTTTCTCCCCCATGACAACAAGCTGGGGTGCTCTGAGGTCCTAGCTCTAGTATCCTCCCCTCCAGGGAGCTTGTGTAGGTCTGGTGACAGGTCATCGTACGCAAGATTGCGTGAAGCCAGCATCTCTGAGCCTCAAGGCATGGGGGAGCCAATCTCAGGGTAGAAGGGTGGGGGCTGTGCTCTGTGTTCAAAGCTTCCAAAGGTAGTTTGGGAGAATCCACTCCTTTCAAGCCTCCCGTGCCCTTGGCACTCGCACAGGCTGCCGACACACGACCTTTTGTCATACTTAGGAACTGGTTAGTTGATGGAAAGGAGGTGCATTTTAAAAATATTATTTGTGTCTAGAGTCACTTTCCTTGACATTGGGCACTTAGAAGTTGAAGTAATGATAGGTACTAAAGGGAGAGAAGGAGCATCCCTGCCTGGGCTGTGAGCAGCAGCAAATGCTCATTGGACAGCTCCTACATGCAGGACTTTTTGTTAAATTCTGGGGACTGGGGGACAGGGAGAAGGAGGATATAAGGTTGGTAATAACCCTGAAGAACTACGTAGGGACCAGTAATCCAGGTGAGAAGGGTGTTCCTGATAGCCTATGTGATGGTCAGGGCCAACGAAGGTCAGATGGAGAACATAGAGGAGGCTCCAGAAGTCACTTGGAGTCCAGTGAAAGGCTGATTCGGAGACTGGGCCCCGTGGGAGTCCTTGGCAGGCAGCTAGCTGAGCCTAGCTGGAGCATTGGGCATTTGCAATGGCACATAAAGCATGTGAGGGGCACAGGGGGCCGTGTAGAGCAAGTGGCGCCATGTGAAGAACTGCATGTCACCCTATAGACCAGCGGTTCTCAACCTGTGGGTCACGACCCTTTGGGAGTCGAATGACCCTTTCACAAGGGTCGCCATCGGAAAACACATATATAATTACATATTGTTTTTGTGATGAATCACTATGCTTTAATTATGTTCAATTTGTAACAGTGAAAATACATCCTGCATATCAGATATTTACATTACAATTCATAACAGTAGCAAAATTACAATTATGAAGTAGCAACGAAAATAATTTTATGGTTGGGGGTCACCACAACATGAGGAACTGTATTAAAGGGTCGCGGCATTAGGAAGGTTGAGAACCACTGCTATAGAAAGAGGGAAGATCTGGGGAAAGAGGCCTCCTGATGAAGTTTGTATTGTACTTCGGTCAGTTGGGTTTCCTTGTGTCGGGCGGATTAGTGCTGAAGAGAATAGCATAAGGGAAGATGTAGGAGCTGTGAGGCCGGATTCTATGAGGGCTGGTATCAGGGGTGGCAGTGGGACCAAGGGGTAGGCACAGAAGCTTGTGAAGAAGGACATGAGGGGCTCAGTGACTGCCTGGATGTGAGGGGCAGAGTGTGGGAGGACCGAGATGACTCCAAGTGCAGGGCCCAGAGAACAGGCTGCAGAAGGTCTGGTGCGTGTCCAGCGCGTGTTTTCTCTCTCTCTCTCTCTCTTTCTCTCTCTCTCTCTCTCTCTCTCTCTCTCTCTCTCTCTCTCTCTCTCTCTCTCTCTCTCTCTCTCTCTCTCTCTCTCTCTCTCTCTCTCTCTCTCTCTCTCTCTCTCTCTCTCTCTCTCTCTCTCTCTCTCTCTCTCTCTCTCTCTCTCTCTCTCTCTCTCTCTCTCTCTCTCTCTCTCTCTCTCTCTCTCTCTCTCCCTCTCCCTCTCCCTCTCCCTCTCTCCAAGTTCTTTGTATATATCTTTTCAGAAGTCACTGTGTACAGTCAGCACACTCCAGTTATTGTGTATATCAAATGTGTGTGTGTGCAAGGACACACAGGGACAGGAAAGCGAGGGTCCCGTCCCCTCCAGAGCAGAGAGAAGGAATTTTGTAGATTGGGGAAGGCCCGTGGCATTTTAAGAGCAGTTGGTTTCCGGAGAATGAAACTTGAGCAATCCCAGAGGGAAGTGAGGTGGCTCTTGGAAATAATTAGAAAGCAGCCAAAATGGTGCGCCCACCAGCAGCCCCAGTAGATAAAGTGGGGGCCTGGGGCACATACCCTCTGGAGGGCCCCGCATCCTGCCTGCATGGCTGTGGATGACTTTGTTGCTGGAACGGAGGCGTAGGGTAAGTGCCAGCGACCCCCAGCTCTGCATGGGTACCTTCTTCCTTTTGTTCCAGTTGGAATCCCCGTAGGAACTCTGGGCAATAGAGAGCTTTGCGTCACTGGGCTCCGCGCTTTCGTTCTGGTGAACTCGGCCGGCTTGGCCACCGAGGTTGGTAAGGGTGCCTTTGGGGACGCTGTGGGGCAAGAGGTGTGACTCTCTCACTCACAGAATGAGTTGCCTAATCAAGGGTTAACATGTTAAGCGCCCAGCCTGTTTTGTCTTCTGGACGGAAAGTATACTAGTAGTGTCAGTCACCAGTGACTAACAGGGCACTTAATGTGTTACAGATTTCTCACAAGACTGACTTCTCTTTTCTCTCCTAGTTGGGAGTGTTTGCTTTTTAACCTTCTCCCTGTAAGGAGAGTTGCTTCTTACTAGTAATTTTTTTTGGCAGTGATGCCCTTATGCAGCACTAAACTCACAACAATCACGACCCTTATTCCCTGCAAAAGGTCCTGGGGCCCATATGTAATAGCCCAAAGAAAACATAATAGTAGATAAGTGACGTTTCTCTTCAGTCTTCTGATTGGGATAGTTACTTCCCTCTAACTAACACCTGTTACCCTCATCCCCACCCCACCTTCCCAGGTGCCATGTGAGGTCTGGGGAGACAGTGGTGAATGGGACCCTGTCCTGGAAGAGCCCAGCTTTCCCTAAGGTTGTTCCTCTTGCTTAAAATACACACACACACACACACACATTTTATTGATTTGAGAGAGAGAGAGAGAGAGATCAATGATGAGAGAAAATCATTGATCAGCTGCCTCTTGCATGCCCCCTACTGGGGGGTCGAGCCTGCAACCTGGGCATGTGCCCTAACAGGGAATCAAACGGGGACCTCCTGGCTCATAGGTCGATGCTCAACCACTGAGCCACACTGGCTGGGCAGTTGTTCCTCTTTCTTGTCAAGCCCTGTTCCCAGGTGATTGGCAAGGAGTAACATGAGCTCAACTAGCACTCTGAGCCTTGGAGTGAATTCCTGGGGCTGTGGTTCTTAAGTCTGGAGAAACTGGCACAGACAGCCACAGCCCTCCCACGGCCTCAAACAGCTTCCCCGGGGCTAACGGGTTCATCAGCAGTCATTGGATCCTCTGCTCTTCTGGACAAAAAGAAATTGGAATTCACTGGAAAGTATTTCACACCAAGTGGCTGAGCTGTTGAATTCACTTTCTCAGACATTCACTTGTAAGCATGGGACCCCATTCCATTGGGAAACCTGTGATTCACTGATCGGTTCACGAATCAAAGGATCAGAGAGTAACTTGACTTGTAAGAAGCAAGTGGTGGATTTTCTCATATTTGACTAATTGGGTGCTAGGGTATGTGTTGCCCTCCGGGGAGAGTCCCCCACAGTGATAAAGGCCGGGGAGGAGCGTAGAGCAAGCCATGAGCGTCCCTGGCAGCAGCCCCCACAGCTGCTTGGCGTGGATGCCACGTGCAGGCTTCCCGAGGAGGATGGCATCTTTCATCCGCCCAGGACAGAGAGCTTCAGGGTTTTCCTTCTTGACTCTGGCTGCATTTCGGTTATTTCCCAGGTGGTTCACTGGGCCCAGTTCCACCTCTGGGGGCTTGTCCAACTCCGCTGCTGGCAGCCACAGCGCCTCTGAGCTGTGTGTGCTCCGGGCAGCTGGCTCTGTTCCTGGGCTGGTGGAGGTTTGGCACAGCAGATGCCAGCTCCAGGGTCACAGCTCCCAGGATGTGTGCGGTCAGGGGGTCTGGCTCAGCTGATGTGGACGGAGCTTTGCACTCCCAGGGTCTGCTCATGGGATCTCTGGCATTTCCTCTGCGCCACCGGGAGGCGGGCGGGCTTGTTTCACACTCTGGGGGCTGCCCAGCCCCTGTCCCTGCAGAGTGCCGGCTTCGCCCACCTGGCATCCTCCAGGCTTCTGCAGGACAGTCCTATTGTTAACACCATTCTATTACTCTCTGATCATCTCAGGTAGACAGGCAGCCTTTGATGTCAGGGAAACAGTCCTTACGAAGAAAGGGAATGGTGAAGTGATCGACTCCCTTTTTCTCCAAAACACTTGTCATTGTGAATCTTGAACAAAGCGAGAAAAACAATCACCACTGACTGCATGTGCACGAGAGGACCAGGGAGAGTGCGGGCGGGGGGGGCGGGGTGGTGGCCCTCGGAGGTCACTCTGAGGAGGGCTGGGTGGACAGCTGTGACTTGGGTTTATTCATCTCTTTGTCCCCAGCAGGGTGTTGGTTAGATTGGTTGGGGCAGGTTGAGAACTGCTGTATTAGAGCAACAGCAACAGGCAAACAGGCTTCCCAGAAACAGGAAATGCATTTATGCTAACTTCAAGCATTATTTCAGTTTTTCTACATATTTTATCCTCCCCACACAAACCCCACCTTGTAACAAGGGCAATGAGTTAGTACAGTGATGCATGAAGTGGAACAACAGGCTTAATAAAAACTGTGTGTGTGTGTGTGTGTGTGTGTGTTTGTGTGTATGTGAGAGAGAGACAGAGAGAGAGAGAGAGAGAGGGAGAGAGATATTTGTCATCTCCTTTGAAGACATATAGAAAGCTAAAAAAAATTGCAAGGCTTTTATAAGCCACAAGTCTGTGCTGAGTGTGTGTGTTTGGTGGCAGGGGTTTGGAGGGAGGAAGGAGAGAAATCAAAGTTGACTGCACCCTGGGCCGTGGAGGTCAGCCTCTGTGTCTAGGTTTTCTTTTTTATTCCCCGGGCAGGTCTCTCCTCCTCTTCCTCATCTCTGTGTGTTGGAAGGCCCCTGGGGTCAGTTCTCAGCCTCCAGGCTCATGGCTCAAATGACAGATCCATGCCCCTTATCCAAAGGGTCAGATTTTAGGAATTCAGACTTCCTTTGATTCTAGAAAGCGAATATAGGATGTATTCTGTACATGATAGCGCACCCCCAGCAGATTCTGGGGCATTCCTTCATGATGAAACAAATTCATATTTCTGTAACACAACTGTAAAAATATTCACACTCAGTGGGATAAATATAGACAAGATAAATAGCTTTTGTGTCAGATTGGGTCAGGGTTTGTTGCCAAATCATTTGACCCAAACTTTTAAAAAAGGTCCAGTTTTTGGAGTCTTTTTGGGATGTCAGGATGTGGGTCAGGGATTTTGGATGTGCACCATCTATCTGCTAGTGAATATCAAAATCAGATCCCAAGCTTGGCCCTTCCCCCTGAACTGCAGGTTCCTGTATCCAGTCGTCCTTGGCTGTCTCAGAGCTGCCTCCAACCAAGCCTGCCCACACCCTGCTCCTGATGCCACCCCGCCCCCCAGCTCCACTCAGTGCCCTGCTCAGCCAAGGGCAGCTCCGTGTTCTGCTCAGGCCAGCAGTCTCCATGCCAGCCTGCAGCCCTGTCTTTTTCTCATGCACTGCATCCAATCCGTCGGCAAGCCTTCTGGCTCTACCTTCAAAATATCTTCAGAACCTGACCACTTCACGTCACCTCCACCACTCCCAGCCCTCCTAGCCACCAGCATCTCTCACTGGGGTTATTATGATAGCCCCTAACTTTCACCTGGATTACTGCCTCCTTAGTGGCCTTCCTGCCTCCTCATGTGTGTCTAAGGCTTGTCTGGCACGGCAGCCAGAGTGAGCCTTTCAAAGTGCAGGGCACAGCATGTCACTGCTCTGCTCAAACTCTCCTCTGGCCCTCATCTCCCTCAGAGCCAGAGCCCAAGGACTAACCTGCACTCCATCTGACCTCATGTCCCAGGGCTCCTCACCTCACTCTGCTCCAGCCACACCCACCTCCTTCTGCTCCTGGCACAGGCCACGCCCCCTCCCACCTCTGGGCCCCTGCACTAGCTATTCCCTCTGGCTGTGGATGCTTCTGTCACCTTCCCAGGAATCTGCAAGGCTGGCTCCTTTGAGTCTCAGGAAGGCCTTCCTTTATACATTAATAGATTGATTAGCGCACAGTCAACAAACTCCAACTTTGAAACCTGCCTTTTTGCAATGAAGACATGAAATACTCTGAATGAAAAAACAAACAACCAGGAAAAGGTTCCACACATTAGAATAGATCTATTACCTAAAACTAGCTTCCAGTAACATCTACTCTGGGCAGCAGTAACGCGTAGACGCTCACAAGGATACACTGGGAAGTTTCCAGCGTTCTTTTCCTTTGCTGTCTTTGAAAGGCTGAGGACTTCCTTCATGCTTGGGTAGTGGTTTATTTCCTCTGTTTATTTCAAACCCTGTCTCCCTTAATTAAGCAGTGATTGTAGAGGGTCCTAAACTGTCCTTGCAAAGTAGATGTGAGTTCATAGCATCCTTTTTATTCTGACATTCAGAGCTTGAACAGACAGTTTTCAGATCCCCTTCGTTATGTGCTTCAGAAGGTTATCTTCTCTCCATGTTCACATGTTGGTATGGGCTTCAGCACCTGTATGTCTCATTTGTGTGTCCAGCTGCGTTAGGCTGCTCATGAAACACGGCCTGGGCTTCAGCTGTGGGTCAGTTCCTCAGATGCCTGCATAGATTGCTTCCTCTGCTCATTGTGCCTCTGTTTCCTTACCTGTGAATAAGAGGATTGAGCTACATAATGTTATTCAAGCAACAACAAACTTTTTGTTTGATTTTTAAAAAAATCACAAATTATAGTAGAAAAAAAGTACAAAGTCTAGAAAACAATAAATGCGCACAAAGAAAATCACACATTACTCCACTCACCCATAGAGAATCTTTTCCCCCCTCTGTGTATGTATTTACCCAGACCATTTACATTGTATTTTTACAGAATTGGATTATAAACTACACATCTACACTAATAAAAGAGAAACATGGTAATTGGCGTACGACCGCTACCCTTCCCATTGGCTAGTCAGCGAGATATGCAAATTAACTGACAGCCAAGATGGCGGCCGGCAGCCAGGCAGCTTGAAACTAA
>NW_006383011.1:16210352-16255931 GCF_000327345.1 Myotis davidii | reverse complement strand
ATCTGCCCTGCTCTGTGCATGACAGGGGAGGGCGCCCCAACTCCCCAATCGGCCCTGCTCTGAGCCCGACCAGGGGCTGCACCTAGGGATTGGGCCTGCCCTCTGCCACCCCGGAGCAGGCCTAAGCCAGCAGGTCGTTATCTCCTGAGGGGTCCCAGACTGCGAGAGGGCACAGGCCAGGCAGTGGGACCCCCTCTCCCCCCAAGTGCACAAATTTTTGTGCACCGGGCCTCTAGTTCCTTTATAATTTTCCTCCACTGAATGTCTTTCCATGTTAGTAATTTTTTTTTATCAAGATTTTTTTTATCACTATGGCATGATATCACATGATTTGAATATGCCACAATGTATTTCAATAGTTTGTTCTGATTGGATAATTAGTTTCTAAGTTTACACTCTTTTAAAATGCTGTAATGATCATTCTTGTATTTAAATTGTTTTTGCACATGTGTGATTTGGGATGAATTCCCAGAAGTAGAATGGCTAGGTTGAAAGATTTTTGTTATATGATGTTAAGCCACTCTCTATAAATTTTTGCCAATTTACACTTCATTAGCAGTGTGCTAGAGAGCCTATTTCTCCCTGTTCTTACCAGCACTGAATTGTATCCTTTCAGATGACATGTTTTTGGATTTTCCATTCAAGGTGGTCTTGGAGCAAATGTGTGTGTGTGTGTGTGTGTGTGTGTGTGTGTGTGTGTGTGTGTGTGTGTGTGTGTGCGTGTGTGTGTGTGTTTTGCCTAGTCAAGACCCAGTCTAAGTCTTGAAAAGGAAAGAAAGGGGTGTGTGTATGGGGGGGGCGGGGGGAGAGAAAGTGGGGAGGAAGAAGATAAAATTCTGTAACAACCAAATAAGCAGAAAGAAGCCATTAGTAAGCTATTTCAGTGCATTTCTGGGGATGAAAGTAGAGGACAGGGTGCCAACTCCGACAGGACCCTAAAGGAGCTGCAGGTTTGAGACTATAGTTACTAACCTCAAGGATCAGGAGTGAGATATGCAGCAGAAAACGTGTGACGATCTGAAGGCCTGTATGTGGAACTGTATACTTCTCACTGCCAAAGGCCCTGGAGCCAGACCCTAACTTTGAGTGTAAAAATTGGAAGGCTCTTTTAAAGAGAAATTGTCTAAATGGTTTGGGGAGGTCTAGCAAGGCTAGTGTGGGGATCCCCTGCTATAATCTCCGGCTCCCACTGTCTAGCCCAGTGATTTTCAACCTTTTACATATCATGGCACAAATAAACTAATTACTAAAATTGTGCAGCACACCAAAAATTTTTTTCTTTTGCTGATCTGACCAAAAAGTAGGTATAATTTGATTCATTCACACTGGATGGCTGTTGTTGTCATTTTGTAATTTGACAATCTAAGGGAATAGAGGCTGGTGCCTCTGATAAGTAGTCAGGTATTGCATGTTTTAAAATTCTTGTGGCGCACCCATTGAAAATCGCTGCTCTAACCTTAAGGTGGATCAGCTGGGATCTACAGAAATAAGTTGCATCCATAAACCAAAACAAAAAAGAAAATGATGCTATGAGAAAGAATGCAGAGTAGAAAATATGAAGGCACTTCTAGAAACTCAACATATTATCAGAATTAAAAGTTCAGTGAAAGGGTTGTAAAGGAAATCTCCCAGAATATGGACTAAAAAGGTAAAGGAAATAGAAATAAATTTAACAAATAGTAAGAGACATAGGGACCAATTCTGTTGGTCCAACATCTGAGTAATAGAAGTTTCATAGAGAAAATGGAGAAGAGGCCAATAGCAAAAAACAAATAGGATAATATCTCCTACAAGTTCAGTTCCATTCATCACAGTGAATCAAAAACACACACCCAGAGATGTATCATTGTGAGATGGCAGAACACAGAGTATAAAAAAAAGTCCTAAAACTCCCAGCGAGTCAAAGCAAAACAAAGTCATCTACTAAGCAACAGAAAGCAAGCTGACAGCAGAGTCCATTGACTATATTTAGGTGCCAAGAATGTTCTGATAATGACTTTTTTAAACTCAGATTTCCATGTCCAGCCGAACGATCAATCATGTCTGAGAGGACTGCACGCAAGGTCTTAGAGAGTTGGCATTCTACTCACTTTTAATCAATATTTCAATCAGAATGGACTTTATAAGCACAAACAAGGAAATAACCCAGAACAAGGAATATGATGGATTCCAGCACCAGCAGAGGAGTGAAAAGAAGGGACCACACTACAGCTGTGCAGCAGACCAGAGAGCAGTCAGTCCAGCACAGGGGGAGAGGGGCAGCAGGGGTCTCCAGAAGGGTTAACCCTGAGAGAAAAGAACCCTGGGAAAGAGACCTGGGGAAGATAATTGATAGAGTGAAAACAAATCCATTTGAATTTGCTACTAGTTATTTTCTCAACTGAGAGGCACTTGGGTTGTCACATTAGGCCCATGGGAAAGAAAGCATATACTCACTGGTATAATACCATTTACTAAGTCGTAAGAATAAACACTATTCATTAGTTTTCAGATTTTAGAACCAATGTATACACAAAATGTGGAACTCAACTACAGTGAGAGAACAAAATCGTTATGTTGTCAGTGTTGAAGGTCGGGGGAGAGGCAGGCAGAGGATGGGAGGGTTGGAAGCACTAATGTCCTCTAGTTAGAACATGGAGGGTCAAGGGATGTCATCTATAGTTCATGGAACAAGAAATTGATATTTTGGCCGAAACCGGTTTGGCTCAGTGGATAGAGCGTCGGCCTGCGGACTGAAAGGTCCCAGGTTCGATTCCGGTCAAGGGCAGGTACCTGGGTTGCGGGCACATCCCCAGTAGGAGGTGTGCAGGAGGCAGCGGGTCGATGTTTCCAACTCTCTATCTCTCTCCCTTCCTCTCTGTAAAAAATCAATAAAATATATTTAAAAAAAAAAAGAAATTGATATTTTGGATTGCTCTTTGCAGTTGTAGAAAAAACAGAGAAGGAACTGAGAAGTGTGATGTATAGTTACTTTGTGGAGGGGAAAGTGGAGGGAGGTGGCAAGTGAACTAAATCTTCATCTATCACATTAGCAAGGTGAGAGAGACAATGTCTAAAATAAGAAACCAGGAAATTGAGGTATAAACTTTTTATTTAGGAACATGGCAGTGACCACCAAGAAAATCTAAATAGAAATGATTAAAATGCCTCCCTCTGGGAAGGAATGGGGTAGGGGATTGTTGCTTCTCATTATAAGTCCCCCTGTAGTCTTTTATTTTTCAAAACTGAACATATTACCAAACTTAGTTTTGCTTGTATTTTAACAAGCAAATAGCACAGATATGCATTCCCTAAAAGCAACTTGGGCTAATTTGATAGGCAAAATAAAAGAAAAAAATTAGCCGTCCATTTTATTTCTTGGCTTATTTGAACTGAGCGATTTTAACGTCGATTATGACTCTTAAATTTCATGCTTCTGTGATTTCTATAGAAGTGTTCTTTTTCTCATGTGACATAGCTCCAAACATATATGGTGAAAAGTAGTGGCAAATAGGACTTGATATACAGAAAAGTCACCATACAGCAGTATTTCCAGCAGGGCTTTTATTCCCCAAAGTGGGATGTCCTGCAGGGTATTTGTGGCTCATTGTCTGAGCCCTCCAACTGGGATTTGGTTCACCTTCAACCATGAGCTCCAAGAGGAGGATGAAGGAGTTCTATTCTCTTCTTCTTTTTTTAATAAGAGTTTATTTGAGCCAAAGTGATGACATATGCTGGGAGCAAGGTCTCAAACATTCCTGAGAATAACAGTTTTTTAAACATCTTATTTTTAATTTTTTAAAATTACAGTTTACATTAAATATCTTGTATTAGTATCAGGTGTACAGCGTAGTGGTTAGGCAATCGTATACTTTACAAAGTATTCCCCCCTGATATTTCCAGTACCCCCTGGCACTCTACATAGTGATTTATAATATAATTGACTACTAGGAGCTCTACTTTCATTGTTCTGTGTCCAGGAGTCAACTCTGTCATTGTGCACACAGTGTGAGCTCTGTGCACAGCTCACAACGTATTCTTTCCACACCGTCTCCTTGATCCCATGCCACTTGCTGGGCAGCATGCCAGGCCTCAAGCTAACAGGACATTGGAGAGCCCTGGTTTAATCCAGGCTCCTCTTCTTTACGCTCTGGGAATGTGGGCAAGTCCTTACATCTCCAAGCCTCCGTTTTCTCATCCCTGAAATAGTTAAAATAAGGATACTGCCTCCCTCACCCATAGAACACAGGTAAAGTGCTTCATCAAGGGTGTTCATTAGAATCATGATTATTATTAAGAACAAAATAGTCTCCATTTAGGAGCTCTAAGTGATGAATAACACCACATCTAGATTTTTGAAGGGAGTCAGGCACTGCATATCTTTGTGAGCAGCCATTAATGGGGTGTTCTGCAAGGTTGTCTCATTACAGAGACAGAACCGTTCCTGGTCTGAAAATAATTGTTTCTGGTTGCACAGTCCTGAGCTCCTCTGAGCCACTTGAATCCATTCAGTTCCACTTGGAGTCCCTAGGGATTACCAGCCATCGCTCAGGAACCGTGAACCCCCCAAAAGAGCACATGGCTCTGCCCTACAGGTGCTCACAGCCTGGGCGGGAAATAATGATAATGACCAGACAGCTTACATGTATAGGCAGCTAGCTGTGTGCCAGGCGTAGCTCCCAGTGCTTAAACCATCTCATTTAATCCTTCCAACACCATGAGGCAGATGCCACTGACATTCTTCGTGCATAGACGAGGAAATCGAAGCAGGGCCACACAGCTGATAATAGGCAGAGTTGGGATTTGAACCCAAAGTAGGCTAGCTTCAGAGCCTTTACTCTTAGTCACTACAATGTATTGGCTTAAAAAATAGGGAATGTAGAATGAAACACATACATACAAATCACCCGGTGAGAGAGACCACTGCAATGCCAAATGCAAAGTGCCGATTGGTCGTGGGTATTTTTCACTTCACAGCACAGCGGGTAAGTGGATGCATTTTCTGCCGTTTGCACTCACCAACTCTTAGGGTACACAGCCATGCACTCTCATTTCCCTGAAAGGAGACAGAAAACTATACTGTGACCGGGTGATGGGTGATGCTTTGCAAACCATCACCCACTCTCAATATTAGGTTTGGCACCTTTGAATGTTTTCCCCGGGCAGAAAAGCATTTGCGCCCACATAGAGTTATTTGTTTTTAGCCACCTCTGTCATCAGAGGGAGCCGGCTCCCTGGGTCTATTTCTGAGCCTGTTGAAAAGAGGAAGCAGGTGTTAACTTGAGTTTACTCCATTAGTGGCCTGTGGAGAGCTGGGATCTGTGACATACAAAATCAAATGGTCTGAAAGAGCATAGAGTTAAGAATAAGACCCTTTCCTAATGTCTAGTTGCCCAATCCTGAGACAACCCCTGTTTCCTTTGGACTAAGACCCCTAGAGATAATCTCTGTGGAACAAGTGTGTGAAAGACTGTGTATGTACACACCCATTTTATAAACAATAAATGGTATCCTCACATAATAAAGAGATTGCTCCTTGCGACTCCCCCTCTGCCCCCCAATATATCCCGAATATCAGTCAGTACATTTAGATCTTTTCATTCTTTTTTAGGGCTTGCAATAGTGATCTACCAAATGCACTATAATTTATTTAAGCAGAAATATCCTATTCATAGATATTTAGGTCTTTAAGGTCATTAAAAGCCATTTTAGAGCAATTGGTCTAATTGTCTTGTTTTGCATATGAGGAAATTGAGATCCACACACACAAAGACAGATTTAAATAATTCAGCAGGCTCTCAAACCTACACTTTGGATGTGATTTCTTGCTCTATTGTATTTGGATCATGGAAGACAGAAGAAGGTGGCTGTGTCTGTGAGTGTGTTTTGCACACGTGGGTGAGTGTGAATGTGTGCCTACACGGGTAGGTGTACATTCTGTTGTGTAACAGATGTTCTCTTGGAAAACTCTGAATGAATCCTTTTATTTTTAAAAAATGGAATATGAAATGATAAATGCCTTGAGGGTGGGAAGATGATTTGTTATTTAAAGGAAAATTGTGGGGCAATGCTTATGTGAAACGATGGCTATTTCCTGCTTTTTCAAAAACGACTTTATTGAGGTAGAATTTGCATGCAAAAAAAGTGCATCTATTTTTAAGAGTATGGCTTGACGCAGTTTGACAAATGTATACATTCATAGAGCCACCACCCAGTCCGCATACAGAAAACTTCCATCTTTCTCGAAAGTTCCTCTGGACCTCTTTATTGTTGTTGTTTTCTTGTTTTTATTGGATATATAAAATATAATACTGACAAAAGCATTCACGATCCTCGGTGCCTCTGCATTCAGTTTCCACCTTCACCTGCAAGAGGTCACTGATAGGCTTTTTGTCACCATACGTTAGTTTTGCCTATTCTAGAACGTCATATAAGTGGTATCTGTTTTTGTTGCACGTGTCAGGAGTTCACTCTTTCTTGCTGAGCAAAAATGCCAACATATGGACGCAGCTTGATTTGCATATTCATTTACCAGTTGTTGGACATTTGGGTTGTCTCCCATATTGTATTTGGCTGTTAGGAGCAAAGCTGCTAAGAACACTTGTGTACAGGTCGATGGCTTCCTCAGTGAATCATCTCCATCGTTCAGTTGTGAAGATTTAGTTTAAAATCAGGCCATCCACCCATTGAGCCAACATGTATAAATATGTATTGAATCCCTCCTGGGTACTGGACAGAGAGTGTCCTGCCCTGCAGGGCTGTGCACTAAAGCAGGAATACTGTTTTTGCACTGCCCTGGAAGTTGTTTGAAAAAGAAACAGTCTTTCCCTGATTTTATGAAAGTCAGTGCTATGTAAGCCTGTTTTCAGAGAGGGACTTAAAATATTTATTTACATGTGCGCCCTCTGCTTTTCAATGAGTTAATGCACTCTACCAGTAGGGCTGGTAGCAAACTCCTCCTCAAATGAAGAGTCTTTAATTTAATTAGCTTTTAACTTCAAAATCTGCACCCAGCAGCTGCTCCAGAGTTGCCCACATGGTGCCTTAACGTTTTGCTTTCCAAAAGCAGAACTAGAAGGCTGCCTGCTGCAAGAAGGCCTCCTGCTCTGTCTGGCTTGCCTGTTCCATGCCAGGTGCCTCATAGAGCGCCCGAGGTCCCTCCAGGGCAGAATGGCCAGCAATAAAGGGGGTGCAGGACTTGGGCAGCGGGTCCTCTGCTTTGGGAAAGAACTCCTGAGACTTCTCTTTCCTTATTCCTACTCCTTCTTCCCTCCCCAACCTTCTCCAAATAAAAAAGAAACAGTCTATTATTTAAGACTTATTTGGTGCAATGTGGACAGTACAAGTCTCTCCTCCTCCTCCTTCTCATCCTTTCTGGATCCATCTTTTTCTGACCCACTCCCTACTTACTTTTTGAGTCTTTCTAGGCCCTGGTGTCTGACAAAAGGTGGAAAAGAAAGTGAAACTCGATTTGGGCCTGTGTGACCTTTGTGAGCTATTCTGTTGTCTAGAGGTCTCTAGTGGAAGCTGAGCCTAAGGGTTTGGAGGAAGGTTGGCCATGAATTTCTGTTCTCTTTTGCCTTGAACTTGGTCACTCCCAAGCACAGGTGTGCAGACACCTGTGGGTCACAGTGACATACAGCAGTAACACTTAAGCTGGCTGTGCAGTGCTGCACCATTGGTGGGGTGCTGGCCCACTGGTCAGGGTTCCCTCTGGCAGATGTGGTGTGGTGGCAGGAACACTGGACTGAGAGTCAGGAGTTGAGGGTGCCACTCACCTCCAGGCTTCCCAGCTCCAGGAGACTCATTCAAGTGAATGGTGCCCCTGGAGTTGGGCAGTGGTGTGCATGACTCATTATCTTCCGTGTTCTCATACATACAGTGGAGCTAATAATACCTGTGACCTTACAGGTTAATTGGGAGGAATGCATAAAATAATGTGCACAGGACTGTGAATGGTCAGACACCACCCCCTAAAAAGTGCCTGTGAGTCTTTTGCTTTTCAGAGATGTCTTTTTCATGGATCGAGGGATGGTTTGGGCTCTTTCCCCACTGCCTTATTCTTAACTCAGATGAATGGAGCTGTGTTTATGCCCAGACCTCACCCAAGGACTGGAGGGCAGGGTGTGGGAAGCATTGCGCTGCCTTAAACCTACCTTGCTGGGAAGCCAGTCACTTGCACCTGGAAGGGAGAATGAACCTGCAGAGGCTTAGAAGACGGAGAACCCTGGGACTGGGTTGTCAGAGGGCTTGAGTCGGGAGCTCTATCAAAGTCATCCCTCCCGCGTGCTCCAGGCAGCCCTGGGTGTGAATCCAGAAAAAGCTCTCTGAGCCCGTTTTTCCATATGGGAGGCAGAGAATATTGCCAACCTAACAGGAGATTAAATGAACTGATGCTGGCAAAGCACTGAACACAGTCTGAGGAAGAGTAGGTGCTTAGTCTATACATGTCACCCTCCCCTTCTCCTTTTCCCATGAGCAGTGCCTGGCTCTCTGATGACCAGAGTTACAGCCTTTCCTGCCCTGGGCTTCCCCTGAGCTGGACATAAAACTTTCACCTTATTTTTTATTGGATATTCACAACAATACTGTAAAGTTATTAGATGTCCTGGAATAACATCTATATATAAAAGGTTAGTATGCAAAGTGTCCCCTCGGGAGTTGGACTGACTGGGAGTTTGATCACTTGCTGTGATGTGCGCTGACCATCATGGGGCGGCGAGTAATGAAGGAAGGCCCTGGCTGTCATTTGGCAGCTGCTAGGGACCCTACTCATGCACGAATTTCATGCACTGGGCCTCTAGTGTAATAATGTTAACTTTGGACAAGAAAATGCCTTTTGGCTGTTGTCATTGTTGTTGGGGGACCATTTGATACAGTGAAAAGAACACTGGCCCAAGAGGCGATTTGAAGACTGGATTTTTTATAACCACAGCACCAACAATTACTGAGTATTTCATGCCAGGCCTCATGCTAGGCACTTTACCTATGTTATTGCACTTAACATCATGACCGCCCAAATGACATAAGACCTAGTATCAACTCCACTTCATGGAGGAGCATTCTGAGGGATAGAGAAGGTACTTGCTTGCTTCAGGCCATAAAGCCAGGAGATTGACTCATGGAGATTTCACAACAACCTGTGTCACAGGAGAAGAGATTGAGGCTGAGGCTCAGGGAGAATAAATAATTGCCTGAGCTGGTAGGTGGCATAACTGGGATCCAGCCCTGGTCTGGCCCCACTGTCCTGCTGCCCTACTTCTGGCCTCAGCTGGAGAGATAGCCAAGGGCACTGGCGCCTGAAAAAGAATCAAAGTCAAAGGAACAGAGATAGTAGCTGGAAAGACTCATCAAGTCAAAGTATGAAGTTCAAGGAGATTTGATAAGTAGGGTTGCATCAGGGACAATTGGGAGGGACCTAGAGGGCAGAAGAAAGTGCTTATTACTAACCCTGGGATGGGTAGGGAGGAGGGAGGAGGCCTGCTTTTATGTAGTGCCAGCTGCCTGGTGCTGATGCCCACTAACAGCTGCAGGGACAGCTCAGGGTTTGGCACCTTGGTTGCTTCATTATCTGGGCCTCCTAATTGTGAGCAGAATCTGTGATTAAAGTGATTTGGCCATGAAGTTGCACCATCCTTCCACCACCTTTTGTACCTGATAACCCCTGCAATCACCCACGTTGAAGTTGCACCACCCTAGATGGGTTCTCAGAGCCTTTTCACTCAGCTGGCTGGGGCTTGGCCAGCGCCTTGCGGCCATCTGCCCAGGCTGCAAAGCTCTCTGTTGCTCTTGGCATGTTTAATAGCTTAATTTCTATTTCTCTGTTTGGAAATGCAGTTCATTGGCACTGAAGCAGCAGTGGGTGCTAAAATGGTTTCTGATTGCTATCTTGAATGTTAATATCCTAATACATCTTATCGTCAATGACCTGTCCCCCTGCCACAAGTTCTCACTCCCCTTTTGCAAAGATAGGCAAGCTGCCTGCCTTCGGCTCGGCCTCGCAGCCCATCTCATTCCTCTGCTGTCTCCTCCCTGCTTTTCACAGATAGCATTGTACTTCGCCAGTGGAGTCCACGGTCGTGGGAAATCTCTGACTTAGAGGATATGAGAAAGCATTTCATGTTGCCGGCGGGGTTTAATAGGGATGATCTAATCTCTAAAAGGCATACATTATTTAAATTCCATGCTTTTGGACAAGGAGGCCCCTGAAATGCGGCAGGGACGGGATTCTGGTTTGGCTCTGATCAGCTGAGCTGACTGCTGTCGGTTTTCCTGTTTGTAATTCAGTGCAGGGGCTGGGATGTGTTTGTGGTAGGGGTTGGGCCTGGAAGGGTGGGGTGCAGTGAGGGTGCTGGAGAGCATGTTCTTTACTCATAAATCTAAAACCACAGACTCTTAGGGTAGAAGGGCTGGGGAGAGTCATCTCATGGCATCACTAGTTTGTTGTCTGGTTGCCATCTGGATATTCGTCTTGAGATCCCAGGCGAATGGCTCCTGGGGGGCAACCTGAGAGCCCCCAGCACCCCCACCCATGCCCTGCCCTGACAGAGCACCTTGAATGTCACCAAGGGCCTCACCTAGGAGGCACTGAAGATCCCTGTTGATGAGCGTGAATTTGGGGAGAAACCTTGAGCACTCTCAACCACAAAATGACTGAGCCTGGAAATAAAGAGGGGAGCATGGATGGCTGGGAGCCTGGATTATGAGTGGAGTGAGATGGGGGTGTGTGTGGGGGGGGTGGGAATGGGGTGGGAACAGGGGTGTCAGTTCTAGCTGAGATTTTCACCTCACAGGGAATATGCAGTGCTCATGGTACAGTTAGCTGCCTCTTTCCCCCTCTCACCTCGTTTGAATGTCACTTTGGTACAGACCACCTGCCTTCCTTCCTACAGGGGATGGAGCCTTGGAGGGGCAGATGACCCCAGAATAGGCCCTGACAGTCCTGAGCCTCAAGCCTTTTCCCACTTCCCCAGATGTTTATTGGGTGTCTCCTGACACACAGAGAGCGAGCTAAGCACTAGGGATGCAAATATGATTCTCATACTCGGTCCAGCAGAGGAGATAGACATACGGACCATGGAGTGCCGTTGAATAGGAGCCATGGTTAAGATGTGTGTGTGTACTGTGGGAATACACATGTGGGATGATCAAGGCTCACTGGGGATATCTGGAAAGACTTCAGAGAGGAGCGGCTACTCGACCCTGACCTTGAAGGAGGAGGAGGTATCTGTCAGAACAACACTTCCTAAGTCACACTTGCTAGGTGTTTGCCGGTTCTTTGCCAGAGACAGTGAAAAAGAAAAGGAGGGGTGGTGGTTGTAGCTCTCCAGATACTCACAGCTTGTTGGGGAGACAAGCCTGGCACATATGAGCCAATTAGAGACCTGCATAGACAGATGGGATTGTGGGGGCAGGGGTAGGCAACTGGGGCACATGGTGACCCTGGGTTTCCAGAGTTACTCCTCTCTCTCACAGAGGACACAGTTTCTGTAAGGACACTTCAGACCTTGCAAAGATGTCTCAACTGCTAAGAGGCCCAGTGCCTCTGACTTTTCTTCCATTGTATGATGTCATCAGCCTGCTTCTGTATTGAAGCAGTTAGCTGGATTTGGAGGTGGGGGGAGGAAGTGAGGGTGCATGGAGAAGGTCAGTGGTAAGACTTTAGCACTCTTCTCTCTTTACCACCTTGGTAGAATCTGGAGTTTGCAAAAACACATGTGCCAACACACAGCCTAAGCACATAGGCACCGTGCGCATTTCCGGCCTTTGCTTATGCTGTTACTTCCGCCTTGAATGCCTTCCCTTTCTCGCCTTCATAGAGTCTTCCCAGACTGCTCTTCTCCATGGATTTCAGGCTCACCGACACTCAGACCTTCTCTGTCCCTCATCCTTAAGCCGGGTTCAGCATTGTTCTCCAGTGAGATGGTAAACACTTTGAGAGCAGGAGTTGTCTTGTGCTTCTCTTAGTTCCCCTGTGGGCAGTTTGTGTGGTCTAAGGAACATGGCTTTGGCAGAATCACAGCACTGTCACTTACTTTGGAACGTTGATCCCAGTGTTCTTAACCTGTAAAATGGGGTAACACGGAGTGTCTCAACCCTGACACTTGGCATTTTGAGCTGGATCGTTCTTTTCTGTGGGGATTGGCCTGTGTGCTAGGATGTCTGGTAGCATCCCTGGCCTCCACCTCGGGGATGCAGGTAGCAGCACAGTCAGAAATGTCTCCTGGTTTTTTATGTCCCCCAAATGTTCCCGTGTCACCTGTGCCCTGGGCCAGGTTTCCGTTGTGCAGCAAAATCGCTTCCGGGGGAGAACCACGGGGATGACCTTCCTATTGGGTATGCGTCAGACCTCCTGGAACGGCACCCGGAGCATTATGGGTAGTCTGTAAATGGGGATTCTCCCTGGTTCCTAGTTCACCTGGCACTTGACACTTTGCAGGCTGGTGAATTGAATGGAACCATGACTCTAGGTTTTAGCAACTTGGGGTGGAAACGTCATAAACTCGTGCGCTGTCCCCACAATGTACTAACAGAGACACTGTCATTTTCTTAATTGCAGATTGACCTGGAGCCGGAAGGCCGAGTGTATGTGATCATCGATCTCTCCGGGTCGTCGGGTGAAGGTAGGAGAGAGTGACCTCAGCCTTGTTCTCTTCCATTGACCCTTAGTCCTCTGGGCTGCCCCTTCCCTCCTTGGCTGTGACATTTTACAGTGACATTTAATTAATTGGCACATTTTAAAGGAAGAGGTTATTTTGAAGATGCTTATGCCTCTGTACCAAAAGGGACCAGCCATCTGTTAACTTTGGTGGAACAGAGGGAGGATTTGCGACTTACCAAGCGAGGCCAATAAAAGAGGCGTTTTGCACGCTGGTGCACCAGCCAGACTTTGGGGAGCTCAGCCTCTCCCCGGAGGCTCCCGGGGGGTTTTGTGTGTGTGGTGGGAAGGAAGTAAAACCAGTTGGTCTAACGGTATTCAGAAATAAAAGAAATTAGGTGTCAAATTTCAGAATCTTATTTCTGTAGAGCTTTTATAGAAGTCTTTTTTTTTTTTTAACAGTTTCTTATGTGGGGGAAAGCCCTGCTCTTAGAAATACTGGGGTGAGTGGCGTTTCTGCTCCCATTGGCTGATTACACAGGGTGTAGATGTTCTGGGTAGTTGGATTTTTCTTCTTCTTACACCCTCTGCTCTCCATCCTGTCTGTGGCCTTTTACTGCCGTTAAGAGGTTACAGGTTGGTGAGGATTGAGCAGTGCGGGTAAAAGGGAAGACTAGACAATAAAACCTTGGCCACACGGGAATGGGGAGATGGTGGCAAACTTGGGTCCCACGAGGGATGGAATTAGGACTGAAATTGAGTTATTGGGACCATCTTTCTTCTCTTCCTGCCTGTGGGCAGGGGGATGAAACAGTTGGTTTTAATGTCATGGCAGAAAGATTGGAAGATCAGGGTTGGTTCCTTGTGGCACTGAGACCAAATGTGGTTTAGGGCCTGTGTCCCAAAGGGGAAGAAACCACTCCCTTAGGTCCTGGCTGGTAGGCTTGGGCCTTTTACAGCATCTCCCCTGAATAGCGGGGATTACAAGCTCAAAGTCACAACCCCACACGGTCTCCCCTACTATAGGGAGGTAGTTCTCGTAAGGGTTCAGACATGGGAAGAGAGATTCTGTGACAAATTCAGGGGAGCTGGGCCAATGGTGCACTTGACAGAGGTACCTGCTGCTTTTCACTTGGCCGAGTTATCGCCCACTTTCAACAGGTGTTCAGAATAATTCAGCAGTTATGTGTATAGGAGGCTCACAGTAGAGTTTGGCTCTCTTTTCATAGCAGTTATTTGGCATGGGTTTAGAACTTTAAGCAACCTTCCAAAAACAGTCTCTTACATTCTCTGTTCTTTGTTGCAATTACATTTTGGTGTTTCCAACTTTGCTTCTCAACTTTCAGCTCTGAACAGCCCAGAATAGAATCTGTTGGTGAAGATTTAAGGATTTGGCAACATTTAATACGAAATATTCAAGATGTTCAAAGGGGCATAAAGAATGATGCAGTGGGCACCAGTGTACCTACAGCCCATGTTACAAAACAAAGTACCTGGCAAAGTGAAGCCTTGCATTGCTTTTCACAAAAGCAATGGTTGGAATCGGCATATGCTGAGGGCTGCTGACATTATACAGGGATCTTTGACTCTGCAAGTGGTCAGCGTCCCTAAGCCCCGTTTGTTCAAGGGTCGGCTGTACAGGTATGCCTCGTTTTATTGCACTTTGCTTTATTGTGCACCACCGAGGTTGGTTTTTTTTTTTTTAAAACAAATTGATGGAAAGATCCGCCTCTAGCACAAAAATTACAGCTCACTTTTTTATAGTGGTTTGGAACCAAAACCACGCTATCTCTTAGGTATGCCTGTATACAGTGGCCTCCTAATTGTAGACACTGGCAAAATATTTGATGAGCAAAATCAATCCACTTTTTTCCTTTACATAATCAATATGCAAAGAGATAATTAAATATGTATTTCCTGTGCCAAGATACTGGGCAACCAATGGAGGGCTTGATTTTTTTTTCTTTGTAAAGATTAACAACTTGCAATAAATAAATTAGAAGTAATTGAATTTTTTTCTTCTTGCTTCTATCGCTTATTGTATGTGAATGGACAAAGCAATTTTCATTAGGTTGAAGTCTTGGTCTACTTTTTGAAAAAAATCTCTTTTATCTAAAAAAAAAAAAAAAAGAGTTCAGAAATGCTGACCCATGCCAGGTTCTATGAAGTGCTAGCCTGTTGCTCTGAAGTACAGGAGACATTTTTCTGCTCTTTTTTCCTTGCTGTTGGTGGATTTGGGGTTCTCTCTGGATGGTGGGAAGGACTTCCAGCAGTTTCCTCCTGGAAATGATTCTTGTGTTCTGTTTGTGTTCTGCTTGCTGTCCTCCCAGTCCTGCTGCTGGGATTTGGGGGACCCTGGTCCGGAGGTGGTTCTGTTTTTGGAAGCGTTGGGAGGACCAGGAGAGGAGTGAAGGATGAGTGGACAACACATTTGTTACCAGACTGCATGTGAAGGGTCTGGTGGGAAAACGGTTGTCACAGCTAGTCTGTGGATATTCATAGGTTCTTGTCTAAGGCCCTTTCTTTTGTGAAAATACATAACTCTGAATTCTACAAAAGGAAGGAAAGAGTTGAAGTGAAGCCCAGCTGATGTTTTCATCACTCTATTATTCTGCCATCAAGCATCCCTTCAAATGCTCCAGTCCCATCAATAGAAAAAAAAAATATATTTGTAGACTTTGCAATAAACTTTACAACTCGTGCAAATACTGAAGCTCTCAGAGAAAGGTGTGGGGGTGAGATGATGTAAATATACCTCCTTCTTTAAGGATGTGCCAAAGGGCTCTTTCTCTTGCTAACACAGTACAGAAAGCCTGGATGTTGACGTCTGCTAGGGTTGGACTAATGTGATTTCTAACTGTCTAATAAAATTGCTCTGCTGGCATGTCCTGTGCAGCTCACCATAATGGGATTTGATCAGTGTGTGCTTTGTCTAAATCAGGCAACCTAACCCCAGAGGTAAGGGGTCAGGCTGGATGACAGTTAAGGTTATCCTTGGTCATGTGATTTGGTCCTTTGGTATAATTTGAATAGGCATTGCTCAAAGCTCAGGGCTAAAGATTGGCTAATATCTGTAGCAGGTAGAAGGGGTTGAAAGAAAGGGACTCTTCTGACGCATGCTGTGTGAGGCACTTTCTCTACACACCATCCCAAGTAGCAAACCTTTTTGGAATGTTTGTGTGTGTGATCCTCCTGTCTCAGGTGCCTCTTAGTATTTTGCTTTTATCACCACTAATAACCATGTGGCTTCTTGGTAATCATGGCACTACAGGCTCACCAGAGGCTTAAATCAGAGCATAATTAGCCCAGGTGCCAGAAGCATAAACAGCCATGTAATTCTCAAATGAGCAAACTATTGCTTCCTGCTGTGCACTATAGTTAGAATTTCTTCCTTTGTTGTGACATAATTTGTACATTATTTCCATTCTTTATAATAATAGGACAATGCACCCTAATTTGCAGGCTCCCAGAGGAGGGGCAATCAGTGTGACCCAGGGCTTTCTAGGCTCTTGCCCTGCCTTCCATCCAGGTGTAGTGCTCACCTGGGAGAGTTCTTCGGCGTCTGAGCCAACAATAGAAAGAACAAGAAGTAGGGCTTACTGGTATGTTTGGATCACCAAACTTCTTCACCAATAAAACGAAGAAGATACAAAATAATTTGTATCCAGTGAGGCAAACCAGATAAGAACAAAGAGGTAAATTATAGACTAATATATCTGGCAAGAGCTATGAAGTTGCTTTCTCTAGTGTTCAGAACTTGCTATTATATTGCCCCATTCTCTTTCTCTCCCTCTCACTTTCCCTCTCTCCTTCCCTCCCTCTCTTTCTTTCCCATCCTTCCCCCAATGAAGTATTTCCCAGAAGTACATTCTCTAGTTTATTTGTGTCCTTTGGCCCTTAATGTCAGAAACTTCTCCTTGTCAGAGCCTGGGCTTGGGCTTCTCAGCTCAGTGCAGACTGCGAACATGTGGTCTCCATATTCTCACTGGCCCTGGGTAAAAACCCTTTATCTATTTGAAGGCTCTTATTAAGTCTCTCTTCTTCGGGCTGAATCAATCACATCCCTGAACCTTTTTGAGGAGGTAGTTTAGAAATCTTAACTCATCTTTGGACTCTCTTTTGAACTTTTTCAAGTTGCACAGAGAGACGTGACAAACCAGCTTTGCTCCATTCTGAAGTGATAATGTCTATAGATCAAGTGCCTGCCAGTATGACATCCATGTGGGAGATGGTGACATTGAGAGGTCAAGTGATGTGCCCAAGGCCACAAGGTTGATAATATGGCCCTATTGGGTCCAGACCCCAGGCTATGATCTAGCATCCTGCTCTAAATTGTGGCCCAATAGTGAGTTTGCTAACATGGCAAAGACTTCCCTGCTACTCTTGAATTTTAGTTCTTTTCTCCAGCAAGCTCTTTACAGAAATATAAAGCTAAATTTATTAGCTTTGGACCCAAAGGTGACTCAGAGAGTCTCATTCACAAATAAGCAGATCTTTTTTCTGCTCTCTTAGAAATGAAAATGCTGTTGATCCCTGTTTAGAAATGGTCAGCTCCTCAGACTCTCTGTATGATGGATGCATACTAAGTATTGGTCTGCAACTAGACCTGCCTCTACTCCCTGCAGGTTAGTCATCTTTCTTACATGTGTCCATGGCAAGCATTAGAGTGCAGCCTTCAGGATTAAAGTAGACGGGGAGGACTTCTTGAAACTTTATCTCAGCCAGTGTGCAGTTTCTTTTTTCTTAAATCCTTACCTGAGGATATTTTTTCCATTGATTTTTACAGAGAGTGGAAGAGAGGGTTTAGGGGAGAGAAGGAGAGAAACATCAATGTGAGAGAGACATATTGATTGCTTGCTTCCCACATGGGCCATTACCGGGGCTGGAAATTGAACCTGCAACCTGGGTATGGGCCCTTGACCAGAGACCCCTTGGTGCATGGGCTGACTCTCCAACCATTGAGCGTGTAGGGCAGAGTGGCAGTTTCTATCTAAATAACATCTCTCAGATCCCAGAGTCCCACTGAAACTTCAGTTGATAATATTACCTTTTTCCTTCAAAATTCTACTTTGTTTTATCCAATGCCTTTTGGTTATCAGATAGTTAGAAAGAACCATTTGTTAAAATGAACAATAGTCACCAATGCACTTTAATAAATGTGCCCAGCTTGGTGCCTGTCCTAGGTCTGGGGACTGGGAAGTGGGGAAGGAAGTGACAAATGAGAGATGGCATTCACAAGAACACATGGCCTCGCCTTCAAGAAGCTTGCAATTGAATTAGGAATCCAGAACATGCAGGACAAAAGCATTACAGAATGCGAGGCAATATCTTATCGAGTGCTCAGCTGGGTGTTACTAAGAGTTCCTTAAATGGAATAAATTGGAGCTGGAATAATTCAGGAAAACTTTAAGGAAGAAGCAGGGCTTGGGCTGAAAAGGAAAAGATAGGTAGACTAGATTGACAGGGAAGACTTGGAGAGGCTGTTCAGAGCAGAGGGGATCATATCATCGCTGTCAAAGACAGCACTGATGCTCTTATTTTTAGATAAGGCTGGACAGACATGCTAAATTAGGGAGATGCAATTTGTGTTCTCTAGGAGTTTTCAAACAAAGACAGTCATCCGTGTTGCAGACAGAAATTCTCATGCTATGCCAACAAGAAAATGAAATGTTTTAAATGACTAAGCTGTGTTTGACGGGAAGGCAGTGCTTTCTGGATGTGTTTTCATGGTCAAGGCCTCCCACCTACCTTGACCCCAAAGAAGGAGGAATGTTCTCGGTCAAGTTTGGTCAAGTCTGGGACATTGACAAGAGCTCATTTTATAAGCATGGGACTTAGGTGATTAGAAGGTCAAGCTCAGGTACAGACATCCTTTTGTGGTCTTTTCTATACACTCTCTCTTTTCTCCCTTAGCAATCTCATGAAATCCCATGGTAAGCACTCTACCACCCTCCACATTCTCCTCCTCTCCAGCCTATCTAGCTAGTGCCCTGGCATCAAGCCCCGATACTCCCACTCTTTCTCTTTTCAGGTTCTGTTCAGTCTCTCATGAGGAACATTGCTTACGAGGTCACAGAGAGTCTTCACCTTCCCCAACAGCAGACTTCCAAGCCAGACGTCAGCTCCAAGATGATAGGTCTCCCTCCTGGGTGGTGCCGCCGGCAGTGGTATCCCGGCCTGGCTCCCCAGACATGAATGGGCACGTGGGATTCCCCAGGAGCATGTGGAGAGAGACAGCCTCGGTGCTTGATAAGAGTAAAAATAACAAAATCCAGATGTTCAAAAATATTGATCTTGCAAAGTAGACCCCTCCCCCAGCATAATTGCTTGCTACTGATACTCAGACTCAGGGAGTGGGTCCCTTAGTCTCCAGATTTTTGGCTCCATCTTTTGTCCTAATGAAATCAATGCTTATTCCTGGCAATGACCATATGCACCAGATGTGACCAGGGGCGTCAGCTTGAAAGTAGTGAGCACCAAACCCCCATCAAGTAGTTTATAATGTCACAAAGAGACAATGCTAAAATACTTGACGAGAAATAAGCCAAGAAACCCTCATTTCCTTCCAAATGGGCTCTAGATGCACAGCAGTTCCTCTAAAATGAATCATGCACGGTTAACAACACCAACTGGCAACCATTAGCAGATGAAAAACAATTGGATCCTGAGTGTTTGGAGAGCAGAGCCCTTTAGGATCACTCCGAAAGCCCCCTCCCCCTGCCATCAGGGAAGCATACATGTGTATTTGCTATTGTCATGTGTGCCTGTTTTACTAATGAAGTAATTGAAGAAGGAATAATCATGTTGCAGAAATAAACGTATAGAAAGGGTGCGTTTATAATAGATCCTCAGTCAAGAAGTGAGCTCTGTGTTTCCTGGGATGGCCTCCAATTCTGTCTCTGTTGTCTTGCTGTATACCATTTCAGTGTCTTATAAAGAAGATTGTTTGGGGAAATTCATGCTTGCAGCTCAGATCATACTGGATCATAGTGGCCTGTAATTTAATCATTTACTGTTGTTGATATCCTCATGATTTGACTTAAAACAATAGGGCATTTCCATTCATCCAACCTAATTTAGAGAGTTGTCTTTTAGGACCAATTACTTTATTCTTTTATCCAGTTGAAATTGGCCTGTGTTGACAGTCTTATTGATTTCCCTTATTACCTAGCTTTGTTGAAACATTCAATTTTCAAAATCAAGGGCATTCACCATCTTATTTGAGCTGCTAACGCTGAAGCTTTACCTTTCTCCTTGATTGTAAACCTTTGGTGTGAGCCTGTGGGAAGTGTGTGCATTTGCCTATGTACACAGAGATGAGCCTGAATGTCTCTGAATCACCTGTTCTGCCTCTCCTGCAGCCTCAGGTGCCTTCATTGGAAACATCACTTATTTTCTTATCTGAGATCTCCTGGGCCCTGGATATAGTGCTAATGAGCATGGTCCCTGCTGTCAGGTATCTGTAGTCTTACAGAAGGAGGTGAGCAGTAGACCAGTAAGCATGATACAGAAATGTGTTTTAGCTGTTGGTAGAACAGGGTACCTTGGGACCATCAAGATGACCCCTTTCACTGGAGGGCTCTCCTGGAGTCGGCTGTTCATAAAGGACGTCCACCAACGCTTCCACGTGTCCTCATCAGCTCCCCATGGCAGCCCTGAAAGGCAGCTAATAACAGGTGAGGAAATAGAACCATTGTCAACTGAAGATATATCCAATCAGAAGATAAAATAAAGGCAGACTAGAACTTAATTTACCCAAATTTGAACTTTTCAGAAATACCTCTGATTTTTATATTCATTTATTCAATATATAGTTACTGGACATCTATGCCAGTTACTCTTTTCAGTGCAAAGGGCACAGAAGGAAACAATATAAACAGGAACCTTTGCCATTATGGGCCATCCATTCTAGTAGACATGCTTGTGTGTGGGTATCTCGGCAGGCATAACACACAGGGGATAGTTGTTGTCTCTGGGGAAGGGAAAGGGTGAATTTAGAAAGGAGGAAACCTTTCTTGTCAATGCCTGTAATCTTGTGTGTTTTTTCCCAAGTATGTGGATGAGCTATTAAAACAATTACTTAGAAATTTTGAAAAAAATTTAATTAGGTGGAAATGTGACCATTCCCATACACGCAGTGACAGTGACTTGCCCATGGCCAGAGGCTATGACAGGCTTGAGAAGAATAACACAACTAATGACAGAGAGCTCTAAGAATAATGCTCTACCTTGCTCCACAGACACCTCTAGTTTGTAATGGGGCATGTGGAAATTGGGGCTTGTGCCTGCCACTGAGGATTGGATGCTCCCATGTGGAGAGGCAGGTAGGCCAGGCAGCTGGACGCCCACAGGGTGGGTGATGAGTGAATGATGCAAGAGGAGTATTTATTCCCAGGAGCACTTGCCTCTGGGCGCCTAGAGAGGCTCACAGCATCTGGATGGACAGTCCACGGCGGTGGTCTTTACCGGCACCAGAGAGCACTCTTTAGTACTGAGGGTCAGCTGCTACTTGTCCCAAGTGTGGTCATCTCCACAGTCCGAGTTGTTTCACAGCTGGGGTACCTTCTGCCCAGCTGCCAGTGGGTTATTCCTACTCTCCAGGTATTCAGTGCTTGTTTCCTGACATTGAAAATAATAGTGATGTTTAGTTCAATGGTCTCTGCTATTAGCCAGGTGTTTGTTCTTTTGGAATTGTCAGGGAGAATGAATTAAGGGGAAATGAAGTTCACTTTCAGTGCTATTGGGACTAGGATTCTGTAGGAACCTGCATTGTAGTTTCTGCTCCACAATTAGCTAATTACTTGATTTACTGATTAATTGAGCAAACATATACTAAAGATCTGTTGTGTGCCAGGCATCATGCTAAGAGCTAGAGAAACAAAGACAAAAAAGACCCAAGCTAGGACATGTCAGCAACAAGTCATCTACTCCCTTTGGGCCTCCGTGGCTTCCTCTGCACTTGGAGAAGGTGTGGGACTGAGCGGCCCTTCTCACTTTCTAGCTCTCAGTCACAAGCAAGAGGAGTTTGCACACAGACAGACACCTGGAAGGGAGAAGTGAGGGAGAACAAACATTTTGTTTAAGCGTAAATGGATCTGCCAGGTAGGCTTTACCAACCCTATTTCACACATGGGAGAAATGAGGCTTAAAGAGTTTAAGACTCTGAACCACCTGGGATCCTGTGAAAATGCAGATTCTGACTCAGGGCCTGGGTGGGGCCTGAGATGCTGCCTTTCTCACCAGCTCCCAAGAGATGCCCATGCTGCTGGTCCCTGGCCAACACTTTGGTAGCAAGAGACTACAAGACCCATGCTTCCCCTCCGAACCATGCTGAGCAGGCACCAGTTCCTACTTGGTTGAAAATTAAGAGGAAAATGCAGTGATTTCTCCCTTTTCCAAATACTACCATTTAGTCCGTCTCAGAGGTAATACCTTTGAATCCTTTTATGTTTAGTATCTTTTCCTTCCCATTCTTCTTTCCTCTGTGGCAGGGGTTGAGAAGGCATTCAGTATTCTTTGGGAGGCTGGGCAATGGCGCCTCGGTTTTCCTATCCTGACTTTAATCGTCGGCAGAAGGTCAAAATGGACAGCATTTAGTGTTCTTCGGCTAGGAGAACAAGAACTAATTTATACCAGCAAGACAAAAAAGCAACCGGTCAGGATATTGGATTTTTTGCTTTTGTGTTTGTTTTTCTATAAATACCTTCCAGTATTGAGTGGTGCTTGAATTTGATCCCACTGTGCTAATTTTCTCCTGGTTCCTAGGGCTTTAATTAAAGTAACTCACCCAGGGGCCTATCCAGAACTTACCTTTATGTGGTCCTCCTCTGAGTAGGCAAGTTGCACCTGCCTTTCCCGAATGGGAAATGCAGAGGGAGTTTGGGATTAGGTGCTGTGTACACAGGAGGAGCATCAGTTTTACTTGTTGGATAAATAAATGCATGACTAAATGAACTAACAGGAAAAAGTGTCATGTTGAAAGGAAATGATGGAGATAAACAAGGTGTTTGGCCTGATTTCGCTTTGGATAATCGGTTGTTTCATATTCCAGTGTGCGTGGGCTTGCACGTTTAAGCTTTCCATGCCTGGTACTCAGAGCCTCCCCACACCAAGTCTCCAGTCATAATACCTTGTCGCCGTCCTATTTATTCAACTAATTCTGTACTCTTTCAAAATTTGGTTTCAAGTTTGCCTCCTCCTGGGGGCCTTCCCACATTGCCCCTCCCCCGCCCCCCCCACACCTGCTGGGCATGACACTGTATTTGCTCCCACACTCTTCTGTGTCTTTTTTACAATCGTGTACTCGTATATGTATATTGTACCTATAACTAGAGCCTCGTTGTGCCCTGCCCATCCACTAAGCCACAAGCTATTCAAGGGCAGAGGCATGGCAGTGCTGAGCCTGGAGCACTGTCCTACTATTTAAATTATACAAAGCTGCACTGGGAACAAAGGCCATCTCTGAACTTGGACGAAGTCCCTGGGAGCCTTGATTATTGCAGGGCCTCACTAGTGCTGGGCACAAGGCCCCTGTTAGTTACACTGGATCCAGCAGTGAGCAGCTTTATGGTGAGGTGTAATGGGAGTAACTGTTTTTTTTTTAAATTCTTTTTGCTTTATTGATTTTCAGTGAGAGAGGAAGGGAGAAGGATAGAGAGATAGAAACATGAATGAAAGAGAAACATCATAGATCAGCCGCCTCCTGCGTACCTCCCAATAGGGATTGAGCCCGCAACCCGGGCATGTGCCCTGACGGGATTGAACCAGTGACCTCCTGGTTCATGGGTTGATGATCAACCGCTGAGTGATATCAGTCAGGCAGTAACCCCCTATTTTTTTTTTTTAATCAGAAGCTTGGATTCTGTTCCTGGTCCTGCTACTAACCACCCAAGTGAACGTGAACAAATCACTGAGTCTTCTAGCCCTCAACTGGGTTATATTGACCACATGTTAAGATGCTTTGATTCATTGAATGCCTAGGATTTCAGATTCTTAGATTGAAGACTTGCTGAATGCAGATGTAAATCAATAAGAAGGTTTCCTAATCTCCCTTTCTACTTATTGCCAGGGAGCCAAACTTAGGTATTCCTGGCCGACGTACAAGATCCTTAGTAGTGGGTGAGACATGGTAGATATCTAAAGAACTTAAAGTGTGACCAAGTAGAAGAGGGAGAGGACTTATCCTGTGGCTCTGTAGGGCAGTTTTAGGACCACAGAGGTAGAAGTTATAGGGAGACAGCGTTAAGTTTAGTACATGGAAAAAGCGTCTGGTACACAGAGCTCATCAGCCATTTAATACATTTGAACAGTAAGTAGGGAGGTCTTCATCTCTGGAGGTATTCACACAGAGACGGTTTCAATTACTATAGAAAAGATTCTTCTAATGGTCTTTTGTAAGATCTAAATATTTGTAACAGACAATTTCCACAAGTGTACAAATAGAGGATAATAAGGCAAATGTTTATTATACTTAAAATGTTCTATTTAAAAAAATCCAAGGCCCACATTGTAAAAAAAAAAAAAAAGGCAGAAAAAGGGTGTATGGGGAAAATTGGGGAAACGGAATAAGTTGGATCTTAGCATCTAGGTACAGAATAGTTATATTTCTTGAAATTTAAGCAAAAATTGAAATGTTAAAACTGGAATATTGTGTCCAAAGAGCTAGGGAAGGTCTCTATTTGAATGAGCCCTAAATGTGAACCACTCTTGTGATGACTGTAAGTGGTAAAATCTTTTGTTGTAGCAGTATTCGGTCTTTAATTCTCTCTCACATGGATATGCATGTGCAGTTTACTTAAAGAGTGGTCCATTGGTGTGTGTCTGTGAAGAGGTCCATCTAGGGGAGGAAGAATGGCAAAGAAGGCTCCCAATTTTAGGGGAAACATCATTTCATCATGCTGTCCATGCCCACGGTGAGGGAAGGATTTTCTCCTCAAATGTAGGAAAGTATTGCATAGGAGCTAGAGTAGGAAGTAACTGATGTTCCCAGTGAGGTAGGGCACCAGGAAGGTGGTTGACTCCTCCCCCTGACATTGACCTACCTTTTGTCTGATGTTTGGAAATTTTATCTTCAGGGTTTTCACATTGATGGTGGTTTAAGCTCTTACTGCTTATTAAATAGCTAACGCTTCCCTCAAAAACAAAAACAAAAAAAGACCAACCCTTTTAGGATGATGAAAACCTAAGCCTTTCTTGAATCTTCTTGTGCATAAAGGACCAACAGCTAGGTTTGTAGGCAGTTCCCTAATTTTGCACATGGTACTTTCTAAGGTGTCTGGAGGTCAAAGACATGGAAGCTTGAATGACTGAGTAAAATGCTATAATGGGAGATTTGATTCCCAGAGAACAACATTATACACTTCCCTCATTATGTTTCATTGTTTAGACACTGTCTTTGGTAATATTTCAGCATCTTTTTCCCCACTTTGTCATCTGGGCATCCTGTCCACCTGCTTCAGTGCTGGGAAGGTTGAGCTGGGAGGGTTGATTGCTATCTTACTAGTAAACTCTATTCTCTGAGGTAGAAAAGATGCATCTTATCTCAAAGGCTAGTGTTTTCATTTTTTCCCCCGTAGGCATTATTTTTATTTAGTAAAAAAGGTCAGGAGGCAATAAAATATTCGAGCACTTGCACAAACACTTACTTGAGACTCTAAACACTATGCAGCAAGGACTGTGTCTGTGTTGGTCTCTGCTGTACCTTCGTGGTCTAAGACAATGCCAGGATGCACAGTGATCAGGACGTGTTTGTCCAATGAATTAATGAGTGACCGCTGTCCAGGTAAGTATGGCGAAGGTGTGGAGGTGGCTCGGGGGCTTGGCAAGCAGAAAGCACCACTGTGGAGTGCTATGGCCCGCTCATGGCTGAGCGTCTGTGTGTGCTGTTTGAAGGCTAAACATATGTAAGTCCAGAGCTGCCTGGAAGAGGCGGGTGTGAGGTCACCAGGGTTGTCAGCAGAGCAGCCAGAGTCTGGAAGACAGACTTCACCTGCTTAATTACAGATGTCCACTGGCCACTGGACCTCTCCCTCACTGTAATTACAGCCCTTGTGCCCACTATGCTGACAGGCCAACTAGAAACACCTAGCTCTGTCTGCACAGGGACCTGTTTTGCTCTTATTTTTAATTTTTTAAAACATAAATCAAACCAGGGCCTTTCAATCTAACGTTCATTTCCTATGTGGCGTGAAGCCTTCACTAGGTTTCCTTGCCTCAGAAAACGAACAAACGATACTTTCTTTGACCTCGGGAAGAACACCCTCTGTCATTTGTCTCCTTTGAATCAGTCTGTCCTTTGGGATTAATTTAATCTGGCCTTACTCTCCCTCCCTTCCACTATGTTTATTGTGAAATTATATCATTACTTATCATGCATCATCTGTACCTATGATCCAGATTAAGAAAAAAACACACCACACATTTCTGGTGCCTTTGCAGCCCCCCCAGCCCCTTCACTGATCTTGTCTTAATCCTCTTTCCCCCCAAAGCTAACTATTATCCTCAATTTTATGTTATTTTCTTGCATTTCTTTGTGATTTTACCACCTATATGTATGTTTTTGAAATATACACTATTTTACTTTTATCTACTTTTTAGCTTTATTTAAATAGTATTATCAATTCATGCAACATTATACTTTTGAGCTTCATCTATATTGATGTGTATGGCTGCATATTATTTTTATTGCTTTATATTGTTCGCTTATAGTCATATGTCAAAATGCATTTACCTCTTCTCCTATTCGTAGACATATGGGTTGTTTTCAAGTTTTTGCTATTACAGACAATACTGTACCCTGGGGCACACTTGTACCTATAGTTTCTTTAGGTTATTGACTTAGCTGTGGAACTGATGGTTCAGTATGTATGTGTATGCTCAACTTTACTGGGCAAGGATAAATGGTTTCCCAAAGTGATTGTACCAATTGATGCCACCACTGCCATACTTGCAACTTCCAATTGCTTTATATCTTCATGAATGCTCGGTATTGTAAGGCTTTTAAATTTCTACCAGTCTTACATGTGATATGTCCGTATAGTTTCAATTTTTTATTTCTCTGGTTATTGATGATACTGAGAATCTTTTCATTTACCTAAAGGTGTTTGATCTTTCCTGAAAAATATCTGCTCAGTGATTTTATACATTTTTCTATTATGCTTTTGTCTACTTCTTATTGCTTCAGAGGCAGTTATATTTCTTGCAAATAGCTTCCCCTAATTTGTGGCTCATATTTTCATTTTCTCTGAGGTCTGATGAATAGACATTCAAAGAACAAAATTTGTGGATCTTGAACAAATCATTTCACATGTTTGGGCTTCTGTTTCTGTTCAAGTAAGTGAGCATCCTGGTGCATTCTCCCCTGCAAACTCAACAGTGAGAGACGGCACAGTGGGTTGATATGCATGAAGGCACCGTTTAAAAGTAAAGCACCATACACATACCCATCCCTTCCTACTTTATCATACTGCCTCCATTTTTATACCATAACATACTCTCTGGGAATATTTTTTTGTTGTTGAACTGCTATTTTTATTGTGCTTGGTACCTTTTGAAATTATTTATTTGTTCACTTATTATCTAGTCTGTCCCTCTAGAATGTAAGCTGAAGAGGGCAAGAATCATTGTATTGGAAAAATCATTTTACCATTGCATTCCTGGCATCTTGGAATAGTTCCTGGTACATAGCAGATATTCAATAAATATTTGTTCAGTGAATGACTGAACCAATGTTAGTAGTAGTCATGATATCATTGCTATGTAAGCATCCAAATACTGTATTTAGGATTTGCTTCCTGTTCAAAAAACTTGCAAACTTATGTAGTATTTTGTTCAGTGTATCTCTGGCTTTTTCCTTTCCAGAAAGAGTGGGTGGAGCCCGAGGGAGGGAATTGTGCCCTTGGGAGCTGAGAGCTCAGATTTTAGTTTTTAGATTTGGTGGGCTGGCACTCACTCCTTTGAGGGCCGAATTCTAGGGCGAGACCAGAATTTCCCAGGCTATTTGCTTTGCCTTTCTGGATGGTTGTTGTCAAATTTGCTGCTTTTTCAAACCAGCATTTGCTTTGCTGCTACAGACGCCAGAGCTAGCAGTTTGGGGGACATGTGTGTGCAAGTGAGTGCTGGGGGAGGGGTGCTGTGGACACGGTAGAGAACCAGAGCTGGGTGGTGGCCCTGGGTTTGGCGTGAGTGAGGATAGCAGGAGGATGGTCACCACAGATGCCTCCGTGAAGGCCCCGCCCACCTTGCAGGGCACGCTCTTCAGAGAGCTTTCGATTGCGCAGGGTGCACACTTGGGGAACAGGCATCCCTTTGTAGATCTGCAGGGCTCCCCTGGCGCCCATCCAGCCCTTCAGGGGAACATCTGGAAAGCCTTGGCCCCTCCTCGTGGCAAAGCCGCTGAGCCCTGGAGACAGAGATCAATGACCTCTTCTTGGCTGCTCCTTAACCCGTGTCCCAGACAAGTGTTTTTCTGGGAACCAGCGAGGAACACAGACCTTTGATGCCAAGGCTCATGTGCTGTTGCAGTCAGACTTTCACTTTTGAGAAAAGGGTGGGGGCAGAGGAAGGGTCTGGGGAGGGAGAGCAATGAGAAGCTGGCTTTTCAGGAAGTCAGAGCCCAAGTGGGGAGCTCTGCCTCCTACTCACAGGCTCTTTGGCCGGGGAAACAGCAAGCTCTGAGCTCTTGCCTGGTGTTAATGCTCCTTCATGCGGGGGCTCGTATTAGGCGTGGGCTTGAGGCTAGAGACCAATTTGGTTCTGACCCCCACAGACAAGCCTTGCAACGCCTGGGAGACAATTTTGAAAAAGCACAAGGGGATTTTTTTTTTTCCACAAAAATTACCACACACTGGGTTGTGCTGAAGACAGTGAAAAGAATTTATGATGTAAAATAGATTGAGGTAAATATGCCATGTAATTACCTGCTCTGCAGTAATGTTTTATAACCCATGTGTTAGGTTCCACATTTAATACTTATCATAAATATATAGTACATACAATAGAAAAAAATATAGAAAAAGTAGAAATTCCCTTAACCCACTCATTCCTACGTGGGGTCAGGTGCCCCAAATCAGTGTCACTGCCTTCAGTGTCATTAAAATAAAACTCGTTTCTTACTTCTTTCTTGCACATGGTAGGTACTTAGTAAGTGCCAATTGAACCGTTGGTAGGAGAGTAACTGGAGTTTCCCTTGACCTAGAAATTTTGCTGCAGGTTTATCCCACTGGCAAACCTGCACAGGTAATGCAAACACAAATAGCCGGATGTGAAACAGCAATACTGGAAGCAAGCAAACTGCCTGTAACTGAGGGACATTCTGTCCCTCCCTAAATGGAACAATAAGCAAGCATTACATGTTTTTAGGCTTATTTTTGGTGTATTAATGGGGAAAGATATTAAAAAGTGTGATTTGAGGGGGAGGGCAGCCAGACTCACAGTTTGTTCTCTTGATGTGTGGTTCCTGGAAGGTGGGTATACAGAATGAGGCTCCCTATTTCCGGACATCTCATTAAATTCAGCCCACTGGCTATTTAATTTGCAAGAACTTGACCTTTTAGGAAAATGGAGGGTCTCAGGGCCACCTACTGTGTTTCCTATATAACGTGGCTCTTGATAGTCCCACGTAAAGATAGAAAAACTCAATTGCATCCTCAAAGAGCTTAAAGTTTAGCCCTGGAGACGGGCTTGTCTGCAAACACAATACCAGGGCCGACTAACTCTTGCAAAGGCCCGAAAGCTGCTTCACTGTGAACCTCTGAGAGCTGGAGTGGTGCCTGCCCTCCCCCCTTCCTGTTGAGTGCTCACTGGCCAACTCTGTGGACTCAAAGATGACTCTCACTCATCTCTACTCTAAAGGAGTCCACGGTCTACTAGTACTAATGGACAGTACAACCGAGTCAGTGCAATACAGTGCTGTTGGTTTAAGAGCTCTCTTTGTTCGGGATTCATTGTGGCTCAAACAATGACCCGGCCAACTCTACCCGGCCTGGAATAGAGGCTTGGAAGCAGAGATGGGTCTCTCCTGATTGGGAGGTGACAGTGGTCATGGATGCAGGCTCCCTCTGGATGGATGGGAGATGGGCTCTAAAGACTGAGCAGTAAAGATGGGACTGGCCAACCTGGAGGTGTGGAAGGCAGTGTTGCATCCTGTTGGGAGACCATCAAGGTTTAAAGGTGGACCCTGTCTCTGGCCCACCTAGGGTAGCCCCTCACTTTTCCAGATTGCCATCTCCTCACCTGTAGAATGGCAACAATAAAATTGCCCTTCCTCCAGCCACATTGTAAGAGGAATTTGAGTCTCTGATTGTCATTTAGCTGGTTAGGGAGCAAGCAGGGATTTGGCCTGGGGTGTGTTACATTCTGTTCTCTGCCTGTTTTCTGCATCTGAACAGGCGTCCTCAGCACCAGACCCCTTGGCCTAGGGGCCTCGAATCCTCTGCCATTGCATGCATGATATTCTGGACACACATTCAAGGGCAGAAGATTTGTAGCTTTGCTCCAGTTCTCAGAGGAGTTCAGGACCTCAAAAAGCTTAACAAAAGCTACTCTGGAGAATGGTCTTTGGTGCTACCATGTCACCCTGATGGAATCTTTCTTCTTGCCCCCCCCTCCGCCCCCCCTTCCCCACCATTGTTTGGAATGAAATACCCGACACAACAGGCTGTTCTGAGCAATTATTTTCCACCGGGAAGAAGTGTAAAACGTTGTAATAGAAATATTTCCAAAATGTAAACTGGTTGCCTTCTCAAGGAGAATGTACCGAACACAACCGTGGGGTTTAATGTCTTGGGACATTTTCATAAACATCAGTTATTGGCCTGTACTTTTCTAAGGACCCCAGGTTGCTTTGTCTGTTTTAAATTCCTCCTCACTACTCCTAGGTATTTTTCCTATGCCATGGATCATAAAGAGATGTTTTAATTTATGTATAATTATTTGCGTGGGAGCCTGAGGACAGCTTCAGCTCCTCTTTTGAAGGAACGTGCTGTTTTATAATCATTACCTGCTGCTCCGCAATGTGGAGCTGTGCGCCAGACTCCGGAGCAGCGTGTCTTGAACATGTGTCAACATCACCGGGAGGGCTGGTTAAAGTGCAGATACAGCTTGCTGGGCCCTACGCCCACAGTTTCTGACTCTATAGGCCTGGGTGAGGCCCAGGAACTTGTATTCCTAGCAGATTTCCAGGTAATCTGATGCCACTGGTTTAGTGGACCACTCGTTGAGAACCACTGTTTGAAAGTATTTCTCTAATGGTGAAGTGCGTGTAAGTCATTTGGGAACCTTGTTAAAAATGCAGATTCTAATTCAGAAGGTCTGGAGTGGGTCCCACGATTCTGCTTTTCTCACCGGCTCCCAGGTGATAGCAGTGGTGCTAGTCCTGAACATGCTTTATATAGAAAGACTTTAAAGCTGTGGCTCTTACTTCTGACTACACATTGGAATCACATGAAGGAATAGTAGGAGAAGGAAAAAAGAGGAGGAGAAGGAGGGAAAGAAAAAAGATATCTCTGGGGGTGGAGCCTAGGCATCGGTCTGGCCCCCCAAGTGATGGGCTGTGTTCTCTGGGGTGTGAATTTGCTGAAAGTCTGTCCTCTAATTAAAGGGAGTGTTGCACTGTTGCATATTTGCTTGATTAATCATTGGTTTCCAACAGCGGTTTCACATTTGAACCATCTGCAAAGCTTTAAAAGATATTGATACCTGGATGAAGTAATATGTCTGGGATTTGCTTTAGAATAACATAGTGGGGGAAGAAATGAGTGAGGGTATTGATCTGTGCTATCCAAGATGCAGCCAGCTACCTGTGGCTATTTAAATGGAAATGAATTAAAACAAAAAACCCTGATAATGCAGTTTCTCTATGACATCAGCCACATGTCAGGTGCTCATTAGTCACAGGTGGCTAGCAGCTGTCATATTGGACACATATGGAACTTTGGGGGTGCTGCCTAGGCTCCATGTGGTTTTGGCAGCTCCCGAGGTGATTGCAAGATTCAGCCAGGGTTGACACCCTCTGGGCTAACTGAAATGGTGGGCTTCAGGATGATTAGAGCCAGCTGTGTTCCTGATCCACATCACGTGGCTTTCGCACCATTGTTTTGTGCCTTTTTTTTTTTTTTTCTGTCATCTGGTTAATGAGGATGGGAGATATTTGTCCTGCTTTTCCCTTGAGACATGTAGTCAAATTTGGAGAGAAAAACTAGTGAAAAATATCAAGCACTGAATACACCTAAGACAGTGGTCGGCAAACTGCGGCCCCTTGAGTGTGGCTCTTCCACAAAATACCACATGCGGGCGCACACGTACAGTGCGATGTAAACTTCGTGGCCACACTCAAGGGGCCAAAGAGCGGCATGTGGCTCGCGAGCCGCAGTGTGCCGACCACTGACCTAAGAGATCTGTTGCTCTTCCTGGTTGGAGTCTGGCTATGGTGAGGCCTTGGAGTAGGGTTGCCAATTACTACAAATAAGAGCCCAGGAGGCCCAGTTGAATTTGAATATTAGTTCAACTAGAAATATTTAAAGAATTTTTTAGTATAAGTATGTTCCATGCAGTACTTGGGAGATACATATACTAAACCGTATTTGCATTTTATCCGGCAGACCTATCTTGGAACCTCTTTCCCACTGCAGCTGGGAGGGTGGGGGCTCTGAGCTTCTCATTGTGAAGGAAGGCGTTTCTAAGCCTCTGATGTGAGGTCAGGACAACAGAGGGTGTTGGAGAGTTTGCTTTTAGAATTTAATGGTGGACTCTCTCTCCATTTAGTTTCATCAGACATAATTTACCTCATTAGAGATCATGCACATATTTTGCTAGATTTATACCTCAGTATTTTTTTTTGGGGGGGGGGTTGCTAATGAAAGTGTTTTTAATTTCAAATTTTAATTGTTCATGGCTAGTATATAGGAAAGTAATTGATTTGTGTATATTAACCCTGTATTCTGCAACCTTGCTCTAATTACTTATTAGTTCCAGATTTTTTTTTTGTCAGTGATTTGGGATCAGTAGTTTCCAGGGGAAGGAGGGAGGAATGAGGAGTACCCATAGAACATACAGCACAGAGTGAATTCTAATGTAAACTGTGGACATTAGTTAATGTATCAATATCGGCTCAATTATAACAAATACACCGTGCTAGTCATATAAGATGTAAATAATAGGGGAAACTGTGTTTGTGGGGTGCAAGGGGTATTTGGGAACTTGGTACTCCCCAATCCATTTTTTCTATAAACCTTTCACTGCTCTGAAACAAAATCTATTAACAATAAAACCAGTTGAAAGAGGGCCTTGGTGAAATGAAGACGCCCAGGGTCAGTTGGCTGTTTTGAGTCCTCCTCCCTCAGCTGAGAGGATGAGCTGCCTGGTATTTGATCCTGTGATGCACTTGGCTGTCCCTAAGTTTCTTTCTTGGCAGAGGGGCTAAATGTGCTGGGTTTAGTTCCCTGTCTTTGGGAGAGATGTACGCTCCTATAAGATGCTCACCTGTGTTTCTAGAATAAGAATGAAAGAGGTTTAGACAATGGTTACCATATTCATAACATATATTATAATCCCTGTCTCAGGGTTGTGGCTAGGAAGGGGTGGGAAAGAGGGGAAGCCTTAATTTTCTCATCTGGAACTGGGGATGGTAACGCTCTTTCTCCTCAGACTATGGTGATTAAATGAGGTAAGACACGTAATGTTCTGGGCACATGGTGAGCATCCGGTGATTACAAAGACCCTGGATCTTTGAAGAGAATACACCAGGGTGGGGAGGGGACCAGCAGCCCTCAGGAGGAACAGGT
This sequence comes from Myotis davidii, assembly GCF_000327345.1. NCBI lineage: Eukaryota > Metazoa > Chordata > Mammalia > Chiroptera > Vespertilionidae > Myotis > Myotis davidii. The sequence continues at coordinate 16,222,574 of NW_006383011.1, read as the reverse complement.
TTCCCAGTGGCTGGTGAATGACTGCCCTGTCCCCGGAAGCATTAGGGGGAACAGTGGCCCTGGTTGTCAGCATCGTTCTGCGAGCATAGCATGCTCCAGGGGCCTCCAAGTGCTTCCTATCTTCAAAGATTCTGGGGTATCTTGTTCCTTTCAGAACGACTGTGGTTGGATGTGCAATGGGAAACCAGGCACTTCCGTTATCCAGAGATGGATAGAGACCGTCTCCTCTCCCAGCCCTCCTCCCTATGTGGCTGGCCTGGTCTGTTCCCCCGCCTCTGGCTTTGGGAGCATTTTGTGACCTCCCTGGTGGGGAAAAATGGAAGGTCCAGCAGGTTCACACATGCACTTGCAGCTGGGGCCCAGGGTCTTGGTCTGGGGTGCATTCAAATGGATGAAACCCTTTACCTTTAGAGATGAAAATTCTGACACCTGTGGGTAGATAATCCAGCACTGACGAAAGAAGCAGAAATGATTGCTCAGTTGCTTTGCGCTTCTTCTCTTGATAGGAATTAAAACTTGTTTTGTCAGCAGCAAGAGCAACGAAAACATCTTCAGAGGGGGAGTTGGTTTTCTCCTGACTCCTTGACAGCAGATGATTTAGAGGCATCTCTGTAGGAGATTAAATGGAATTTAGGTAAACAGCTGAAGGGTTTACATGGGATTAGTTTTTTAAAAAGCCATCCTAGGAGGTATTTTCCTTGGCAGATGAGAGGGTGCAGAGCAGTGGCTTTGGAAGCTGGGTGGGTGGTGAGGATCGGACTTCTCCACAGGCCCCTCCTGAGACGGAGCCCTACAGATGGGAGACGGGCCTCTTTCACACGTGCCAGAGTCATCCTCTCAGATGCTGAGATGGTTGCTGTCTGGGTCTGGTGACCAAGTGCAGGAAGGGTAACCAGACACCCTTGACCAGCTAGACCAGCGACCCACAAATGTATGGAGTACCTACCTTGTGCCAGGCACTGTAGTAAGACGCTGGGACTATAACGTGGACAAAACACACACAAAAATCTCTGCCTTCGTGGCACTTACATTCTGGTGGGGAACACAGGCCACAGACAAGATAAGGAATAATTTGTTGCATAATTGTAACAGCTAAGGAGAAAAAAAGTAAGCAGAAAAGGGCGGTATGAATTGTAGAGGTTGGGGACTCTGAGACGTCAGGGAGCCAGGGAGACCTTTGGGTAAAGTCCTGAAGGAAGAGGAGGAGTGAGCCATGCAGGAATGAAAGAGAAAACAGCAAGTGCAGAGGCCCTGGATGCAAGGATGCCAGTGTGGCTGGAGCAGAGAGAATGAGCAGGGAGCCCGCTGGTGCAGGGCTTTGCTCTGAAGTAAGAGTAGGGGCTGTTGGAGGGCTCTGAGTAGAGGAGGGGCTTGATCTGGATTTGAACAGGATCATTCTGGCCGCTGTGTAAGAGTGGACTGCAGAGCGGAAAGGGCAGGACCAGAGGTCTATTAGGAGCCACTGCCATGAGCCAGGATCAGGGTGATAGTAGGTGAGAAGTCGCATTCTGGATATATTTGAGCAGGTAGGTTGAGGGTTATATTGACATGTTGGAGGTGAGTTGTGAGATACAGAGAGAAAATAAGTATGACTCAGATTTTGGTCAGTGCAATTGGGAGAATGGAGTTGCTTTTAACTGATATGGGAGAAACTGTGAGGGGTGGGGGCTATTGTGGAGTTCCCTTAGGTCATGTAAAATTAGAGATATGTGCGAGAGATTGAGGGCAGATGTCAAGTAGGCGGCTGGATGTATGGCTCTTTCATTCAGGGGAGACATCCAGGCTGGACATGTACGTTTAGGAGTCATGAGCATATAGGTGGTCTGTGGAGCTACGAGTCAGGAGGACAGCATGGCACCTAGGAGTTGGAAGGGTCCTTAGTGGTTGCCTGGTTCAAACTTATCTTTTCCATTATACAGAATGAAAAGATTCTACCCAGAGTCATACATTGACTCAGGTGCAAAATCTGGATTAGAACTCAGGTCTGCTCATACCTACCCAGGTACACCTCAGTACAGTGTTTGACTGGAGCTATGAAACTGGCAGCATTTGCTGGGAGTCTGTGGGACAACAGCAATTGGCTCACATACACGTGCTGTCTGCTGTCCTAATATGGGACACTCCCCAATCTCCCAACCTAATCCTTAGAGCCCTTGAGCTGCCTGCTATTTGGTGGTGAAGAGAGATCACAAGGTGACAGGAGGCATTTAGACACTCTCACAACAAGGTGACATTGCCACCCAGCATCGGTGGCCTCATCTTGTTGGACAGGGTATGAACAAGTTTGGAAGTTGTTAATATCACATGGTGACTTGTTTGCGGCATGAGCTGCACATTAGTCATGTGTAATTAGGACCATGTAGTAGATTGCCAATAAAATAAACAAATAAAAAACACAAGCCCTTCTCCGCAGATAGTTTGATGAGCACAGCCCCAGCACGATGCCTTGTGAGGAAAATACGCAGTAAATGCGTTCGATGTAAGTGCAGAGTCTTGTGTTCTGCTTTCTGTTATGGGAGATGCGGGTCATGCCTTTGGCCAAATGATGAAGTCAGCAGTTTCCTCCGCCCCCGGCCCCCCTTCCTGTCCCCCGGGAGCATCTCAGCTTCCTGCTTCCTTGTCCTAGAGATCCTGTGGTTCCACGGTGCCATCTCCCTCGAGAAAAACGTGTCTCTCAGCTCAGTGTCAGTCTTCCCTGACAGCTGTTCTCCGGACAACTCCCACCTGTCTTAGAGCGAGCCCAGATGTGTGTACTAAGGGAGGCCTGTAACACACAAGAACAGAGTCTCATCTTGACATTTTAAGGGAGGAGAAATATTTTGGCTTTAGTCTAGAGCAGTGGTTCTCAACCTTCTGGCCCTTTAAATACAGTTTCTCATGTTGTGACCCAACCATAAAATTATTTTCGTTGCTACTTCATAACTGTAATGTTGCTTCTGTTATGAATTGTAATGTAAAGATCTGATATGCAGGATGGTCTTAGGCGACCCCTGTGAAAGGGTCGTTTGACCGCCAAAGGGTCGCGACCCACAAGTTGAGAACTGCTGGTCTAGAGGGAGGCACTGAGCTGTTGTAGAAAGAATATGAGTTGTGGAGGGAGATAGACCTTAGACCAATGCCATTGTTAAACCCTTCTGAGTCTTAACCCCTTCTCTCCATATAAAATGGAGCAGTAATTTCCACCTCATAGCCATGTGTGAGACTTTGATGAAATACTAGTGTAAGGTACCTAGTAGAGGAACTGGCACTAAAGAGATTGCTGACAAGAATTCTATCAAATCACACCATGTGGGTAACTTCCTTGCTGGGGTCCAACCCCAGCAGGTCCAGGGGTTCCCCAAAGGTGTGGACGGAGTCGGTGAAGAAGGAAAGACATGGAGACAGCATTCAGTTGATCAGCAGCCTTGCCAGGATCTCTAGCCACAATCCCCAGCCAAGTTCTGTGTCCATGTTCTCTTGCTAGGTTCTCCAGCCACGTTCTCCAGGTTCTCCAGGCAGGGTTACATCTGTATTTATACCAGTTGATTCAATCCTATCAATCTCTATTCCAAAGGTTAGGGTGTTTCTTATCTCCATTCCAGGGAGTAAAGATTATGTAGCTTAAGCATGATTGTTCGTAGTTAAAGTGATTAATTACCCACCTGGCACTTAAGAGGTTTTATTCCCTCCCTAACTTCAGGGGAAAATCCCTACCTGGGGAAACAACCTTTCTCGGAGAGGTGACCTTGGTTAAAACACATAGTGCCAAGAAGGTGACCAAACATACTAAGAACAGTATGCCATATATGCCAGGTCCTTTGAAACAGCAAGGATGGACCGGCTCCCGGCACTTCCTACATATGGATCCAGACTTGTCCAAGTCTTCCATCTCTCCAACTCCTCATTCTGAGGTCTTGGGGTGGTACCTTCTCTCCTTGTCCCTCCTTCCCCTGTCTGTAGAGTTTTATGGTCAATGTGATAGATCCCAAGTTGCTGGAAAGGCCACCATGTAGGGTATTCACTGACAACTCCAATGGCTTTGTTCCTGCTGGTGACAAAAGGAGGAGGCTGTGGGGCTTCTGTGATTGCTTTGGCTGTCTCTGAACTTGCACCTGTCCTTCCGCCTCTCACCCTGCTGTCTTGGAGGCTGAATGAGGGAGGAGGTTCCTCAGCCTAGAGTGGGTGGCCAGCTCTCAAGTAGGCCCTTTCCAATTGGGCAAGGCTATTTTTATCAACTTGTTACTTACCTCTGAGTCAGTTGCCTATTGCCACTCGTTCGAAGCTCCCTGCCTCCTTCCTTCTAAATCCTTGCCTTGGGCCTTTGGAAGAATCACATTGGGAGCCCCACTTGTTTATTTTATTAAAGTGCCATTTAAGTAACCCTTCCCTTCAGGTTCTATATTCCTTATAATTAATATGCGGCTGGTGCCCAACCCGTGTGGCTCAGTGGTTGAGCGTCAACCTATGAACCAGGAGGTCATGGTTCCATTCCTGGTCAGGGCACATGCCCGGGTTGCGGACTTGATCCCCAGTGTGGGGTGTGTAGGAGGCAGCTGATCAATAATTCTCTCCCATCATTGATGTTTCTATCTCTCCCTTTTTCTCTGAAATCAATAAAAAATATTTTTTAAAAATGCAGCTGGTAGCTTATTGTTCCTCTGTTCACAGAGGGAGGATTTGTGCTTTCTGTTGGCACTGGGTCTCAGAGGTTTCAGGATATGCCACTGAACAGATGGCGATATTAGGGACTTAAGTGCCTCATTCTATTTTTCTGGTTCTAATCTATTTTAATTTGAGGGGATAGCTTATATCTATTTGACCTGGGTTTCAAGCAGGTAAGAGTAGCCTGTTTTTCTTATTTTAGTAAGAACAAACATATGCAGAAATAAATATGTGAATTATAAAATATCTATAATATGTGTGTAAATTCATATATGCATATATGTACACACATACATATAGACTTATTTCATGATAATTAATTTAAGGGGACCCATGCAAAACAGGCGCATTTGTTTGGGGATTTTCAAACAGGTGCAGCTGGTCTCCATGTGTACCCTCAGATGCTGCTGTAAGATTAAGCATATGGATGGTGTGGGCATGAGTGACTGAGTCCTCAGGCACCTCCTCTGGGTGAGACCCAGAGCAGAAATGGTACAGCAGAGTCTAGGATGAAAGAAAATCCAAATATAGATTTCCTTGCCCATTAATAGAGAGAGTTATGCATTTGAGCCCAAGGTTCAACCAGCAATATTGTGTAAAATTCTCACAGCATATCTAATTTCCGTCTTGGTTAGCATTTTTATCTACTTCCTCAATTTGCTATGATTTAAGGCCTGCTGATTCAGTGTCACAACTGCATTGAGGACTCTTCAAGTTGGGAAATAGTTCTGGTGTCAATATGCCAAGAAGGATGTTGACACACCTGAGCCCAGCTCTGGAAAGACCTGGAGAGGACTCCAGAGGCTCTGGTGGTAGAGAGTTGATGGAAGAGGCACTTTGCACGTATAAGCCCACAGGCAGTCATCTCCATGGGAAGGGTGGTTATATAGATGAGGGATTAATTTTGTTTTGCATCCATCAGGAAAACAGTTAAGGACCAGTGGGGTCATGTAAGCTCAAGGTAGAGATTTCCCACTGTTAAACCAGCTGCTTTGTGGAGATGGTGAGCTCCCCTCCAAGTCTTTATATAGATGTTGATTGACATTCTGCTTCAAATGAGTTCCAATAATACCTGGGAGATTGGACTAAATGAGTTTGCAAACTCATCACAGATGCTTTAGAAAATGAATGACATCTCTCCTTAGCTAAAGGTGCGAGGCAGATACCCAGTCCTGAGGAAATGCTCAATAAATAACTGTCCATTAATTAATAATACAGTGGCAGATTTTGGAATTTCAGAATTAAGCCAATTTCAGAAGAATTTGTAACAGTGGTTGGAATAACCTTCTATGGGTCCTGAAAATCCACCTCTGATTTGCAGATTTTGGTCTCTCCATTTGGGGAATGAGGAATAAGCCATACTTCTCTGTACATCCCTGAGTAGGTGGGGTAATACAAAAAGTGATAGTGCCCTGGCTGGTGTGGGTCAGTTGGTTGGAACATAATCCTGTACCCTGAAAGGGTCTCAGGTTTGATTTCTGGTCAGGGCACATACCCAGGTTGTGGGTGGGATCTCTCTCTCTCTCCCTCTCTTCCTGCTTCTTTCCCTCTCTCTCTTTCTTTCCCTCTCCCCTTCCTTCTCCACCTCCCCATTGGAAGGCCCCAGGTAAAAACACGTCCCCCTTTTGCTTGTGTACACCTGGAACCACAGGGCTACCCTGTTTTTCCTCCCAGTCTATCCTCTTCACCATTGAACGTGATGCTCAGTCACATATCCATCCGTTCACCCAACAAGCATTTCTCAGTGCACACGGGGTCCATCACTGTGCTCATGTCTGGAAACGTCATAGTGAGCATAAAATCAATAAAAAGATGTCCTCAGATAAGGATTTAAAAAAGTGATAGTAGCTCTAAAATCAACAGCGGTCTAACTGGTCTTCCTACTTCCAACCCCCATCTTGTTTCATCTTCTGCAGTCTTGCCTGAGTGGTTTTAAATTCACATCTCATCAAATCACTCTCCAGTTTAATATCCTTCAGCAGTTCCCCATTATCTGCAAAATATAAATTTAAATTCCTTTATCAGAATACAAATCCTCCATCACCTGGTTCCTGTGGTCCTTTCCAGGTCATCTTCAGCTTATCCTCACCCCAAAATTCACACTATAGGCACATTATTTCCCAAATGGACCAAGTTGCTTTTTATTATTTGTGCTTATTACAATTTGATGTTATAGTTGGTGTCTTTTATACCTCTTCCAATACTTTTCAACAATAGCATATAAGATGAGCATTGGGGAAAATAAATGTAATTAATTATTCTAAAATCCTTGTATTATCCAGAAAGAGGGTAAAATTTTTATTAGTTTTAAAATTTGATAAGTAGTCATAAACATATTTAAAAACAAAAAGAGAATATAATTTTCCAAACTAGTAAATGGGGAAAACAAATTATTTTTAAAGATCAGTCCAAAAGAAGTCAAATAAGGAGAGAAAAAGAAAAATAGACCAGGGTACAAATAGAAAGAATAAAGTAAAATGTTAGGTTTAAGTCCGCATATATCAGTAATCACATTAACTATAAGTAGTCCAGATACTCTAGTTAAAATACTAAGATTGCCAAACTGAAATGAGAAAATGTCAATTTGGCCAAGAATAGCTTTCTAGGCAGAAGGAACAACATCTGCAAAGACCCAGGAGTGGGAGAGCAGAAGCACTATTTGCCACATTTTCATAGATTAATACTTAAGAACTAGACATTAGGGTTCAAAACAGCTCTCCCAACATTTGCCTTCAAAGTTGGCAGCTGGCATCTTATTGTTCCCACCTTCCTTGCTCTATGTCAGAAGAAGAAGCAGCACCAAATTAAGGCAACCAATATATGGAACATGCTGTATTTTAGCTTTGTTGTGTACATACTGGAAAACAAAGAGGCAAGTGAGACAATCTAGGTGTACACATTTAAAAATATCTAGGTGTACATATTTTAAATCTACAGACTTTCCAGGCCTTGTTACTATCCTATATAATAAAAACCTAATATGCTAAGCGTCTGCCGTTTGTTCGACTGTTTGACCAGTCGCTATAATGCGCACTGACCACCAGGGGGCAGATGCTCCAACCACTAGGTTAGCTTGCTGCTGGGGTCCTGCCGATTGATTGGGACTGGGTGAGACGGGTGGGACACACCTTGGAGCCCTCCTGCAGTCCCTCCCTCGCCCCAATTATGCACTGGTTGGGACCCTCAGCCTGGCCTGTGCCCTCTCGCAATCCAGGACCCCTCCTGGGATGTCGGAGAGCTGGTTTTGGCCCAATCCCTGCAGGCCAAGCCAGGGGACCCCACCAGTGCACGAATTCGTGCACTGGGCCTCTAGTTTTAGATAATATGCAACACCAATGACCTTTAAGTACCCAAATCAGAAGTCTATGACTATAATTATTTTTACTGGGATTTAACAGTCATTGTATTCACAGTGCTTAGTAGGTTCTCAATAAATGTCCACTATGTAATTATAATGAATAATAATAGCCAATTCTTACATAGTGCTACTGAACCCAAGAATTATTTTAACCATGTAATGTATATTAATTCATTTAATTGCCTCAACAATGCCATGTTGTAGATGCTGTTATAACGCTTATTTTTACAGTTGAAGAAACTGAGGCCCAGTGTGAGGGAACAATCAGAGGGCACATAGTACAAGGCAGAGCCAAGATTTGAACATAGCCCTTCTGGCTCTGATGCCTGTGTTCTCAGTCTTACACTCTGCTGTTGCAAGACTGAAGGATAAGTGGCTTTTCTGAGGTTACCCAGGACTGCATGCAATTGTGCAGGTTAACTAGAGACTAGAAGCTTGAGGACCTCTGGGCGTACGAGTTCTGTGCATTGCTATTCCACAGCCTCAGTAGAGACATTCCCTGCCTTCATTGGTTTTTTTTTTTTTTAAATATAATTTATTGATTTTTTACAGAGAAAAAGGGAGAGAGATAGAGAGCTAGAAACATCGATGAGAGAGAAACATCGATCAGCTGCCTCCTGCACATCTCCTACTGGGGATGTGCCCGCAACCAAGGTACGTGCCCGCAACCAAGGTACATGCCCCTGACCGGAATCGAACCTGGGACCTTTCAGTCCGCAGGCCGACGCTCTATGCACTGAGCCAAACCGGTTCTGGCATTGGGTTTATGAGTTATTTCCAAAAAGCTGAAGTATCAGGTCTGACTGGCTGGGGAAAAGGTGTTTCTGTGAAAAGACCTCCAAAAAACCCCCCAAATATAAGTAAATATTTTTTAATGTTTAGTGATGAAATTGCTCTATTATAGCTATTTCTCCTCTTGGTAACTTGTCTCACTTCTAACTCTTTTATGGCGATGTAACTGGTAACATCTGGAGAGCATGTTCCGCATTTCGGGGTAAGGCTGTCCTGTTGGGATACCTCTGTGTGAAGCTGTGAAGGGCGGCACACGTGGGTTTGTGTGACACCCTTGCCCTAGTGATCTCAGTCACACAGTGGTCTGAGGCAGTGAGCCTGGGGTTACTTCATTGGATCCCCCTACAACCACTGGGATTGAAGAATACAAAGATGTCTTGGGGACTTGCATTCAGCATCTCCAGGGAAAAATGATGTTTGGGGGAATTATTATTGCAGAATAAGCTGATTGGCTCTCTCCCAGATGCTTTTCCTGACTTTGATTTTGGGTGGGCATTTTTCTTTCTTGAGTTATTGAAAAAACTGGCCTTATTCTCAATGGCTCCCTGACCCTGGGACCTGTCCAGAAATGCAGAAGAATAAAGAGGAAAATGAATGGAATGAGCCTGCCATATGAGCTGGGATGTATGATCCCCCCTGCCTCTTTGGGCCTGCACTGAACTTTTCTTTTTACATCTTCACATGGTACGTCTGAGCCTGCTGATTCCAGGGCAGCTCTGGCTTCTGTCATCGTCCCTGGCAGGACACCCCTGTGAGGAGGCGAGCAGGCTCCATGCAGGTTTTGGAGTTGATAATAAAGCTGGCCGCTACTCTGAAATGTCAAAGCTTGCCCTGGCTTTATCTGGCAAAGGTGGACTGAAACCACACTCCCCAGCAGTGGGTGGTGATGACCAGTCACGGCTAAATTATTTGACTCTTTGCCCTTAATTCTTAGTGGGGGGAAGTCCTCACATATTCAACTTCCCATTTCAGTACTGTGCTTAAATGTTCACACTCCCTCCTCTAGCCAGCCATGTGTGTGTTCCTTGTACGTGTTCACTGCATTTTCACCCTGCTGTCTGGGGGCCTCCTTAAACAGATTGCTCATGAATGGAGCCAAGGATGGGTTTTGATTTTGTAGATTACCTGCTCATTGAGTTTGCATTGATTGAAAGCTGCGATACAACTGTGGAGCAGTCCAGCGAGAACTCTAGGCCCTGCAGGGATGACTCTTGGCTGGCCCCACAGTGTGGGTGAGTGTCAAAGCTCATTACTCCACCAGCTGTGGCCAGTGTCGAATGCCCTGAGGTAGCCAGGCCTAGAGTCTGGGAGGCTCCTCCTCTGGTGAGCTCCCTGCCAGGTAGGGCTGCAGGCTGAGCCCAGAGCTAGGGCTCTCTGCCTTTGCCATTCTGATGGACTCCTCCTCCTTGTTCATCTGCGTGTGGTTTTGCTCTTTGGGGAAGGGAGGAGTTAAGTTCCGACTGTACTTCTCACGCACGTGTAGTTATTCTCGTGCATGTGCTGAAAGTGAGCCCTCATAGGTGCCACTCTACCATCCCTACGGGAAGGGTGTGGGTCAGCTCCTTCGAAGGCGTTGCCCTCCCTCCCTATCTCGGGCTGGGGTGGCATGTCCATTTCTGCACAGCCACTGTGGGCAGGGGGGATGGCTTAGGAACAGGCAAAGGAGTGTGGGGAGACAGCCCCGTCTCTCCAGCCTGGAGAGGTGCTCTGGCTTTGGGGAAAGGTCCTGGGAATATCTCCTTGGAAGTTGCTTCCCTAATTGTCAATGCTCTGCAGAACTGGATGTTTATTATTATTATTGTTGTTGTTTTGTTTTGTTTTGTTTTCTACAGAGCAGCTTGGAATCCATGAGACTAAAGCCTTGAGTGTTGGTGGCTCTGTGGACATCACATTAGCCTTTGTCCCCACCACACAGTTTCTAGAACACCTGTTTTTGTGAACATCTATGGGCCCGACACAAGCATTGTATTAGGTGGAGGGGAATGTCTGGGGAGGGGGCCTGGAATAGCAGCCAGGAAGTAGAGGGAGCGGGTTCTGGATTTGAGTCGTCTGTCACTGGGCAGGTTAGTGACCTCTCTGAATTCAGTTTCCTCTTTGGTAAAGAGGATACTATGTACTTACTTGTTGAAAGGATGCCTATAATTTTATTGCTGAGTAAACCAAGACCCAGAAGTGACCTGCCCAAGGTTCACAGCACGCAGACAGGATGGCAGCGAGGAAGGAGGCCTGGGTTCAAGTCCAGGTCATTGAGGCCCCAGAACCTCCGCTTCTGTGTGGGTGAAGTGGGAGCAGTCCCTGTCTCGGGAGTGTCTTGTCTGGATGCCTTTGACAGTGTTACGGGGATAAAGGGAGGCAGTGGGTGCCTTGTAAACTGTAAGGAGTTTTATGGCTGCAAAACGTTACCACCTCTACAGCTTCTTGGCCACGGAGCTCCTCAGAGTTCCTGGCCTATGGGCTCTTGAAATGATTTGTAAAAATATTTTCATGACTAGTTTTTCTAATTATAAAAGTGGCACTTATGGTAAAAATTCAGCTAGGACGGAAGGGTGTAGAGTTGAGCATGGAAGACACCCCTCCCCCCAATCAGTTCTACTCGCCAGAGAAGACTTCTGTTCACTTCTTATTGCCCTTCCCGAAATTGTCTGGACACAAGGGCACATACAGACATATAGTCACGTTCTTTTTCTTACATGGGTCATACTTTTTTTCACCAGGAGCCGAAATGATGAAGATTCAGGGAGGGTCCAGTATTCGATCATTAGAAGCAGGACCACAGCGAGCAGAAATATACTTCTGTGTTGGTACCCCGGGATTTATAACCAATGTTGAAAGCAGTGCCTAGCGGCGCAAAGCTTTCAGTATTATTCCTGTTGCACTTGGCAGAAGCTCTCCTCAAAAAGAATTATGTTGTTAATACTGTGGTTTTCCACTGCTCCACCCAGTTAAATTGAATCACACCATGTGACTTCCAAATAAAATGATGTGTGTGTCTGGAGGGAAGGGACCTGACAAAGCTTCCCTTTTTGTTGGATCCCGGAGAACACAGCAGCGCTCTCTCCAGAAGGCCCTGCTTTCAGTATCACAGCTCACTCTCCTGTCCTTGCAGGAAGCCGCTGCCAGAAATCGGGTTGTAGAGAGCGGCTCTGTGTATTTTTAAATATGTCTTCCCTCACACAACCCAAGCCCAGCCAACTTCATTTTATGAAGCACTTCATCTACATGAAGGCGTATATCCCTTTGATTGAATTTGGCCTGGCTGTTTGGGCAGTGCATCATCAGACCATAACCGGATTTCTTTGCCTGTTGTTGACAACAAATGAGGTTTGGTTCTCTAGTTAAAGCAAACACTTCCAGAATCCTCAAGCACATATTTTGGGGTTAGAGCAACTCCTATGATTTCATGTTGCAGTGTGAAATGGTTTCTCTTATGG